>NW_024871184.1:2922500-3359163 GCF_019054845.1 Dipodomys spectabilis | reverse complement strand
ACTGTAAAAAAAATCAAGTAATGTGAAATGGATGTGGAAGTGCATACCTGTAATTCCAGGAAACAGAAGCCTAGGCAGGAAAGCAATCAAAGAGATATACAGTGAAACTTTACCTCCAAAAGAACCTCCCAAAAAAACCAAAAAAAGGTATTATGTGAATGTGGTTTCTTTCAAAATATGAGATGTTTTTCAATGTAATATTTTCAGAGAACAGTTCAGCACATGTAACTAACTACAGAAGGGGAAATTACAGTGAAAGGGACTACTGTATAGTTCTTTTGTGAAGAGAAAAATGTATCTTATTTAAAGGTTTTTTTCTGAGAAGAAAAACCATGCACAGTTCTTTTGCCTTTTTCTGAAACTCTAAGACATTTCTCCCCTCCCAACTAACCATCTTCCCACCTGGGTGCTGGAAAGGACAAGCACTCCCAAATTAGCTTAGCTGTGCCATCATGTCTTTCCATGGCAACAATGCTTGATAAGAAATGTACTAATTACCTTGCTAAGGTAATTGTAATCTCTCTGTACGGTATTTTCACAATGAAAAAGAAAAAACAGAAGTACAAACATGATTTGTTCCTGAACAATCAAGCTTCCTGTAGCCTGTTTCATTCTTCCTATTTTGCTGCCAGATGCCCAGAAGACATCGGTTTGAATACATATTCTGTATTGTCAGGTGTGTGAGATAAATGATTTCCTTAGAAGAAAATGTGAATTTGAAGATTGAAATTGAGAAGGGAAACCAAACTCTTCCATCTTTTTTACTAAGGACCAGAAAACAAAGATAATGTGCTTACATGCTGAGAGTAAGCACCTTTTGCCACCTGTCTTAATGAATTTAATTTTGATGCTGTTGTGAAATGTGTCTGACATGTGTCCTAAACCCTAATTCCTTATTTTCAGAGAGCACCACCTCTTCAGAAATTCTGATTTGTGCTGTGAATATTTACTTCCTGTAAAATGTAGTTGCTTGGATATTTTGATTTTGTGAAAGCTTGGTTAGTTTGATATTGTTCTCTCAGTTAAATTATAAGCAAGTAAAAATGAATTGAACTTGATTAAATGAAGTTCTTTCTGCCCATTTACTCTGGTACAGATTTCTCTGATTTAGGAAATCTACATTTTAAGTCATTCTGGATGCCTAACTAGGTCTGTGTATGTGGATGAGTCAATAAGAATTGCAGACTTTGCCACATTGATTTTGGAGCAAATACTTTTAGCTGGTAACTGGGCAATGATTCAAAAGACAGCTGAGGCTGAAGCCATGAGCCCTCCTGCCTGTGTTCAGCTCCCAATCTGTTCTAAAACCCCCCTCACTTCCCATGCAGTGGTTTCTTTTTCTATCCAAAGGTTTCTGGAGATTCATCTTATGCTGGCCTCCTAGTATGCCAACATGAGGGAAGTCAAAGCAAGCAAGGCAGATGTGGCAGAGGGATTTTTTTGGTCGGTTGTGGGGCCTGAACTCTGGGCCTGGGCACTGTTCCTCAGCTCTTCAGCTCAAGTCTAAAACCGCTGATCTAAACAACAGCATATATCAACTAGATTTAACAGACACCTATTGAATATTTCACCCAGCAGCATCAGAATACACGTTTTTCTCTGCAGAACAAAGAACATTTTCCAAAATAGACCACATTTTAGGTCACAAAGCAATGTTGTCCAAATTCAGAAACATTGAAGTTATACCTTACATTCGCTCACATCACAAGGGAATAAAATTAGACCTCAACAACAAAAACAACCAAAGAAAGTTCTGTAACATATGGAGGCTGAACAACACACTGTTGAATCACCAGTGAGTCAGGGAAGAGATTAGAAAGGAAATTCAAATGTTCACGATATTCAACAAAAATGAGCACACAAACTACCAGCTCTTCTAGAACAGAGCAAAGGCAGTAGGCAGAGGCGAGTTTATAGCTTTGAGTACCTACATCAACTAATTGGAGAGATCTAAAACCAACAATTTAATGAGACATCTGAACCTCCAGGAAAAAGAGCAGCAAGATAAACCCTAATCCAGGACATGGAAAGAAATAATTAAAATTAAATCAGAATTAAGTGAATTAGGATCCAAGAAAAACATAGAGAGCATCAACAAAACAAAGAGTTAGTTCTTAGAAAAAATTAACAAAATTGACAGACCCTTAGCAAATCTTATCAGAAAAAGAAGAAAACTCACCCAAATAAATAAACTCAGAGATGAGAATGGAAACATCACCAGAGCAATAACCAAGATTAAGAAAAGTAAAAGGGAATACTTATCAAAACTATGCTAATAAGTTTGAGAACTTGCCAGAAATGGACCTTTTCATAGCAAATATCGACATGCCGAAACTAAAACAAGATGAGTTAAAACATTTTAACAGGACCATATCAAACATTGAGATAGAAACAGCAATAAGAGAAGTCCCAACTAAGAAAAGCCCAGTACCAGAAAGATTTACAGCAGAATTCTACAAGGCTTTCCAAGCAGAGCTCACACCAATAGCCCTTCAATGAAATTGAAAGAGAAAGTGCACTACCGAACTCATTGTAGGAAGACATCCTAACACTCATCCCAAAACCAGGCAGGGACTCATCAAAGAAAGAGAGCTATAGACCCATTTTTTTTTATCAACATAGATTAAAAATTCTGAACAAAATTTTGGCCAATCAACTTCAACAATTCATCCAAAAAATCATACACCACGATCGAACAGGATTTATTTCAGGGATGCAATGCTGGGTCAGTATATGCAAATCAATTAATATAATTCATCACATCAACAAGAGCAAGGATAAGAACACACATGGTTATCTCAAGAGATGCAGAAAAGGCATTTGACAACATTCAACACCCATTGATAATGAAAACTCTGGAAAAATTAGGAATCCAGGGAACATTCCTCAATAGAATAAAGGCTGTATATGACAAACCTACAGCCAGCACTGTACTTAATGGTGAAAAAACTAAAGCCATTTCCTCTTAAATCAGGAATGAGACAAGGACGTCCATTCTTGCCACTTCTCTTCAATCTAGTATTAGAATGCCTAGATACAGCAATAAGACAAGATTCAAATATAAAATGGTTCCAATAGGGAAAGATGATGAAAAACTCTCCCTCTTTGCAGATGGCATGATATGGTATTTAAAGAATCTGACTGACTCCACTCTCAAATTATTCAAGCTTATTCAAAACTTGGGCAAAGTAGCAGGGCATAAATTTAACCCTCAAAATCACTGGCTTTTCTGTATGCCAACAATAAGAAAAGTGTGGCTGAAATCAGGAAAGGAACTCCATTCATAATAGCTCCACAAAAAAAAAAAAAAATATGTAGGAATTAACTTAACCAAACAAGTGAAGGACCTCTATGATGAAAACTTTAAAAATATGAAAAGGGAAATCTAAACAGAACTTAGAAAATGGCAAAAAACTCCCATGCTCCTGGATTGGAAGGATCAACAACATGAAAATGGTAATACTTCCCAACGCTATCTACAAATTCAATGCAACACCTAACAATGTCCCAAATTCATTCTTCAAGGAAAAGAAGAGACAATCCAAAAATTCATAGGGAACAATAAAAGACACTGAATAGCATAAAAGATCATTAAGAGAAAGAAAAGTGGAGGAATATCAATACAAAATTTCAAACTCTGCTAGTAATCAAAACAACTTGGTAATGGCACAAGAACAGACCTCAGGACCAATGGAATAGAATTGAAACTACAGATATATAGCCATCTAATCTTCTATGAGGAAGCTAAATAATTAGAATGGAAGAAAGACAGCCTCTTCAGTAAATGGTGCTGGCAAAATTGGTTAATCAATTGTAGAAAACTAAAGCTAGGTCCTTATATATCACACTGCACCAGAAACCACTCCAAATTGATCAAAGACCTCGGAGTCAAAGCAAACACTCAGAAAACATTACAGGATGGAATAGGAGAAAACCTAGAACCCCTTGGCACTGGCTGAAATTTTCTTAATAGAGACCCAGAAACACAACAAATCAAAGAAAGGTTGGACAAATGGGATTGCATGAAATTGCAGAGCTTCTGCAAGGCAAAGAACATAGCTAGCAAGATCGATAGAAAGCCCATGGATTGGGAGAAGATCTTAACTAGCCTTACAACGGACATGGGTCTCATATCTAAAATATACCTGGAACTCAAAAAATCAAATACCCCAACAACAAATCCTTAGAGAAACAACTGACCAATAAATAAGTGTGCTAAAACTTAAAGGGAAACTTCTCTGAAGAGGAAAGAAGGATGGCCAATAGACATATGAAGAAATGTTCAACCTCTCTAGCTATAAAAGAAATTCAAGTCAACCCAACATTGAGGTACAACCTCAGCCCAGTTAGAATGGCTATAATCAAGAACTCTAATAACAACAGATACTGAAAGACATGGGGACAAAAGGAAATCTTACTGCATTGTTGGTGGGCGTGTAAACTTGTTCAACCACTTTGGAAAGTAGTATGGAGTGTCCTCAAAAGACTCCACATAGAGCTCCCCTATTTCCCAGCAATCCCACTTTTGGGCATTTACCCAAATGATCACAAACAAGACCATACTAAAGCTACCAGCACAACTATGTTTATTGCAACATTATTTACTATAGGTAGGATATGGAACCAACCCAGATGCCCCTCATTGGATGAATGGATATAAAAAATGTGGTAGATACACACAATGGAATTCTATGCCTCTATCAGAAAGAATGATATTGCCCCATTTGTTAGGAAGTAGAAAGACTTGGAAAAAATTAAGTGAATTAAGCCAGGTCCAAAAATATAGGTCCCATGGTTTCCTTTATTTGCAATAACTAGTATAATTTTGAGACAAACAGAAAAGGTAACTTAAGTTCATGTTAGGTGAAATGAACCCCAAGATAAGTATTGAAATGTTTTTTTTCTTTCTTGCAATTGTTTCTAACATATTTATAAGATTATTTCTTTGTTGCTTTGTATGTCCCTCCCCCATGGTGTAACCCCTGCTTCCATTTTATTTGATGTTGGTATAATTTGTGGAGGGAATGGACAAAAACCAATCTTTAAATAGGGATACATTGGACAATGAGCTATATAAATCATTATGTCCAATAAGGAACTTAACTTTTGCCAGGGGCAGGGTGTTGCAGGGATGGAGAGGGGAGATGGGAAGGGATGAGAAGCGGAAACAGGAGGAGGCAACAATGCTCGATAAGAAATGTACTCATTACCTTACCCATGTAATTGTAGCCCCTCTGTATGGTATTTTGCAAAAAAAATTTAAAAAAGTTTGTCAGAATAATTTCAAAAAGTTTTTGACAGAATAATCATTAGTGTATCACCTAGAATCTGGATATGGTTAATAACTCTAGAGGATTTTCTCATACTCTCAGAATTTTCGTAAACATATATAATAAGTCAAATGAGGAGGTTTATACCTATAATCCTAGCTACTCTGAAAATGGAAATGTCGATAGTTGCAGTTCCGTTCAAGGTCAAGCTGGAAAACATACAAGAGACCTCCATCTCAATCAATAAAAGCTGGGTATACCAATGTGTGGCTGTCATCCTACCTATTTTGAACATAAAACTAGGAAGTTAACTATCCATGTAGCCTAGGAATAAACAAATACAAGATTCTTTCTCAAAAACAATCAAAGCAAAAATTGCTGGATGTGGCATGGTTCAAGTGGTCAGATGCCTGCCTGGCAAATGCAAGGCTCTGAATTTGAATCCTACTTACCTCAAAAATTAAAAGTAAACCATATGAATTCATTCTCTAAATCACTTCTCAGTGCAATTATCTTATGTTTTCTTCAAATAATCTGGTAGCAAAGGCAGAGAATTGATTAAACCAGATCAATATAATAGGTGAAATGAACCCCAAGATAAGTATTTAAATGTTGTTTTTCTTTCTTGCAATTGTTTCTAACATATTTATAAGATTATTTCTTTGTACTGGGAATGCCTAGCTTCTCCATGTCTCACAGGCTGGTGTGCTCATGTGGACTCATTCACCTATTAGGCCTGCTAGACCCCGAGTTCAGATCCCAGACCCGCCAAATGATTCATCTTGATGTCAGAAGCAAATCGTTGCCCCTGTTTTCCTTTCCTGTGCAAATCTTGGGTCTCAGCTAGGATGGAGAATGCATGGGCCACCCTGTGGTCATGGAAATAAGTTGTTATACATGTCAGCCGAGTTACCTGTCATCATATACTCAAGAAAATACACAATATATCCATGAATAGCATACAAAATAAAGACAATAACTTCACTTAATATACGATGCAGTACACACACTGATGTGAATTTACATCCCATGTTTCAATGATGCATTGAGGACTATTTTGGCCTCCCTGGGGCTCGATCTCAGTTCCTGGGAACAGCCCAGCTGCTTCCTGGCTCACAGTCTGGTGTGATCACGTGGACCCATTGGGCAGTTGGGCTTCCTAGGCCTTGAGTTCGAATCCCAGCACTGCCAAAAATTCACCCTGATATAAGAAGCCAGTCATTGCACCTGTTTTCATCTGCTGTGCAAATTCTGGGTCTCAGCTAGGATAGAGAAGCTATAGGCAACTCTATACTTACGGGAATAGGTTGTCATCCAGTTCACCACAGTTATATCTGTCAACCTATACTCAAGAAAATACACAATACATCAATAAATAAGACACAAAATAAAGAGAGTATGACTACACCAAATGCAAGATGTTGCCCACCCATGTTTGGAAATATAGATCCTTTGTTTAATTGTGAATTTATGACAATATTGGCCCCCACCAGGACTCCATCTCAGGTACCAGGAACGGCCTACCTCCTTAGTGGCTCATAGGCTGGTGTGCTCACCATGACCCATTCACCAATTGGGCCTGCTAGGCCTTGAGTTCAAATTCCAGCACTGCCAAAAGATTCATTCTTATGTGAAAAGCCTAGGGTTGGACATGTTTTCCTGTTCCGTGAATGTCCTGGGTCTCATTGAGGATGGAAAATGCTATATAAGCAACTCTATAGCCATGGGAATAGGTTGTCATCCATATCAGCACAGATATATCTGTCACCATACTCAATAAAATACACAATACATGCATGAATAAGACAAATAATAAAAAGAATAACTACACTGAATGCAAAATGCATATCACACCTGTAGGTAAAGAGAGGTCCTATGTTTATAAAAGGTGGGCTTGCTATTTTGTCGAGTGCTGGGGTTTCAAATCAGTCCCTGGACCAGGCCTGACATTCTAGTCTTCAAGGATGGTGAGCTTCCCCTTCTCCCTCAGTGCAAAGAGCTATCCAAACCTGAATTCAAATCCTAGCACTAACAAAAGATTCATTCTGATGTCAGAAGCCAGTTGTTGCACACATTTTCCTCTCCTGTGAAAGTCCTGAGTATCAACTAGGAAGGGGAATTCATCGGCAACCCTATAACCATGGGAACAGGTTGTCATCAATGTCATCCTGTCACCATACTTAGTAAAATACACAATACCTCCATGAAGTAGATACAAAATAAGGAGAAGTTCATGGAACACAAGATGCTGTACACACATGTATGTCAATATAGATCGTATGTTTAAATTATGAACTTATGACTATAGTGGACCACCCTAGCGATGAATGTCAGATCCTGGGAATGGCCTAGTTCACAGGATATTGTGATCACCTTGACTTGTTGGCCAATTGGTCCTACTAAGCCCTGAGTTAAGATCCCAGCACTACCAACAAATATATTTTCCTTTTCTCTGAATATCCTGGGTGACCCTGAGAATCCTGGTATGATGGAGAACATTTCTATAAATCTAGACGCTCTGTGATAAGATGTCATCAATGTAATAAATGAAAGGGGTTATATCACAGTACAATCAATGATAAATAAATGAATAAAACAAAAAATACAAGAACAACCACACCAAACATGTATGGACTGAACATCTATAGGTAAGTATAAATCCTATCTTTACAATGTATCTAAATAGTATGTTTCCTGGGCTGGGGCTTGAATTCAGGACTAGTGAACAGGGATGAGTTTCTTATCTTCAAGTAAGGTGATCTTCCCCTTCATCCACATTGCTCCAGATTTACCCAGATCCTGAGTTCAAATCCAAAGCCTGGAAGAATAAACAGCGTGAATTGCAAGCCAGGGAGCTAAATGTTTATATTTTCTTTTTCTCAATAAGGCGCTTGAACTCAGGTCGTGGCAACTCTGCCTCAGCTTTGATCACCCTACCCCGGGGTGCAGACACTAGATCTACAGCTCCTCCTGGGATCCTAGACCCCCAGGCCTTGCAGGGAAAGCAATGCACAGAAAAAAATGGCCTTTTTCTGTTTTCTTCCTTTGCATGGTGACCCTCATGAGTCTGAATGACACTGTTGCAAAGGGTTATTCACCTTTCATTGCTACGTGGCAACGTAGGCCCTGATTTCAAATCCCCATCCTGACACCAACCAATGGCAGGAGATACTAAGAAAATGGTTCCCATCCATAGGATTAACAATGGAATGTTGTCAAAGTCAGGGTTGAATGAATTGATGATAAATGATGCTCCTATAAAATTAGACAGCTTCATTTCAGGAGGCTGATTGATTTTATTTAATATTTATTAAATATTGAAAGAATATTATTACTTAAAGGAACACAGTAATATTAGAACACTGATTTCATTAATAATTTATGGATGAATACAATTAATTAATTACATTACATTAATTACATGGATGGAGTATTAATACCCAGGAATTGGTAAGAATGTAGTCTATATAACTGAATAATGTATAGGCATCTCTGACACTCCATAAAGATATATATTTATTAGCATACTTCCATCTGCATGTCAATCTTTTCTTATTTTGATAACCCTTGGTGATTGATCTGAGGTACTGGGAACAGCCTGTCAGCTCAATTTGCCCCAGGATGGCATGCTAACACTCACCCATTCATGAATTAGGCCTTGTAGGCTTGTATGCCTTGAGTTGAGACACCAGCACTCCCAAAAATTGAAACGTGGAGTAAGAAGATGACGGTAACACATGTGTTCCTTTTCTGTGAAAGTCCTGGGTGTCAGGTATGAAGTGGAATACATAAGCAGACATACATCCTGTGTAATCAATGTAATCAATATTTTATGTTCCATAATAGTCAATAAAATAACAGGTCAATACATGAATAAAACAAAAAAAATAAAATAACTACACTGAATGCAATACGGAGTCAACATATATATCTATATCTATATAAATATAAATCATATATGTAAATTGTACATGAATAGGATGTTTTCTAATGGTGGGGATCTAATTCAGACCCAAGGAGCAGACCTGAATTTCTTGACTTCAAGGAGGCCAGCTTCCCATTCCCACACAGTGCAACAGAGTTAACAAGACCATGAGTTCCAATCCCAGTCCCTGCAGAAAAATGGCACCTTTGCAGTATCTGAGGCACAATTCTTAGATATTTCATTATGCCTCCATTTTATGAATGTGATTTTTAAATGCTTAATAAAGAATTAACTAAAATCAATCAGTGTCCTATAATATAATTGTGTATAATTTTATCCTAGAATCATTCAAGAACTGCCCATTCAATCATGACATACATGACATTCCATTGGTATTCATATGGATAGGAATGAGTGCCTTAGGATCTCCAGCCATTTGGAGGTGGCAGGACCAGGATTCCAACTGTGAGCTCCAGCTCCCACCACTTCAAACTGGGGATAGGGTACTCACCGGTCTGTCCAAGAATATCAGCAAGACCAATGATTAGGCAGGCACCAGTGGCTCTCAGCAGTCCTCCTTGATACTTACAAGGCTGTGATGGGAGGATCATGGTCAAACTCATCCGAGGCAGGAATGTCCTTAAGTCGCCTGTCCAACTTCATTGTCAACAAAGCCAGAAACCCTGGGTTCCATTGTGGAGGGCGAGCCTTGAGCAAAAGCAGTGCACAGACTGTGCCCAGATCCTGAGTTCAAGGTCCAGGTCTGGCAACAAACAGACATACAGAAGAATCTGTGCAGCCATCCAGCTAAAGCAGATCACCCTCTTGTCTCCAACTGAATTGGACATTGGTCCCTGGGAAAAGGGCTGGGGGAGCTGCTGTCTTTGTGACTCCGCCCATGCTGTTTTCATCACAGGATTCTGGCCACACCCCCATTCTTTCATGGTTCTTTCTGACCAATGAGATAAAAGCATGGTGGCCACGCCCACGTTCCATGCTGCCCAGTAGCACCTGGATTCCCTCTATTAGTTTACAACACTACCAGCAGTTGAGGAAGGGAGAGGTGGCTGAGTGGTGAGGAAGAGACTCAAGAGACTTTGGAGTAGAGTAGGAAATTGAGATGCCTGCCCACACCCCGCCTTCCTCCCCCCTCCTCAAGGTGTGGGATTTCAAACCTCAGCCAATGGTGCACTGCCAGCCTGCCAAAAGCCCTGACCTGGTCCCTGGCCCTGGTTCTCTGCTCTTGGCCCATGTGTTTGCAATGCCGCTGCCATCGCTGCTTGCCCCACCTGGAGCAGCCTCCAGCAGCTTCTCCCAGCAGCACAGGTGAGTGGCTGTCCCCAAATCACCACTACCCGGGGTCAGACACCCCTGTGGGGGCACCATGCCCACCTGCTTGTTTCCTCTCCCTGGCTCTGAGGAGCCACCTTTCTGTCTTGGGCAGTTCTGAAACAGAGACTCAATATATGCTCTGGTTTGACTGGATCGAGGTTTTCCTATCTGGGACAGGTATGCTCCACCAGGCCTGGTCCTCTGTAGTTGGGATGGTAGACATGTAGTGCCATGCTCAGTTATCGATTTAGATGGATTATCCCAAACTTTTAGTCCACAACAGCCGATTCTTGACCAGAGGTGAAGCTCTGCATAGGGCGGCAACCATCAGACCTCATTCTCCTCATAGGATAGTTTTGAGGAAACAAGGGATTTATACAGAGGGATCCCTGGAGCATGGCTTGGCACAGAGGGAGTGGCCTTCAGAGAAGGTTCTCAGCAATTCTTTGAGCAAATGATAGGAAGATACCCGGAAAGGGTTCAGGTGGGGCCAGTTATTAATTGTGCAACAGGTGGGGATTATGAAACAAAACATTTCTCTCTTTCATCATTACCCTATCCCCATGAGGAAGGGGATGCTTCACTGTGTTGAGTTTGGCATCTGGGAAGCCGAGGCACAGAGAAGCCAGGGGAACTACTTATGACTTCAACTTCACAGGAAGTTCGGCATGACTTCACTACCATGCTCCCTAGGACAATGGGTGCTATTCAATCCACTTCTTGTGGTAGGTAGTCCACTTTTTGTTAGTTGTGTGGCTTGAAGCCTAGGCATGGGCGCTGTTCCTGAGCTCCTCAGAAAAAGGCTAGTGCTGTACCACTTGAGCCCACAGCACCACTTCTGGTTTTCTGGTGGTTCTTTGGAAATAAGAGTCTCATAGACGTTCCTGCCGGGCTGGCTATGAACCATGATCCTCATATCTCAGCCTCCTGTGTAGTTAGGATTAGAGTTCTGAGCCACCGGCACCCGACTTAATTGTAATTCTCACTTTTCTCTCTCTCTTTCACAAGAACGGGTTGAATGGGTGGTGGAGAAGGGGGCCTATCATCACCATGTGGCTGGAATCCAAGGTGGCCCTCTCATTCTGGAGGTGGGCTGTGGGTCAGGAGCTATTTTGCTCAGACTTTTGAAACAGCTCCCTGAGGTAAGCCCCACTGTGTCCTGGCTAGACCGTGAAATTCATTGTCCATCCAGCCTACTGGGCTTATTGTATTGTATTGCTTTCTACATCATTTTCCAGCACCTGGCTAACCTTATGATACATAGTTATGGAATGAAAATATAATGCCTTCTTAAGAAAGTCATTTAGGGCTCTGGGAATGTGGCTTCATGGTACAGTGATTGCCTAGCATGCATGAAACCCTGGGTTCAATTCCTCAGTAGCTCATTAAAAGAAAAACACTGGAAGGAATACTGTGCCTCAAGTGGTAGAGTGCTAGCCTTGAGAAAAAAAGTAGTTCAGGAATAATTACTTACCCTTGAGTTTAAGCCCCTGGACTGGCAAAAAAAATTATTAAATGGAAAATAAAGAATGCATACTTGAAATATAAAATTGCTCCTTCCATACTGACACCTGAAAATAGTCCCTAATTCATGTACTATACTTATGTTAGGATACTGTGTTGAAAAAAGTTTTGTTCATTAAGTCATAGCAATTAATGGCAGGAATGTGCTTAGATGTCAGCTGAAGATTAATTCTGGAAATTCAAGGATTCCAGGATTTTGTGTCATCACTGCTAATCACAAAGTGAAAAGTAGTCTAAGTGTGATTTTGAAATCTTTTTGGTCAGTTTTGGCACCAAAAAGGCAGAGACTAATTAATAGTTGTGAAAGAAAATAAGGAATAACTCCAGATGGAAGGAATAAATGATAGTAACTAATGTATACCAGAAACTGGTCTAGAGAACCATTTTTGGTTATTGAAGAACTAGTTGTCAACTAGGCTTTTCCTCATTGCCTTTAGCATTCTAAATCTCTTAGACTAGTTCTTAATCTCTGCATGATAAATGTATCTCCTTCTATGCTGTTCTTTCACACCTTATCTCCTTTGTTTTCTAAAAATCTCAGTCTTTCTATATTTCTCTATGAACCTTTCCTGATAATAAATAAACCTATACAGATGTCACAGGATGCTAATGTAAGGGTCTCATAGCTCATGACTCATTAATGTAACAAAATGGAAAAGGAGGACATATTTACTGCTACCTCAATTTTTCTGAAAAGCTGCAATGTCATCATTTGGTTAAAATTTCCATTCTTTGTCTACACAGTGTCATTCAGTGCACATAAATGCAAATATGAAATGGGTGCTGGTGGTTTACACCGTAATCATAGTTACTCAGGAGGTTGAGACCAGAGGATTGTGGTTCAAACCCAGCCTTGTCAGGAAAGTCCATGAGACGCTAATCTTCAATTAACCACCAGAAAATCGGAAGTGGTGCTGTAGCTAAAGTGGTAGTGTGCTCAACTTGAACTGAAGACCTGAGGGACCATTCCCAGGTTCAGAGTTCAAGCCCCACAACCAACAAAAAAGTGAAAGTTTCCCCAAAAGGAACGACAAGATGAATAATCTTCCCAAGAAGACAAAATTAATTCCAAAATGATTCAGTGCACCTACTTTTGCAGAGCTATGTTATGGATTCTTTGCTTGACATATTCTCTAAAAACAAATCGTTTAACTAGGGTTACAGGTGGACCTATTGCAACAATGAGATGTGCAAGTCGTTATGTCGAAAAACGAACTTTACAACTTTGGTGTGGGAGGAGAATGGGGTGGGGGAGTAGGGGAGTATGGGGAGGGATGGGAAGGGGAAACAAAGAAGAGGCAACAATGCTTAATAAGAAATGTACTCGTTATCTTGCCGGAGTAATTGTAACTCCTCCCGTACGGTATTCTCACAATAAAATAAAAAGAAAAAATGTCAAATATTAGCTTTACAATAAACTTCATCTAATATTTCTTGTTTGAAAAGAGACGTCTATACCATTGATGTTACTTGGCTTTCTTACTATCTTAATTCGAAGCCAACCCTGTCAGGAGAGTCTTTCAAACTCTTATCTGTAATTACACAGCAAAAAAGCCACAAATGGAGTTTTGGTTCAAGCAGTAGAGTACTACCTTTGGGGGCAGGTGAGCAGGAAAGAAAAATGTTCAGGGACAGGATCCAGCCTATGAGTTCAAGCCCCATAACCAACACAAACTAAAAAAAAAAAAAAAAAAAAAAAGCAAAAAAAATCCCCAGATATTTCATTGGGACCCTCTTTAAAGGAGTACTGGTCTGAGAAGAGGCTCCTTTTGCTGATCATACTCAGTGGATGTGTTTTTGGAATCCTTATTGCTCTGGAGAACTTAGGACCAAACTAAAGGAATTGATAATTGACTCCTGCAACAAGGGGTGAAATATCCATCCATAAGACACTTTAAAACCTCCATGTCTTTGTTTTTTTGCAGTAGAATGTTTTTTTATGGGGGGGGGGGGAATAGTCGTGGTCCTGAACTCTAGGCCTGGGCGCTGTCCCTCAGCTTTTCAACTCTACAACTTGAACCACAGCACCACTTCTGGCTTACTTTTTGCTTATATGGTGCTGAGGAATCGAACCTGGGCCTCATGCATGCAAGGCAAGCGCTCTACCACTGAGCCACCTTCCAAGACCCTGCAGTAGAACATGTTTAAATCAATGTTATTTCCTTTTGTTCTATGCTAGCCTTCAAATGGCACATTATTTCTCTTTGTAATACTCTCAACTAGAAGTTTATAGAAAAGTTATATATGAGTAAAAACACAAACGAAAAAGTCAGGGACAGAGTTCCCTTCAAGCCTTGGGATTCTTTCTTGTACAGTAAAAAGGAAAGCACAAGTTAACTTGAACTTTGTCAATCCTCTATGTTCCATTCCTCTCCTGGGATCAGTTTCCGCATCCAGTAACAATTACTTACAAGAACAATCTATTTTGCTGCCTGAGGTATAATGAATGTTTTCTTGCTTCACCGAAATAACACAAGGACACCCTCACCTGAGGTAAGAGGTGTTTCAGAGACAACTTAGTAAAGAGAAAATATGAAATTATATTGCTTATAAATACATTATCCATGAGTATATTGAGTTCAAACTTTGGAAGTTCTCTATAAATTAAGGCGAATTTTAAATGGGAAGAAGTTTCTCAGATCATTTTTTTGTGAGTGTCTGTGCTGCATATTATTTTCCAAGTGTACATGAGTTAACAGTAAGGAAACAATAGCAATAATAAGAGAAAGAGAAGTTTTGTGTTTAAGTGTAAGGGTTCAATACACTATAGAAGATTCTACAAATAAGACAACATTGAAACAATAAAGCCAAGTCCAGTATGTAGATTTATGAGAGTTTTATAGAGAAAGCATTACTCCTACATGGAACACGAAGTATGAGGCCACTCCCCTTCTAAATCACACTTGCTAATCACGCAACTTTGTAGAGAGTAGAATGGAAGCATAATTAAGTTTCCAATGCAAATCAGATATAAGAGCATGAAATTAATTGGAAAAAAAATCCATCCTGAGAGAGCAGGGATTATACTAATCATGAACTGTTGGATAAGATCACATTTTTTTTTCTTTACTTATATATTTTTTGTTGGTGGTGGTCTTGGCACTTGAACTCTGGGCCTGGGAGCTGTCCCTCTGCTATTCAGCTCAAGGCTAATGCTCTGTCACTTGAGCCACAGTGCCACTTTCAGTTTTCTTGTAGTTAATTGGAAAAAGAGTCTCTGGGACTTTCCTGCCGAACTGGTTTGAACCCTATCCGAAGATCTCACCACCACCCAGCATAAGATCACATTTCTAACAGTGTACATTCAGCATATGTAATGTGTTTGTTCATCTATCTTCATATGAATTCTTGAGCTAAAAATCTATGCTACAGCTTAGCCTTTACACTCACAAAATGTTTTGTAAGTTGATACTACTGGAGAAATAAAACTTAAGAATGTAAAGGAGTCTGGGAAGTTCAGCTTTTTATCCAGCTTGGGCAGAACAGTCTTTGAGAAACTATCTATAATTAACCAGCCAAAAGCTGGATTGGAAGAATGGCTCAAGTATTGGAATACCAGTTATGAGCAAGTTTGCTGAATAAGAGCTTGAGGCTTTTGCATACATACATACAGACATACACATACATAGAGGCACTTATATTTGCACACACAAATACTCAAATGAAGCAAATCTCAGAATATGTAGAAAAGTTAGAAAACAATAGAAAATATGTCCTGAGTAAGACTAGAATCAAGTGATAATTTTTAATGTTAGAAAGTCCTCAAGTGAACTTTCTTCAAAAAAGTTTAAGAGTATTACATAGATAGGGACCAGAGATAGTAAGGGAGTCAAGTAATCATTATTAAAGGGATCGGATCCATGGAGGAATGAATCAGAGAATTCTGCAGGTGCATCTGAAAATGTTCATATCCTGTGTCAAATGTTAGAACATCTTTGAAAATAGTACATGAACACTCTGAGCTGTCTAGTGGTTAATATTATTGGAGATGTTCAGAATTGCTATTCTGTATCTAGATTAAATAAACCAAGAAACTATGGAGGAGCAATGTGATTCAAGGCTAGAATTCTAACACTCAGACTAAGACAGGAGATTAGATAGTTTAATTACACAGTGATACCTTCCCTGGACCAGATAGTATAATTTTGTATTAAGAAAACAAACCAAACAAGAAAGGAATACAAAGTTGGAAATTTGGGCTAATTTTGTCATTATGTTTTGAGAAGTCAAGTTTTCTATTGAAATGCAACTCATATATAATCCTCAGTTGTATTTTAAATGCTCTCATTACAGAACATTCTTAGATGCAAAATGGCTCATGATTCCCATCCAAAATTTGAAAAAGTAAGTAATCATCATTGTGGTAGATTCCAAGGAAAGGATGAAGGATTACAAAAGTTTAAGCCTGGAGAAATAGCAAAGTTATTCTAATGTAGGACTTTGTAAATCTTGCTAAATTAAAGTTTAGTTTTAAAATAAATATTTTGGTTTTGTTTGTAATTTCATATTCTAAAGGATACTACAAAATTCTCTTTAAGTAGAGGGTTTAATGGACAAATTTACGAATGTTTCTTGCATTCTATTTGCCTAGAATATTCTTTCATGAGAATTATAATTAGAACTCAGTTAATAGATAATTCCAACAGTTCATGTATAAAATGATTGTTAGGTTTTTAAAAAGAGGTAGCTGAGTAAGAACTGCAGCACTCACGTGGTATTCAGGTAAGGGGTAGGTTTATTCAGTAGACCTGCTGGGACCAGGCAAGGTTGGCACTCCACGTGGCTGAGAAAGGCCTGGGAATGAGAGAGAGCTGGGAAAGAGAGGAAAGAGCTAGAAAAGAGCAGAGAGAGGGGTAAGAACAGTAGCACTCACGTGGTATTCAGATAAGGGGTAGGTTTATCCAGTAGACCTGCTGGGACCAGGCAAGGTTGGCACTCCACGTGGCTGGGAAAGAGAGAGGAAAGAGCTAGAGCAGGGAGAGAGCAGAGAGAGCTAGAAAAGAAGAGCAAGAGCAACAGAGCTAGAAAAGAAGAGCAAGAGAGCTAGAAGAGCAAGAGCAAGAGAGCTAGAAAAGAAGAGCAAGAGCAAGAGAGCTAGAAGAGCAAGAGAGCTTCTGGGCCTGGGCTAGGCCTTATGTACGGTATGGGCCGGGAAAGGTGTGGCCACATCAAATTCAGATGTGACCTCTTCCAGGTGTCCCAGTTGCCTAGGTAACGCAGGTAATGGGTGGAGACTTTGCTGCGAGGAGGGTGGAGTCTGCTAGCCATCCAGGAGCCGACCTTACATTCCAGCCTTTTAATAATCATGAAATAGGGCGCGGATTCTCTCTGGCTACTTCCTGCTGACAAGGGGCATCAACAATAGGGGTAAAAGGCTGGAATTTGGTCCCCTCCCAGAGAAGGCAGTGAGCAGCAGCTGTCCCTTGGTGGCGTGAGTCCTTAGGTGAAGTATGGAGAAGTCTCATGAGCATTGAGGGGCTGGAAAAAAATACTAGAGAGCAAATAAATGGCAAGAGGAAGGACTTGGGCTGAAAATGTTAGAAATGTCCCTAGCTACTTCTGGCATCAGGCGACTAGGTGGAGAAGTCAGGTGACAAAGGCAAGAATCTAAATTCCTGTCCAGTTAATAGGTACACAGGTATGGACACTAGATGGGCAGGTTTCTTACTTCTACTGACCTCCCGGCTCAGGTTAATTTTGAAAGGGCAGGCACAAAGTAGCTGATGTGACATTATCTCCTCTTACTCTTCTCCATGTTCCCTTGTTCCCCAGACTGGCTGAGTCTAGGTGCTCATTGCTGGGATGGCTTGTCCCAGTTGGTATTCAAGATTTGAACTCAAGGCCTGGGCACTGTCCCAGAGCACTTCTGCTCAAGGCTAGCACTGAACCACTTTGAGTTATAGTACCACTTGCAGAGTTTAGCTGGGAGATGGAGTCTTAGGGATTTTTCAGCCTGGGCTGGCTTTGAACTGCAGTCTTTGCCTCAAAAGCCCTTTATTATTTCCAATTAAAGCAACAAGGAGATCAAGTAGAATAAGTAGAACTTACCTGGTCCTTAACAAGAATTGCCAACAAATATTCTGAAATGACAAAACTCATTAGATGTGATGATAATTTTAGCACAGATATGCCCAGTATTTTAGAACCACGTAGTCAGTAGTAGAATACACGACACAAAACACAAAAGGCAAAACTCAAAACCTAAAATTTTGACAACGTTTAGACATCTTTGCTAACAAAGCACATCGGATTGTTGGGCCTCAGTTACCAGGGCCTGTGAAAAGAGCAACTTGTTAGCAAGGAACCTTAGAATAGATGGATGGAGTAGTAAACTTAGTGGAAGGTTAAGGGTCAGATGAGGCCAAACCCTTAACCCACCACGTGGCCAAGATGGCGAATTCAAGATGGCGAATTTCTGAAAAAATGCAAAGAAAGCCTGAACAAATAGATCAAGCCTACATTGGCTAGCCTTTGAGAGGGAACCTAGAGGGGGGTCCCTGGGACCCAGCCTGCGTCGCACTCTTCAGGGCACAAGCCAAAATGTAGAAAAGAGAAAGGGAGAGATAGGGAAAGTTGGACATGAATGGCAGAGAGAGAGCAAAGAGAGCCCGAAAGTAAACAGACTTCTGATCATTTACCATTGCAGTAGCAAAAACTGTAATTCTGAGAATGGCATAAAAATGAGGCTCTCTGGCTTTCCAGGGAGCGCAGGAGACATTTCAAAGGGGTTTCACGGCTCAGGCATGATTCGTAGCACCCCATTAAATGAGTAGAGTCAGTCTGGTGAGTGAAGGAGAGCTGACCAGGCAGAAGCGGCGTCCCGACTTCCCCCAGAGCCCTCTAGAGAGAAATGGCCAAACCCCCAAAGCCAAGTGTCCTCGGCTTCAGAGGTGACCGGCCTTTCAGCTAAAGGCCGTAGGAGCTCTCTGGCATGGCGCCACGTCTGGACAGAGACTGAGCAACAGAGAGCCGTAGAGTAGTTTCACTCACCAGAGTAGAGAAGTGGTGTGGACGTGGATGTGAAGGCAGCAATGGTATCGATGCGTTGATTCCGCCGCAGACAGACTGGTTCGCAAAAGGCCGTCAGAACTGTGGGTATTCCTCAGAGCAAAAAGGGAAGAACAAAAAAAGAAAAGAGGAAAAAAACAGAGAAATCCCAGCTTTCCTGACTATAAGCCTTTATCCGAGTCATGGCACCATTTATGTTAGGTTTTTAAAAAGAGGTAGCAGAGTAAGAACAGCACCTCATTTCAGAATATTTGTTGGTCAATTCTTGTTAAGGACCAGGTAAGCTCTACTTATTCTACTTGATCTCCTTGTTGCTTTAATTGGAAATAATAAAGGGCTTTTGAGGCAAAGACTGCAGTTCAAAGCCAGCCCAGGCTGAAAAAATCCCTAAGACTCCATCTCCCAGCTAAACTCTGCAAGTGGTACTATAACTCAAAGTGGTTCAGTGCTAGCCTTGAGCAGAAGTGCTCTGGGACAGTGCCCAGGCCTTGAGTTCAAATCTTGAATACCAACTGGGACAAGCCATCCCAGCAATGAGCACCTAGACTCAGCCAGTCTGGGGAACAAGGGAACATGGAGAAGAGTAAGAGGAGATAATGTCACATCAGCTACTTTGTGCCTGCCCTTTCAAAATTAACCTGAGCCGGGAGGTCAGTAGAAGTAAGAAACCTGCCCATCTAGTGTCCATACCTGTGTACCTATTAACTGGACAGGAATTTAGATTCTTGCCTTTGTCACCTGACTTCTCCACCTAGTCGCCTGATGCCAGAAGTAGCTAGGGGCATATCTAACAACATTTTCAGCTCAAGTCCTTCCTCTTGCCATTTATTTGCTCTCTAGTATTTTTTTCCAGCCCCTCAACGCTCATGAGACTTCTCCATACTTCACCTAAGGACTCACGCCACCAAGGGACAGCTGCTGCTCACTGCCTTCTCTGGGAGGGGACCAAATTCCAGCCTTTTACCCCTATTGTTGATGCCCCTTGTCAGCAGGAAGTAGCCAGAGAGAATCCGCGCCCTATTTCATGATTATTAAAAGGCTGGAATGTAAGGTCCGCTCCTGGATGGCTAGCAGACTCCACCCTCCTCGCAGCAAAGTCTCCACCCATTACCTGCGTTACCTAGGCAACTGGGACACCTGGAAGAGGTCACATCTGCATCCACTGAGGTCACATCTGAATTTGATGTGGCCACACCTTTCCCCGCCCATACCGTACATAAGGCCTAGCCCAGGCCCAGAAGCTCTCTTGCTCTTCTAGCTCTCTTGCTCTTGCTCTTCTAGCTTTCTTGCTCTTGCTCTTCTTTTCTAGCTCTCTTGCTCTTGCTCTTCTAGCTCTCTTGCTCTTGCTCTTCTTTTCTAGCTCTCTTGCTCTTGCTCTTCTAGCTCTCTTGCTCTTGCTCTTGTTTTCTAGCTCTCTTGCTCTTGTTTTCTAGCTCTCTTGCTCTTGCTCTTCTTTTCTAGCTCTCTCTGCTCTCTCTCTGCTCTAGCTCTTTCCTCTCTCTTTCCCAGCCACGTGGAGTGCCAACCTTGCCTGGTCCCAGCAGGTCTTCTGAATACCTGAATACCACGTGAGTGCTACTGTTCTTACCCGTCTCTCTGCTCTTTTCTAGCTCTTTCCTCTCTTTCCCAGCTCTCTCTCATTGCCAGGCCTTTCAAAACCACATGGAGTGCCAACCTTGCCTGGTCCCAGCAGGTCTACTGAATAAACCTAACCCTTACCTGAATACCACGTGCGTGCTGGTGCTGTTCTTACTCGGCTACCTCTTTTTAAAAACCTAACAATGATAATGTGAATAATGTAGACAGAGTTGCCAACAAATGGATGAAATTAATTTATAAATTTAGAAAAAGGGCAATTTTTTGAGGCTTTGGTATAACATGGTATGAAGAGAATAATTGTGTGACATCTTCTTTCTTCCACCTGTATGTAACACAGGAAGCAATTTCCTTAATTACGTGCCTCTGTATACAATGAGAAAAATGCTAGATTTGGGATTTGTTTTATTTTTGTTTTTGTTTTATTGTTTTGTCCTAGGGCTTGAACTCTGGGACTAGACACTCTCTCTGATCCTGTTTATTATCAAGGCTCGTGCCCTACCACTTCAATCTCAGCTCACTTTTGTCTGGCTATTGCTGAGAAGTTTATTGGAGAAAAGAATCTAGGGAACCTTCCTGCCTGGGTGGTGTAGTAGGAAGACCCCCCTACTCAGGCAGGCAAGCCCACCTAGTCATCCGGAGTGACAGAGCCCACCGCAACAAAGTTGTTATTAAAGAAGCAACTTTATTGAGAAGGTTCCTACACTGTGGCAAGGGCCACAGCACAGGCTGGGGAGCTGATACTGCGACCCCCAGCGGCCCACGTGCTTAGGTTTTTAAAGGTAAAAATCACAAGGTGAAGCCTGGTCACGTAGGTGACCAATGAGATTTTCAAGCACCCAAAAGATTGCAGTCATACCAGACCACACGCAAGTGGCCAATGAGGTTACACTTTGTCATATAATGGCTGCTTAAACCAGCCTATCACTTTTGGTTTAAATGACTCATGAATTCAATGGTAAAGCAGAGCTTAAGGTAAACATACACAAGGAGTTTAGTGGAGTTTAACATAAGCATGTGAAAAAGGCAGAGATTATAGTAAACTAGGGATGTTGCCAGCATGCCAGCATGAGCTGGATTACTGGCTATCGGTTTAATCAGTCAGTCCTTAACAGAACAAAGGTGGGTTAAGTTGCTAAGGGGAGGGGGACTTAGAGGCATTCTTTTCATTCCAAGAACTGGGCTGGTTGGAGCCAAGGATTTTGTTTTTTTTCTATAATCCCTAAAACAAAAACAAAACCTGTAAAGAAGCTGTCCCAGCTCAAGTCTCCACTCAGGGCCTAGTTCAGTGGGCTTTGAAATGTAATCTTCCAACCTTAGTATCCTGATTAAGCATGATTGTTAAAAAAGTATAAATATAAATAATATTTGCAAGAATACCAGTGGAGGAAAAATGATGCAACCCAGTTTATTGTGGTGTTCTTTCCAGAACACGGAGGGTATCACATTAGCAGAGGTGCAGTGTATTTTCACAATGGAGATCAGCTATTCTTAATGTGAATTAAGGGAATTTTGAGGTGCACCCTGCAAGTTGGAAACTGTTGGTCTAGGATGACTTTATGGCATAAATCTTGTGATTGATGGTCATAGAAATAATAGCTTAATCTGAGAAACAACTGCTAATCTTGAAGAATTAATTATAACATGCTTCATAGTTTTATCCTATACTAGAATGAGGCTCTTTTTGTTCACTTCTCAGTCTGTAACACCCCATTGGAAAATGCAACTATTGCAGAATTACATAACATGCAAACAGGTATATTTTGAATCTCTCAGGTATGGAATGTTCAGAATTTGAAAATGAGTAGTTATTAATCATAGGAATTTTGAAGAACACATACATTCTATACTCTTAACAACTTATTTACTTTTAAAAGTTATGGGTTTCCATAGAATTAAACTGTTTTCTGTTTTAGTATAAGAAAGTACTAAATTTATTCTATTTTCAAAATATTGGCAAGTATATTGTGAAAAAATTGTCTAGCTGGATATCATTCAAGTTGATTACCCTCTGATAAAGAAGAGGTAAATAATTGAAATTGGATGCCAAATAATACTGATTTTTAAAAAGTTACTACATAAAGAATAATATTTACAATACCAAAACAGTAAAATTTTATTTTATCAGCTTATTTTTTAAATTTAATTTTAATGTGAAAATGATGTGCAGTGGGGTTACAGCCATTGTAAGGTAGTGAATACATAAATTTTCAAACTTGTTATCCCCTCTCTAATTTTTCTCACAATTTTTCCTTCACCCCAATATCCCTCACAAATTGTAATGTACATTTCCAACTTTTTGTCTTGTGAGTATTGCTATTGCATTGGTTTGCCCTTTGTCCTTTGTCTCGCCATTTTGTTGTTTTTGTTCCTTTCCCTAATTAATGTAAATGTATGCACAATACACAGGGTACCAAAATCAAGCACAGCAGAGGATAAACCATAGGGGAATATCTCAAAGAAAATAGAAATCACATCGTACAGCAAAAACAACAACCACAAATAAATATCTCTCCATATCTTGGAGTTCATTTCGCTCAGCATCAGCTTATATGGTCATATATATGCATAACAAAGCCACTGGAAAATAATAGTTTCATGGCCACTATATCATGAAAACACATGTTAACTGTTTTTGATGGTAAAGGTAGAATTAGAATTGGTGAATTCACGATTCTGATAAAGGAATTTCAAAAGAGTTTTAAATTTTATGACAGGTAAATTTTAATTGTTCAAACTTTTTAACAACTTAGCCTATCAAGAAAATTTAAAATTGCCTGAGAAAATGGGCTTTCATGCAAAGAAATCCATGGAGACCTAGCTGAGAGGGAGCAATGTGGGTGAATACGGCTTATTTTCACACTAAACAAACAAACCTCACAAACCTTGAAGTAAATCCTTTACGTTCCCTTGAGAATTGTCCTTACCCAGGAAATGTACACTCAATGTGTGAAACAAGGTTGCAATGGAATTTAAATTCAAAGTTCTTTAAAAAAAAAAACATCAAAATTTGTGAATTGACATTTAATTACCAAACAGTAATTCTCTGAAAAAGAAGGAAAGATATAATTCAAAATCACTTGACGTTATTAAAAGTATGAGAAAAGAGTAGTTAAGAGAGATGAGAGAAACCATAGAGGACTGTTTTCTCTCCAGTGGTGTAATGGGTTCTTGATCTTGGTGCTTCCATTCTATCTTCACAAGCTATCAAGTGTGGCTGAGGATTGGAGTAACCAGTTCAGACAAAGAACACTCACAGAAGAAAATATTTGCAGTATATGTAGATGATTTATAACCTTTGACAATCTATTTATATCTGTTCAAAATTCTCCCCTACACCAAACTGCATTCTTTGAACAGCTTTGTTTGCTTTTCTAAAGACTGCCCTTCATTAACTGCTTAAAATTTTGTGAGGTCATATACATACACTATAGATATTGCTGTTTGGTTTTGATTTTTGTGTGTTTTTGTTTGTAGTTGTGTTTTTAACTGAATTTCAAAAGGTTGTGCAAGTGTGTTACAATTAAATATGTCCATCTAATTGTCAAATGCTCCTGGATCAGAGTCACTCCTTCTATCAATCAGAAGCAACCCTTTCTCCAAAATTTATTTCAGATTTACCGCTTCCTTTATTACTTGTGTACATTGAGTATTCTAGCTGTACTTGTCTTGCCCTTGTTATCTGATGATGCAGATAACTGGGACCTGGTATCCTCAGACCCGTGGGTACTACAGAAGAATAATAGCTTTTACACATCATATCAGAAAAATTTGGGTATAATCAGTAAGAATGTTTCAGAAACATGGAGAAAAACACTTTGGGTCCAGCGAGTTAACACAATAAACACAGCAGCAGTGTAAAATATCTTATAGATTAGAGGAAAACAATACTGTTTTTTTTACTATGTGAATTCGGAAGACCTAGAACACGTAGAAGGTATCACAAGTTTATAACGAAGACATTGCTTTGATACTTTTTATATTCTAATATATATTCTAAACCAAATTATTTATATTCCAATTTATTTATGGAAATAAATTTCAATTTATTTGTCAAATTATCAATTAATTCTAGTAATTCAAGAAATTTAAGATCAGCAGATAGAAATATAAAATATATAAGTATTTATAATATAGGAAATTGTTATGCATTGTTCTGTTGTGATTAGGGTATCAAAGGCAACTCTGTTTTAAAGTAATATTACATTATCTCTACCTCAGTTTTTGGTAGAGTTAGACCTAAAACTTTACCATTTGTAAGCCTGGAGGCAAGAGGAAACACTGTGATAAAACATTAATAATTTAAGGCCTAATATCGAGGAGAAACCTATGGACTTCTCCAGGAGCTATGGAAATATTTGGTGATAGAAAGTCAGTAGTGTAAGTTCCTGCCTGGTTGGATGGTAGACAGACCAGGATATTAGGTAATCATGCATATGAACAAGTTTTTCATCTTCTTGACTTTAGCTACTTTTGAAATGATAGGTATAATAAACAATTATATTTTGATAAAATACCTTCTATTCTGAACATTTCAGTCTGAACTGTTAATCTCTCTATGAACCCTTGTAGCTAAGATTAGTTTTGTTCCAGTCAGACAATCTATGCTGTCAGGGTAAGATATTCTCGTTGGTCTGTTCCTACATGGAAGAAGGGTAAAGGGTCAGGAAGACATTTGTGCCAGTGAGACTTCTTTGCGAAATTTTAAGCTGCAGAAGTTTAGAAGTAGCTCTTAAGCAAGGCTTGCTTTGAATCCATTAGCTCCACAAAGCTAACTCAGTTGATAAGTAAGTACTTGAAAAGCCATCACCTTTGGACTTAGCTATAAAGGCTTCAAAATATGATCAAATTAAAAATGAAAACGACAACATAGTCATTGACAAAAATTGCAAATGTGAGCAATCAACCAAACAATATAAGTTTTTGCCACTATACACAGAAATTTAGAGAAATACGATCAATAGCATTTTATGAACAATAAGGGTTCTTTGTTACAAATAGGCAACCAAGGATATATGCCTGTATAAAGATTGCATCATTAAGTACTTAAATTTAGAGGATACTACCCAAATGACAACAATACAGAGATTAACATGGCACTTGCAGAAGGATGATACAAAAATTCGTGAAATATTTTTCATTCTTCAAATGCAAGAAATGAAAAACAGTTATTAAAAAGTTGATTACAAAAATACAAGTGTAACAATACATGTAATTCATAGAATTAAAGGTTAGTTTGACATCAGTGTATTAAATCTTCACTTTAGAAAGGCCCTTACATAGCATATCCTTTACAAAACTTGAAATTAGATAGGAATCTTAACTTTTTCTATATGGAATGTAATCTGAAAGGACACATTTATTAATGAACCTATATATTATAAAAAAAAATGTAGACCTCAAAGTATTATATCTAGAAGATAATGAAATAGATTATGGACTTTATACAAACCTAGATATACTTTTTTTCAGACAAGCACCAGGAATAACTTTAGTTTCTATACTATTCATTTCAACAGATAAGTTAAAATTAAAAAAAAAAAAAGACAAACTCTGCAGAAATCATTATGGATGCATACAAACAACTCTTGAATACATTTTGACATCAAAGTGAGGCAATTCACATGGAAGAATACCATGGAATCCATGAATTTTTAAATTAAGATATTGCTGTTGCTTTTTATTATGAAAATATTTGTAGAGACACAAAGGATGGAATGGCACTTTTGAAATTTAAGAAACTTAACCAAACCATTACTACGTAGGAGAATAATTTGTACAGCCTTCCACAACTTCAAAGAGGTAGTGATACATACTTATCCTTTTGGCAATATCAAATGCAGTTTCTTCCAAGTTATTCTTCAGACCCGGTTTGAAAAAATGATTCAACAGAAGGAGATACAGCATATCTTTGCTATTTCTGTTCCCTGCAGCAAGATGCAAGGTGGTCAAGAGGCCTTTAGTTTGGGGATTGGTATCTGCATCATGATGAAGTAAGGAAGAATACATTCTGGTATTAATCCACATATATGTACTATGCAGGGGTGCCAAGCCATTCACAGTTATTGCATGAATATCTGCCTTGAGCTCCCAACTCATGGACAATGTTTACATGTCCACTCTAGGCTTCCCGATGAAGAAGAGTATACTTATCCTCATCCCTGGTATTCATATGCGTGGCTTTTTGAAAAGTAGTCTCCGCACTGCAGTAAGCCCAAAGAAGAAATTTGCTTGCATTCTTCTCCATTATTTTCTTGCAATTGATACCATTCCTCATGTTTTCATCTAGTTGATTATCTTCATCAGAATTGCCTAACCAGAGACTTTGAGTACCAGTGGGAATGAGGTGTCCATGTATTTCCCCAATAGTTCACATTGGTTGAATTGGTCAGAAAAATCTGGTGAATTTCCTGCATGTTTTTTCACCATGATTTATTTTCTCGTTTTTCATTTTTACTATTTTAAATTATTCTAACTGGAGAGAAGGTAATTGATAGAGAGTAGAGGAAAGACATTCCTTTGTATTCAAATGCATAGACTGAAAATTAGGACCAGTGGTGTCTTCATGTGAAGCTTATTCTAGGAATAAGAAAATAGGAAACAATGCCTTCTACGTAAATGATTTGAGAAATACAATGATATAGTGTAAGAGAAGTTACTATTCACAATATGAGCTTTAAGAGCTTTCTAATACATCCATTATTTATTGGTACACAACATTTGAAAAAAATGTATAATGCAGTAGTAAAATAGAAGTCCTTTGCATGACTACTTAAATACCTTGTATTTTTTGTTTTTGTTTTTTTTGTTTTTGTTTTTTATTGTGAAAATACTGTACTGAGGGGTTACAATTACATGGGCAAGATAGTGAGTACATTTCTTATCATTGTAGCCTCCTCCTTTGTTTACCTTTCCCATCCCTTCCCAGCCTCCCCTATTCCCCCCACCGAATCTTCCCCCCACCCCCACCAAAGTTGTAAAGTTCATTTTCAACGTGAAAACATGTACTTATCATTGTGGCAACGGGTCCACTTGTATCCTTATTTAAATGACTAGTTTTTCCCCTCCTCCTACACAAATTATACCTACATCAAAAATAGTGAAAGCAGGGGTTATACTATGGGGGAGGGACATACAAAGAAACAAAGAAATAATCTTATAAATACGTTAGAAAAAAATGCATGAAAGAAAAAAATTTAAATACATATCTTAGGGTTCATTTTCCTAACTTCACCTGATCTGACCTTTTCTGCTTGACTCATACATATACTAGATATTCCAAATAAGGGAAACCAAGGGACTATGGGAAACTATGTTTCTTTGGGCTTGGATTACTTCACTTAATATAATCTTTTCCAAGTCTTTCCATTTCTTAACAAATGAGGTAATGTCATTCTTTCTGATGGAGGCATAGCATTCCATTGTGTATAATTACCACATTTTCTTGATCCATTCATCTACTGAGGGGCATCTGGGTGGGTTCCATATCTTAGCTATGGTAAATAAGGCTGCAATAAACATAGTTGTACTGGCAGCTTTAGTGTGGTCTTGTTTGTAAACATTTGGGTAAATGCCCAAAAGTGGGATTGCTGGGTCATAGGGGAGCTCTATGTGGAGTCTTTTGAGGAACCTCCATACTGCTTTCCAAAGTGGTTGAACAAGTTTAAACTCCCACAAACAATGAAGTATGGTTCCCTACTGTCCACACCCCTCCAGCATCTGTTGTTATTAGAGTTCTTGATTTTTGCCATTCTAACTGGGGTGAGGTGGTATCTCAATGTTGTTTTGATTTGCATTTCTTTTATGGCTAGGGAGGTTGAGCATTTCTTCATTTGTCTATTGGCTATCCATCTTGCTTCTTCAGAGAAGTTTCTCTTTAAGTCTTTAGCCCACTTATTTATTGGGCAGTTGTTTCTTTGAGGATTTGTTGTTGAGGGATTTAATTTTTTGAGTTCCAAGTATATTTTAGATAGGAGACCCTTGTCCGTTGTATAGCTAATGAAGATCTTCTCCCAATCCGTAGGCTTTCTATTGATCTTCCTAGCTATGTCCTCTGCCATGCAGAAGCTCTGCAACTTCATGCAATCCCATTTTCTCAATCTTTCTTTGATTTCTTGTGTTTCTGGGTCTCTATTAAGAAAATGTTGGCCTACGCCAAAAAGACCTAGGGTTTCTCATATTCCATCCTGTAATGTTTTCAGAGTATCTGCTTTGACTCTGAGGTCTTTGATCCATTTGGAGTTGATTCTGGTACAGGGTGATAGATAAGGATCTAGCTTTAGTTTTCTACAAGTAGTTAACCAATTTTGAAAGCACCATTTAGTGAAGAGGCTGTCTTTCATCCATTCTAATTTTTTAGCTCCCTTTTGAAAGATTAGATGGCTATAGGTCTGTAGGTTCATTTCTGGGATTTCAATTCTATTCCATTGGTCCTGAGGTCTGTTCTTGTGCCAGTACTAAGCTGTTTTTATTACTATGGCTTTATAGTAGAGTTTGATATTTGGTATTGATATTCCTCAAGCAGTGTTTTTTCCGTTGAGGAGCGTTTTTGCTATTCGGGGTCTTTTATTGTTCCATATGGATTTTTGGATTGCCTCTTCTATTTCCTTGTGGAATGAGGTTGGAATTTTGATAGCTATCGCATTGAATTTGTAGATAGCCTTGGGAATTATTGCCATTTTCACGATGTTAATCTTTCCAATCCAGGAGCATGGGAGTTTTTGCCATTTTCTAAGTTCTGTTTTGATTTCCTTTTTCAAGTTTTTAAAGTTTTCATCATAGAGGTCCTTCACTTCTTTGGTTAAGTTAATTCCTAGGTGTTTTATTTTTTGTGGGGCTATTACAAATGGAGTTGCTTTCGTAATTTCAGCCCCACTTTTCTCATTGTTGGCATACAGAAAAGCCATTGTTTCTTGGGGTGAATTTTATATCCTGCTACTTTGCCAACGTTTTGAATCAGGTTGAGTAAATTGGGAATGGAGTCTGTAGGATTCTTTAAATACAAGATCATATCATCTGCAAAGAGGGAGAGGTTTATTTCTTCTTTCCCTATTTGGATCCCCTTTATGTCTGCATCTTTCCTTATTGCTGTAGCTAGGCATTCTAATAATAGGTTGAAGAGAAGTAGAGAGAGTGGACATCCTTGTCTTGTTCCTGAGTTAAGAGGAAATGGCTTCAGTTTTTCACCATTAAGGATTATGCTGGCTGTAGCTTCGTCATATACAGCCTTTATTGTATTGAGGAATGTTCCATGGATTCCCAATTTTTCCAAAACCTTCATCTTAAAGTGATGTTGGATCTTGTCGATGCTTTTTCTGAATCTACTGAGATAACCATGTGGTTCTTATCTTTGCTCCTTTTGATGTGATGAATAATATTAATTGATTTGCATATATTGAACCAGCTTTGCATCCCTGAAATGAATCCTGTCTGAACATGTGTATGATTTTTTGCGTGGATTGTTGAAGTCAATTGGCCAAAATTTTGTTGAGAAAATTTGCAACAGTGTTCATCAAAGATATGGGTGTATAGTACTCTTTCTTTGATGAGTCCTTGCCTGGTTTGGGGATGAGGGTTATGATTGCTTCATAGAATGTGTTCGGTAGTGAACTTTCTCTTTCAATTTTATTGAAGAATTGGAGGAGTATTGGTGTGAGCTCTGCTTTGAAGGCCTTGTAGAATTCCACTGTAAAACCATCTGGTACTGGACTTTTTTTTACTTGGGAGGTCTCTTATTGCTGTTTCTATTTCAATGCTTGATAGGAGCCTGTTAAGATGGTTTAACTCATCTTGGTTTAGTTTTGGCAAGTCAATATTTGCTAGGAAAATGTCCATTAATGCCAAGTTCCCAAACTTATTATCATAAAGATTTGAGAAGTATTTTCTGAATCTTGGTTGTTTTTGTGGTGATGTTTCCATTCTAATCTCTGAGTTTATTTATTTAGATCTGTTGTCTTCTTTTACTGATAAGATTTGATAAAAGTCTGTCAATTTTGTTAAGTTTTTCGAAGAACCAACTCTTAGTTTTGTTGATTCTTTCTATAGTTTTTTTGGATTCTAATTCATTTAATTCTGATTTAATTTTAATTATTTCTTTCTGTCTACTGGATTGGGGTTTATCTTGCTGCTCTTTTTCAAGGAGGTTCTGATGTCTCATTAAATTGTTGTTTTCAGATCTCTCCAATTTGTTGATGTAGGAACTCAGAGCTATAAACTTGCCTCTGAGTACTGCCTTAGCTGTGTCCCAGAGGACCTGGTAATATGTGTGCTCATTTTTGTTGAATAGCATGAACATTTGAATTTCTTTTCTAATCTCTTCCTTGACCCACTCGTGATTCAGCCGTGTGTTGTTCAGCCTCCATGTGTGACCAGACTTTCTTTGGTGGCTTTTGGTGTTGAGTTCTAATTTTATTCCCTTGTGGTCAGAGAGAATGCAAGGGATAACTTCAATGTTTCTGAATTTGGACAAGTTTGCTTTGTGGCCTAAAATGTGGTCTATTTTAGAAAATGTTCCATGTGCTGCTGAGAAAAACGTGTATTCTTATGATGCTGAGTGAAATATTCGGTAGATGTCTGTTAAATCTAGTTGATCTATGCAGTTATTTAGATCTGTGGTTTCTTTGTTGAGTTTTTGCCGAGTTGATCTATCTATTGGGGAGAGTGGTGTGTTAAAATCCCCAACAATTAATGTCTTTGGATCTATCTGGGATTTGAGGGAAAGTAGTGTTTCTTGGATAAATTTGGGTGCTCCGTTGTTTGGAGAATAGATATTTAGAATTGTAATATCCTCCTGAAGGAAAAAAATCCCTTAATTAGTATGTAGCGACATTCTTTATCTCTTCTCACAAATTTTAATTTGAAGTCTATTTTATCTGATATTAGGATTGCAACTCCTGCCTATTTATGGGGGTCGTTTGCTTGGTAGATTTTGTTCCTGCATTTAATATTGAAAATGTGTTTGTTTTTACGGGCAAGACGTGATTCCTGAAGGCAGGTCATAGAAGGATCTTGTTTTTTAATCCAACGAGACAGTCTATGTCCCTTAATTGGAGAGTTAAGTCCGTTAATGTTGAGAGAAAGGACTGAGAGGTATTTGCGAGTTCCTGCCATGTTTTCCACCTTCTTGCAGGATGCGAAAACTGGGTTTTTCCTATGGTTCTTGGATTCTCAATTTGGGTGCTGTTTATTGGCCTTTATTGTGCTCTTTTTGGTTTTCTATGTGTAGGACATCTTTAAGAATCTTTTGCAGGACTGGCTTGGCGGAGATGTATTGATTCAATTATTCTTTGCTATGGGAGATTTTTATTTGGCCTTAGCTGGGTACAGTATTCTTGGTTGATAGTTGTTTGTTTTTAGGGCATGGCATATATCATTCCAGGCTCTTCTTGCTTTGATTGTCTCTACTGAGAAATCTGAGGTGATTCTACTTGGTTTCCCTTTATAGGTAATTAATCATTTCTCCTTGACATCGTTAAGGACCTTTTCCTTCGTTTGAATTGATCCTGTGTGGATTATAATGTGACAGTGGGATGTCCTATTCTGATCTGGTCTATTTGGAGTTCTAAAAGCTTCTTGTATCTGAATAGGCCTATCTTTTTGCATGTTTGGGAAGTTCTCTGCTAGGATCCTGTTACACAAATTTCCCAACCATTAACTTCCGTTTCTAGGTGCTCCTCTACACCCATTATCCTTAGATTAGGCCTTCTGATGGTGTCTTCCATGTGTTGGATAGATCTATCATATTTCTTGGACTTGTCTTGGATGGTTGTATTTTCTTTCTCTATAATATCCAGGCTGTCTTCAATCCCCAAGATTCAACCTTCTGCATGGTTTAACCTGCTGTCAAGACTTCCTACTTTGTTTTTTATTTCTTTTCCTTCTAGTTGGTCAGCTTTTTGGCTTCAAATCCTTTGTTGAAGCTTTGTTTTAGATCTTGTATGAACTTCTTTACTTCCTTAATTTGGTGTTCAGTGTTTATTCTCAAATCCCTTAGTTGATTGGTTATCGTTTCCTTGGACTCTCATTCCTCTGTTGGGTTCGATTCAGCATTCCTTTTGTGGTCTCCCTGACTTCCCTCAGTTCTTTGTTAATGGATCCCATGAATGCCTTTAGTGATCTTTGTGTATTCTCATCCTGCTCTCTCAATTCCTGTATTACTCTTTGCTTAGCTTCCTCCCATTTATGCCATTCCTGTAGTTTTCTTTGAGTGTTCTCAGCCTGTTCAGGCCATTCCTGCCTTTCTCTTTGAGTATTCTCAAGCTGCTCACGCAAATCCTGTATCAGTTTTTGAGTAACTCCCTCACGCTCATGATTTTCCTGTATAAAACTTTGGATTGCCCCCTCTCTCTCCCTATCACGCTCATACAGAGTCCTTTGTGGGTTGTCAATCTTTTCTTGCATTGACCTTTTGTTTGCCTCCATTGACATTTGTTTGCCTCCTGTCCCTCCCTATCAAACTCATACAGAGTCCTTTGCATGTTTTCAATCTTTCCGTTTATCATGTTTGCCAGCAGTGTTTGTAGATCTGTTTGGGAACTCTCTTCTGGATTATTCATTACCTGTTCTGTCCCTGATTATCATGAGTGGGAGTTGAGATACCCGAATTTGCCATTTTTCTTGTGTTTTTCTGGGTTACTCTGCCTATTTGGGATGAAAATAACACCAATTTCCTACTAGAACACTTTCTTAAGGCAAGCATCAACCAACGTCTGTATTTGCACAGTCAATAGTCTGCAGATACAATCTAGTTCAACAGATACATCTATTCAACATCAAACAACTATATATTAATACGCTAAGAACCACAAAGAATTTGGTAAAGCAGAAATTATTAGGTTTAGGAAAGATGTAGGTAAAAAATAGGAATAGAGTGATGTGGGAAAGCACAGGGAGAGTTAACTAAGTCCTAATCTCAAAACAGGAAATAGTTTGGATAGGATGAAAGCAGAAAGAGAAAAAGAAGACAGAGAAAGGGAACAAAAAATACCAGATAAAATAGAAAAGTAAAAATTAAAAATATTATGCAGTTTCGAAGACAAACTATTCAGAGAAGAATGTGAATACAGTGAGAGAAGGGGAGGGATATAAAGGAGATGTGAAAAACTTAAAAATAAAAATACTTAAAATAATATATATGTATAAAGTGGTAGTACTGCTATTAAGGAATGTAAGTCTAAGAGGTTTTGAATTGAGTAATACATTTGTGTATTAATGTGTACACAATGGGGGATAAGGTCTAATAATCGACTACGGGTTTATCTGAGGATGAACAGAACAACAATTAAGTCACATAAAGGAGAACGAAAGAGAAGAAAAGTTGAAAAGGATAAGAACGAAAGAAAAAAACATCAGAAGTTCAGTAGAGGTAAACAAAAAACAGAAAAAAAAAAGAAAGAAAAACGCACACACATATTTACTCCTAAAATAAAATTCTAAGAGGAAAAAAAAGTTACTAGAAAACAATTGTTTTTTTTCAAAAAAGGTAAAAATTAAAGATTAAAAAAAATTTTAGAAAAAAAAAATTTTTTTTATAAAGGTACAAAAAAAAAGTTCTTTGATTTTTTGGGGATGGGTGGGAAAAATCCTGTATCTCCCTTGTGACCTTAACCAGCCTCTTGTTGGAGTCTTTGCTCGGCTTGTGTTCCTGTGGCTTGGTTGGTTTCTTAAGTCAGTTTGTTTGAACAGGCAGAAAAATGCTCTGCTTTACCCAGGGTTTTGAGATCCTCTTCCCAGGTTAGTTCAATGGGAGGCAGATCTGCTTTGAGTATCACAAAAGAGGGATATGGCTTTTTCCTCAAGTTTGGAGATGCTGTGATGAGGCTAGGTTCTGGGTAAAGTTGAGGCCTTTCAGCAAACAGTAGCTTTTCCCGGGGGCTGGTTTGTGAGAAACTCACAGAGCTCAGCCTGGAGCCATTTTCAGTGTTTCTGTTTACTGAATTTCAATTGATTATCAACGCTGCTAAAGGGAGGGGCACACTCTGGCTCTGATTACCCAGTGAAGAAAGCCACTCCTGCGGCTGGTGCCGACCTGGGTGCTTTTCCCTGGGTGGAGCTGTCTGGCAGGTCAGTTAGGTTTTTGTGACCTGCTAAATGACTCTAGATTTCTTCGAAGGCCTGAGTTGGAGAGTGAGGATGTTAGGCTTCTACTCACGCTGAGTCTTGGTTCCTAGGTTGTCTCTTGTCTGCAAACTGCAGGATGAAGAAGTCTGCTCCTTGTCGATTCTTGCTGGTGTTGAGTAGAATCCGCTCACCCACCGCATCTGGCTCCTTCATCCCAGACTCTCTGTGATTCAGGTATGGCAACTGAGGCCGCCGCAGCCACTGCTGCTTCCGCGGAGGCGGCTGCTGGCAAGTGGTCAGAGCTTTCTCCTTTCCCTCTCTGCCCTAACTCTCTGTCCTGTGAAGGCATCCTTGGTGTAATTCTCTGGCTTAGGACTGTTCACTGGAACTATAAAACTGCTTTCTATTCGAGAGGTTGCTTAGCGTCTATCTTCTCCTCCGCCATCTTCCAATTCCTTGTTTTTTTAAAGATACTTGTTTTCATCTAAAAAAGTAAGCCTGTCTATTGTCTTCTGTTGATTTTGATGATTGAAGATGCTTAATGACAAGTCAAAATGTGTTAGTAGTCCTTTGATATTAATTGTTTCATTTTTTCCTCTTGGAGAATATAATGATCAAAGCAATAGTTCAGAATCACCAATCAACAATTCAGCATCATGCTTCCAGTGCAAGTGGATCACCATAAGTAATCCTCGATACCATTTTCCACAAATTTTTCTCACAGATACAATCAGCCTGGCTTCTCTAGCTACTTTCCTAGCCTGGACCTATTCCTTCATTGTGCAGGAAAAGTGTGATTCAACTGATTTCAGTCAGATCTGTTCCTAGATTTATCAAGGATTTAGATTCTTTTTTTTAAAATTAGTTGTGGGGCCTGAACTCTGGGCTCGGGCACCATCCGTGAGCTCTTCAAATCAAGGCAAGTGCTCTACCACTTGAGGCACAGCACCACTTCTGGATGGTTCTGTTTATGTGGTTCTGGTTTGGGAAATGGCAGAGCAGAAAGTGAAATGATGCAACCAAAAAAATGAAAGCGAAATAGATTAGGATAATTATGGAGCAACCATATTGTCTCTGAGAATCATGAATGAGAGAGAGGAAGAGAGATACAGATGTGCAATGACTTAGCTAGCCACAAAATCCATGTTTCTGATCAATTTACAAAGCAAACAATTTTATTTTTTTATTTGATAAAAGAGATGGAAATAGAGTTTATGTATTTACTTGAAATTGTTAAATATATTTTTAGTAGCCTACATAAAGAGACATACCTTTGACCAAATTACAGACAAGAATCTTAATCGTTGGCCTGGGAAGGTGGCTCAGTGGTAGAATGCTTTTCTTGCAGCTTACTACAGTGCAGAGACCACTTTCCGAAAAGACCACTCATATGAATACTAGGGATGAGGATGAGTATACACCTCTTCATCGGGAAGCCTATAGTGGACACTTAGACATTGTCCATGAGTTGGTAGCTCAAGGCAGATATGCACGCAATTACTGTGAATGGCTGGACACCCCTGCACAGTGCTTATATGTGGAACATATTGTAACAGCACACACACACACATACACACACACACACACACACACACACACACACACACACACACACACACACACATGCACACATATACACACACTTCATCAGATTTCTTCTTAAGTATATTTTGTGTATGGTCTTAAGAAGAAATTTACATTACTAACGAATTTCTGGCAGGACAATATAATCACGGCATATCTTGCTTCTATACTCTCAGTTTTAAATTAATATCTAAGTATGTGCATTAGATAAGTATAGGAAAAAGTAGGAGCCACACCGGTGGCTCAGGTCTTTAATCCTAGCTAATCAGAAAGATGAAATCTGATGATTATGGTTTGAAACCAGACCAAGAAAAAAAAGTCCATTAGATTCTGGTTTGAAAGTAACCAGCAAAAGCTAGAAATGGAGCTGTGGTACAAGCAGTAAGATGCTAGCCTTGAGAAAACTAAAACAAAAAAAAATTCTGGTACAGAGTCAGGCCCTGAGTTCTATCTCTATTATTATTACTAAACTAATGAAGGAATGAATTAGTTAATTAATTACCAAAAATAAATTAAGTGGTCACATGTGGAGTGGCAGGTAAAATGTAACAACCATGGTGACTGGATTATGTATTATTTTGTAATAAGGCAAATTATCATTTGTCTTAATCACTAATATTTTATTTGAACTTTTTTGTACAATAAACCCTGAATTTGGCATGTGTGTATATGTGTGTGTAAATGTGCACCCATGTGTGTTTATATGTGTGTGTGTTGTTGCAATGTTGGTTGCCAATATGAACAGGGAGAGGCTGAAAAGACCTGTGTTGCAATGTTTTTTTTATTTATCAGTGTTCTGTCCTGTCATTTCAGTGGAACCACCCTTCTGTACATTTTATTTGTAACATCATCATAATTAAAACATTTACAAAATTAAGTTAGATATAAGAGATCATTTTCAGCTCTTAGTATATGTTAGGTAAAAAGATACACATATAATTAGGTAGTAAGTTATTGCTATGAGTGTCGTACAAAATATGTATTTGACCTCTTAAATTGGTTATACTTTTAAGATATACTCATGGAGTGATTTTGACCGACTTGACCAAACAGTTATTACTCTCTGGTTATTCCTGTGAAACTCAAGGTGGATAAACTCTTTCCGGATTTCTGTTGAAAAAAACATTCTTTATAAGATCGTATCTATTCACACTAAGATAATAAACCCCATATTTTTTAGGTTTGAATATCCCATTAGATTGACTGAAAATCAGTATTGTGGCTATGCTTGTTAGATATATATTTCAAAAAAAAAACAAACAAAAAGCATGTGTCACCTCCAGATTGTGCATTCATTTGTAGTTGTTTTGTACATACAAAGGTTTCTTCATTAATAGTTTTTTTTGTGGGAGTAACTATCACAACTTTAACAAATAAGGCTTTTTGAATATCTTTTCCAATTTAACATCCCAGAGCGAGTCTTGCAATTTCTGAAAACCCTTTAAATACTAGTATTATTTTAGTTCATTAACTATACAGCTAAAGACATTTCTGAAACAAATATTGTTAAGATCTGAAAATGTAAGTGGGCATATAAGCTTTCTTTTGCATCATTTTATGAAAAGTCAGTTTTTTTCGAAACTAAAGGAAATAAAATAAAAGAATGTAAGTGAATTGGGTAACATGCTTATTTGTATAATTTTGTTTTCTGTTAGCACAGTCCTTTGAATGTATATGATGCAGTTAAATTAATTTTTGTGTCACTGTGCTTGTTATTTTTTGTCTTTGTAGTTATAAGAGTGAATTTTTATTATAAATAAAGGTCTTTTAAAATGATTTGGATTAATCTTGTGTTTTGTGTTCTACTCCCAAGAAAATGAGTTATTTTCAAGTGTTAATAATTTATAATTGAATCTTGAGTATCATAAGAAATTTTGAAAAAATGTGGTAGTATTGATGTCTTTTGTTTGGGGGGAGGGGGTCTGGTAGTGGGGCTTGAACTCTTCCCTCAGCTCTTCAGCTCAAGGCTAGCGCTCGACCACTTGAGCCACAGCGCCACTTTCGGCTTGTTTCTTTTTGCTTGTGTGGTGCTGAGGAATCGAACCCAGGGCCTCATGCATGCAAGGCAAGTGCTCTGCCACTAAGCCACCTTCCCAGCCCTTCACGTCTTTTTAAACCAATTGTATTCAGAAGTTGGAAAGTCTTTAATTCATGCTTAGGTCTTGGTGGCTATGATTTTTTATCCTCTCGTTCCTAACATTAATGATAAGTCAGAGTGCATTGTTGGGTATAGGAAAGGTAATATATTTATGTAGGGTCAAAGGTGATTTTTATATCAGTCTTGCTTTAATGGCATTTTAAATAGTACCTTTCTCTTAAAATATTGGGTATAAAAAGCAATCAAAATACTTCGAGTGATAAACAATTTAGTTGAGCTAAAATGTGGAAATGATTGGTCCATAAGAGAGGCAGTCTGTTTCCATCAGGAATTGGGGAGGTCATTCTTTCAGTAAGACTGTGTTAAACAGAGATAGGATCCAGGCAGTGCAGGGTTGAGTGAAGGGATAAAATATGATTTCTATTATTTTGAGCTAGAAATCAAGAATCTTATACTTTAGCAGTTCCTTTCACAAGGGAGGTATGCATTGATTATGAACTTTGAGTTTTCATATTACAGTTCCCTATTTTCTAACAATGTTAAAGAGGAATATTATGAGTGTACAAAATAATTCTGGGAAATTTTCCTATTATTTGTAGACTAAGTGCTGGTATTTTAGTCATAAAATAGAATGTGGTTTTTTGATACAGTAGGGTATGAACCTCAGGCTAACACTTACAATGTGTGCAATGTTGTAGTAGTAATTACAACTCTAAAGACTTCAATATCATCATCTGAGAATTAAAAATGTAAGTAGTTCCACTTTATGCAATTATTGTGAGGATTAAATTAGATACAATTGGTAAAGTACTTGGAAAAACAATCAATTAGCATTTGGTACATTCTACCTGTTATTTTACGATGTGATGAATTCTAACATTTTTACGTTGATTTTATATGTGCAATGTGATGTATTAATATTCATTGCATTGATCACTTTTCTGTCACTATGAGGAACATAAGTGCAAAGAAAATTTCTGAGGAGGAAACTATTATATTAACTCATGGTTTAAGATCAAATGTCTCCATTGTTTTAATCATATTTTTCTTATCTTAACAAGTTGTACATGGGAATTTCCATTCAATAAATGACTTTTTTAAGTATAATGGATCTTTATATAACTTTTCCCTGCCCTTCCAAACCTCACCACACTTTAAGTTTTTCTAGTTTCATATTATTTGCATTAAATATAATGTCTTCACTCTTACTCCATAACTCTCTTTATTCCTTCCCTTTGACTTCCCCTCATATCTTCCAAGTGATAGTTTTCCGGTATTCATTTTGTTGGATTAAAAGTTCAATTTTATAAGAAAATACACCATTTAAATGTTCCTGTGCAAATAGCATGATTTGGTTACTATTCTTGTGTAAACTTGTATAAAGTTCTAGCTTCCAAATATGAGATAGAACATGGGTCCTTTGTGTGTCTGGCTCTGACTTCGTTTAATTAACATATTTTTAGATCTATCCATTTCTTTGCAAATAATGTAACGGTCCTCATAATGGATAGGGACAATCCAATTCTGTATATATGACACACATTCTCCAACCATCCCTCTGCCAAAGGACATCTTGGCTGTTTCCATAACTTGGTTATGGTGAATAGGGCAGTAATGAACATGGTTGTGAAAGTGATTTTGCTATAACCTTTTAGAAGAATTCATCACTATCTTTCTGTGAGCAATCCTCTAGCCAGTTTTAAAGAATAAGCACATCCCTCCCCTCATCTTCATTACAACGTATTGCAAGACCCCATACAGGTCTCAAGCTAAAACCACACTGTGCCCATATTCTTTCAATACATTTTTAATAATTGTACATATAATTTAGTGAGAACCTTCTATGTAATTTCCTAATGTGGGAATGAGAGACATAACAACAGAGTAAAATAGGAAATATGCATTTTAATTAGCTATAATCATATTAAAAATCTTTTTCAACTCTAACTCACAACCTCACTTATTATTATTTTAATATTTATTTGATTACTTCATCTATCGCCTAAATTATAACAGGTGAGTTAAATACAAAGGCAAAAAGTGATTTTGACACTCATGTGTGAGGATGCACAATATGGGCAAATAGATGGATCGGAATTAATAGCAATTATCCATTTTGTTAAAGTAGAGATGGTTTGCCCAAACTGATTCATATTTCATCCAATAAAAAGAAACGTGTAACAATTCCCTTTGTTTTGCTCCTATTAATTTTTGTTGCCATTTTATTTTATAATGAAGGATGATTTCATATATCTACTCTAGATACAATAATATGTTAAAATATTTCTATCCGTATGTATTGATATATACACACACATATATAACAAAGGTTACAATGATAATTTATAACTTCTGTAACTATACAATTTTTCACAAATAAAATTAAATAAAATAAAAAAAAATTAAAAAAAAATAAAAAAAAACATCGACAGCTCATGCCTGGAATCCTGGTTACTCAGCAGGCTGAAATCTGATGAACATGGTTTAAAGCCATCCTGGGCAGGAATGTCCATGAGAATCTTATCTCCATACAACCAACAGAAAATCAGAATTGGAACTGTGGCTCAAAGTAATAGAGTGGTAGCCTTGAGAAAAAAAGCTCATGGACATCACCCAGGCTCTTAGTTCAAGAACTATAATCTACCCAAAATAATCTATTTAATTTATACTTGTGAAAGGAGAGTATTTCCATCACCCAAGTGCACATCCATGCTCATTTGCAATGTAACTGTGTTATGTCTGAAGTACCAATAAACATTATCACTAAAGTAGAAAGCATTGAAACGTGGGTTAATTCTATCTCTCTCATGGATTTTTCTCCACTCAAATATTCAAGTGTTACAATTATTCCAATTATTTATAATCATAGTTTTTATCTTCAATACACCTAATGTTACAGTTTGAATTCAGTGTCTTGTGCCCACTAACTGGGTGTCCTTACCACTTTGTCCTGTGCCTAGCCCTAAATTATCCTGATTATTTTTTCAGATAGAAACTGGCTTCCTACTTGTGTATTATCTTGGCCTCATTCCACTTTAAGTTATTCTTCCTGGAATTTAGAATAACAAGTGCATGGTATTATGTACAGATCTTTCTGTATAGTATGGGCTTTAGCCACTGTTCTCACAAGAGTGCACTCCCATGTAGTCAGGATTTTCATAAGCTTGTCATAGCTGATTTTTTTTTTAAATCTTTCATTTGCTGCAGGTTCTTGAGTACTGAATTAATTTGTGTTTCTGGGGTTGTTTTGTTTCATTTGAATGTATGTGTTGAGTTGTTCCTCTCTTTTCCTTTTGTTTCTTTCCTTCAAGTTCTTACCTAAAGTGCTGAGAAATCAATTCTTCTTTCTCAAGATAGTCAGGGTGAACATTATTTATTCCAAAGCAATTTCAGTAACATTTAAACACCTTCATATCTATGAATGGCATACAAATGCTAAGCGCTGAGAAGGGTGTTTTTACTTTCACGGCAGTCTTTGGCATCACAGACAGATCATGAAATATATGAAGATAATATAACTACAGATGCATGCCAGGAGGAGAAAAACCTATTATTAATTGTTTGACAGAGGCTTCTCTTTTAGTGAAAGAAATATATTGCTTGATGCAGGATTTCAGAAAATCATATTGCTAGGAGGAACCTAAACAATCATCTAATACTATAGATTCAGAGTGATGAATTGAATTCCTGATTAATTTACTTTTGGGTCAAATAAAAGCAGGCTTCCAAAAAGAGAGTAGATTTTAGAGAAACATGATGAATTTTATGTAAATAGGTCCTTAGCTGATTTTGTTAATTTGTAAACTAATACAGGAAAATAAAGTACAGCAAAGTAAAAGAATGAAGAACTTCACATTGAAATACTCATGTGTGTGTGTGTGTGTGTGTGTGTGTGTGTGTGTGTGTGTGTGTGTGTTCATGTCCATTCGAGTATGCAAACGCACATGTGGATGTGCTCATGCATGCATGCATCATTCTTGAAGCTTGATAGTGCCTAAGAACTATTACTAAGCTTCTGTACCCAAGGATAGTGGTCTTCTACTTCAGCCACTTCTGTTTTTTTTTAAGATAATTGCTTGTATTTTCATGATTCGACTGGCTTTGTACAGTGATCATCAGATCTCATACTCCCGAGTAGCTAGCTAAGCTTATTCAGCCTCTGAGTACCTAGTTAAAATTCTGAATGTCCTCTATGCTTTACTGCTCTTTTATTCATTTCCTGAGGTAACCACAAGCCTAAGTCATATATATGTCTAATTGCTTTAAAAATACTGTTACTGCTTGGCACCAGGGCTCCCATTGATACTCTTAACTACTTAGGAGGCTTCAGAACAGAACCCAGGCCAAAAGGTTAGTGGAATTCCTTCTCACTCTATAGCTGGGTGCATTGGATCATTTCCACCATCCTTCACTATCTAGTTACTAAGATTGGAAGGACTGCGGACCCAAGCCAGTCAAGGTAGCAGGCTAGACAAGCTGGTGTTCATCTCTGATGCCATTGATGATGGGAAGGCTAAAAGGACAGATCAGGTGCATGTTCCTGTGGAAAGTAACACCTATCCTAAAATTAACCACTGATATGACACCAGCCTAGCAAGAAAAATATACCCCAAGTGGAAATACCCACAATTTTCCACAACCAAAACAAGTATATACATGAACATTCAAGAACTTAGTACATCTGTTCTTTGCTATAATATCAGCTTCATCTGATTATCATATGATGTGACAGAATAGTGTTTCAATTAAACTTATGATAATTTAAAAATACCTAGAAAATTCTTTCTCACTTATTAAGTTCAAATGTATGGCATATTGCCTCATTTCTTACATATTTGACTACCACCATAAATTAATCTTATGATTATTATTAATAGTAATATATTCTGATTTATTACTTTACTTTGTAGCAGTTTTTAAACTTTTTGCTTCTCTGCTCAGGTTGAAGTATTTAAACAGTATCATCAAAATATATTCCATGGGTACTTAGGGCAGTTTTTTACAAGTTTTTAACCAATGGCTTCTAAGAATTCTTAATTGGTATATTATTTGGTTTATTTTAATTTCAATTTAATGGTAATGTACACAGGGGTTACAGTTACATAAATAAGGTAAGGTAATGAGTACATTTCTTAGGGAAGGAACATTATTATCTGTTCCATCGATTTTTTTTTTGTACACTCAAACAAGAACTACTAATGCTTTTGCTGTTGCTATTGATCCATGGGTACTTTTGCTTTCTTTGTTAATGCATTTTTATTTTAAAACTGATATACAGAGGGTTTACACTTAATTAAGTGTACACATCATTTTATTTTCTAAATTTCAAATTTTGGGATTAAATGTTTTCTTTTGTTTCTTTAGGATAATTCTTTTTTTCAGAGGATTAGTTAATTTATTTTTGCATGATATTTACACATGTAAATATTCAGACACATATTTTGCTTTTATAATATTTAATATGTGACTATTAAAAATTTTCTTAATTTTTATATGATTAATGATTTTAAATAAATTTATTTTCTTACACTTACAAATATATTTGTCAAGGTAACAAATACTTACTGTATTTTCAAGAAGCACAAACTTTATTAAGAAAGGCTTCATTACTTGGTCACTTTTTGGAAATATTATTACTTGAATTAAAAAAAAGTTTGAGCTCGGCATGGTGATTTGTGGCATCCATTTTCTAGCTATGGTGGGAAGTGTAAATGGGATTTCTAATTCGGGAGATACTGAGAAATGCTATGACCTTATTATAAAACTATTCAAAGTGAAATGATTAGTGATATAGCTATCGCTAGTGTTATATAGAGCACCTAGCTATCATATTCTAAATTGAGTTAAAATACCAGTAACATCAATTTTTTGTCAATAAATGGATACATGTTTCAAAATGTTTATTATTTCAACTCATTTGCAAAGGTTCTCATGTCTTCTATTAATTTTCAGTTTACTTAATCTATTAAAATCCAAGTATATTGTGACTATTTTATTTCTACTAAATTTGTAAATAGTACGTGTAATACCATGATTTCATATATTAACACACTTTTACTATTTGTGATAGTTTCCTCCGTTTAATATAATTATATCAATATTCCAAATGTGTGTATGTGGTGTATATGTGTGTGTTTATGTGGTTTTTTGCATGTGTGTGCTTTGTGTGTACTTTGTAATGTTTGGGAGATCACACCATTGCTTCACACATGCTAGGCCAATGTTTTACCACTGAGCTATGCTTCCTAATTATAATCCAAATAGTGTTTTACATCATGACTTTGAAACTTTCATTCTTAGTATGTTTTTTCAAAATGATAAATGATAAAATGTGATCCATATTCTATCCACGCTAGCAATTTTTATTGTTACTTAGAATATTCCCACTGCCTTTCCTCTTCCAAACTCTTGTGTTTGTTATTGGTAAAGGTTTTACTTTGTTTCTTTTCTCTCTTCATTCCTTTTCCCTTTAGAGTTTAACTCTTCTTTCTCTTATTTCTTTGGGAATTAATTATCATATTCCTGTTACAAATTCTTAAAATTGAAACAGGTATATACAATGCTTCATTTTCTATTTTATTTTTTCCCATTTTCACTGACTTTTGGTCCAAACTATTAGATGGATTAAAAAGAACCTTGACTCAGGACACTTTATTTTTCTCCTTCTCTTCTCGGAACTCTTTCTGTTTTTTGAAACAAAATAGCAATGACATATAGCTCCTACATGGTCCATCATTCCTTCCCCTCTCACTCTCCTCTGTTGTACAGATCAAGTTGTTATCATTCAGATTTATTATGCTACAGCATTATTTAAATCTTAACTCATTCCTATATTAATTTTAGTTGTTTCAAATATTCTCTAAAGACATTTTTCTATATATAATATCTGGGGTCTTGTTTTGTACATGGTACAAAATATGAGTGACTATCAAACATCTAGATATCTCTGTAGAACATTGGTCTACCTGCTCAATAAACTCGTATGTAAATTCAAGGAACACAGGTCAATCAGAACAATCTTGTAAAATGGTGTAGCTTGAACCTTCATACTAGCTTTGAATCTTATTACCATGTTTAGTAGTGAAGACAAAATAGTTCTACTATAAGAGCAGACACATAGAAGAATGTAACAGATTTGTCAAAAAAATTCTTAGTTTTATGGTCAATAGATTTTGGAATCTCTCCTATGACGTTATGAAATAAAAATAGAATATAAAATTGATGTATTTGCACTATTGTCTCTCAAGATTTAAAGAATGATCTTAGACTACTACCTCAATCCTTTTTTGTTTTGTTTTGTTTTTTTGTCATTCATGGGGCTTGAACTATGGGCTTAGGTGCTGTCTGTGTGCTCTTCACCTCAACGCAAGTGCCTTACCGCTTGAGCCACAGCACCAGATCTGGTTTTCTAGTGGCTTATTGGCTATAAGATTCTCATGGACATTTCTGCCCGGGATGGCTTTAAACTGTGATCCTCAGTTCTCAGACTCCTCAGTAGCTAGGATTACAGGTATGAGCCTCAGGCATCTGTCTTACATCCATCGTTATACTAAAATTTAAAACAAAAAACTGATTATCAAACTAAATGTGAGATGTGAAAACTTATAAAACATAAATGTAAAAATTCATGACATTGCATCAGTAAAGGTTTCTAAAAATTTGACTTAGAAAGCATTAGTGGCTAAAGAAAAGCAAGAATAAACTGGATTATATCAAGTGCTAGCCTTTCATAATTCAAAGGACACTATAACCAAAGTTAAAACATATCCAATTAAAACATATCTAACAGATACAGGGAACATATTTGTTAATGCTACACTGTTAATGCTACAATGAGTCTGAATCTTAAGTATTTTTATATCTTCTAATTCTATGTAAATTTTTCCTGAATAGGATAATTCTTTAAAGAACATATATAAATTAACATTCAATAGGAGGAGCATATGAAATAAGCTCCTCAAAAAGAAAACTCACTAATATAAAAAGATGACACAAAATATAGTAATGCATTTGTGGAGAAATTGATAACCTCTACATAGGAGAATGATTTGTATAATACTGCGATCATTTTAGCAAGCAAGATTCAAGTCTTCCAAATGTCAAAGAGAATTGTAGATGATCCAGCCATTACACTTCTATGTATGTATTAAAGAGAAGTAAAAAACTTGTTTAGACAGGGAATGTAGTTCATTGACAATGCACTTGAATAGTATGTGTGAGACCTTGGAAATAATCCCCAAAAACAAATTTTGAAAAGACACACTATAGAGGATGTATGCTGGACAAATTCCTGTAACAGAATTTTATATCTACTTTAATGTCTGTTCTAAAATTTACAGCATTTCTATTTGAAGAAATGCAAGTTTGTTAAAATTAGGCTTGGAAAACCTATTATTGTACAATTTATTTCCGAAGCACTAAAATGTATACAATAAAAGGAGATTATATATTGCATGGGAATTTCATGTCAATAAAAAAAGAAAACTATTGTTAAAAATACTTCAACAAATTGCAGAATGCTTAAAAAGATGTTTACAATGTTGGCTAAAAATTCTTTGTAAATTACAGCGTTTAAAACAAATATGTATTTTCTGTGTAAATTGAGTTTTTTTGGTCTGTTTGTTTTTGAGTTTATACAGAGATAACTCAATCAAAAATTGCATGTGATAACTGTAATATCTAGGAATTATGCATCACTTATAGGTAATTGATAACCTTTTCTGGAAGAAACTTTTAGCAAATGACAGGAGACCCAAATCTATGCATCTGCATTTTATGAAAGTCATATGTTACTTGCTCAATCCAATTGCTTTTCTCTACTTTGCTAGGAAAAAAATTATTCTCAAGGTAAGAGCCAATAGCAGTGAAAAGAAACAAAATACATAATCATCTTGATTTATTTGTGAAAATATCAAATGAAATAAAACAATTCCACTTAAGCGACTCCAATATTAGTACCTATGAATCTGTTCCTGAATGCCAATATCCATTGAATTTTTTAAATTTTAATTTGTACCAACATATAAAAACTAGAACAAGAAAACAAATATAGTCTGAGAGCAAACCAGCCTTGGACTAATTTTCTTAATTGTTTTGAAATTACAAAAAATTTATACCATGAAGAAAATGATTTTTATCCTATGGAAATAAATTAAGAATTGGGTGGGGGGGAGGAGGGAGGCTGGGAAGGGAGGTGAAGGGTAAACAAAGGAGGAGGCTGCAATGCTTGGTAAGAAATGTATGCATTATCCTGACCATGTAATTGTAACCCCTCTGTACAGTATGTTCTCAAATAAAATAAAATAAAATTTAAAAAAATAAATAAATAAATAAATTAAGAATGTTTATTATTTATTATAACTCAAATACCAAACAAGAGTATTTTTATATAATCATTACAAGTATCATTTTATTACTATAGTAAAATAGAATAAAAGACCAGTCCCAATGTATTATCATAATTCTTAATTCCTAATCATTACCTAAATATCTTAAACAAACTAAATAGTCATGTCTTTAACATAAACGTAAATATTCTAAACTTTTTACTCAACATTTTTCAGGGGCATATATTCATGTCTCTAAGAAATATTCACAGCAGTTAAAAGGTGCTTTTGTGAAATTAATGTGATATATTTTGTTGTTGTTGTTGTTGTTGTTGTTTGCAAGGCCTGTGCATTATCGTTAAGCTTTTTTGTGCTCAAAGCCAGCATTCTACAACTTGAGGCACAGAGCTAATTCCCGTTTTTAGTGGTTAATTAGAGATAAGAATCTAACAAGTACTTTTTTGGGGCATGGGGTCCAGTCGTGGGGCCTGAACTCTGGCCTGGGCGCTGTCCCTCAGCTCTTCAGCTCAAGTCTAGCGCTCGACTACTTGAGCCACAGCGCCACTTTCAGCTTTTTTCTTTTTGCTTATGTGGTGCTGAGGAATCGAACCCAGGGCCTCATGCATGCAAGGCAAGCGCTCTACCACTGAGCATTCTTCCCAGCCCTAGACTACGTTTTCTAATTATAAGAGCTTTTTAAATTGGCACATCTCTAGTGGTAGATTATGAAGTAATGGTTGGTCAAGTGGAGGGTACTTTCAAATGATGACAGGAAGTGACTACTACTAAATATTGGAGTATTTTGAGAAGGCAGTGATGATAAAATATTCTAGAACTGAAGGTGATGTTCATAGTCCAACTCTTAGAAATTCTATGAATCATTGTACTTTATCAAAGAATTGCAGATTGCATTTACATTAACCTTAGGAAAAATTTTAGAATAGCAGTGGGTGAACCTGAGTGATAATTTAGAATTTAAAATCAGAGAATTCTGTAATAAATTATTTTAGTATGTTGATGAATAAGACTATAACTAAAATATTATCTGTAACATATCCTCTGAGTGACTATGTTTGACATTGCTAGCCAGTGAATATTCTACAAAATTATGTAAATTGAGGGATGAAATAGGATTGAGAGGAATGAGGGATAATGAACCCCAAGGTGCATTGTATTATCCATGAAATGTGTCTTAGTGGTAGATTGTTTGCTTTGCATGTATGAAGCCCTGGGTCTGATTCCTCAGTACTACATAAACAAAAAAAGCTGGAATTGGCACTGTGACACAAGTCGCACAGTGCTAGCATGAGGAAAAGAATTGCAAGGACATTGCCAAGGCCCTGAGTTCAAGCCCCAGGATTAGCCAAAAATAAAAAAGATGCATTGTATTAAGCCAGGCACTAGAGGCTCATGCTTGTTTTCCTATATACTCAGGAGGCTCAGGATGGAGGTTTGAAGCCAACCCTGGCAGGAAAGTCTGTGAGATTCTTATTTCCAATTAAATATCAGAAAAATCTGAAATTGCTGCTGTGCCTCAAGTGATAGAGTTCTACTGTTCATCAAAAGGAGCTCAGGGACAACGCCCAGACCTAGAGTTCAAACCTCAGGAGTGAAAAAAGAAAAAAAAAACTCACTTTACACTATTCATAAACGTCTTTGTCAAACAGCAATTCCCATTCAACTACTTAAAGTTAATTTAAAAATATGATAAGGATAAAATACGAATCATTTTGGGAACAAGACATAGAATTGAAAGGTTGTTTACAGGGGACAAAGTAAATTTTATATCAGGCAGTTTGAGTTGAAATTTGTTCTTCAGTCTTCTTACATCATTTATGAAAGTGATATTACTGCCAGTTATGGATAAATTTCCTTGAGGAACAGATTGTATTCTGCTTTCTTTTCATAGGAAACCATACAGGTGATTTTTTTTGTCTCTTTTTTTTTAAATTGTGAAAGTACCTTACATAGGGGTTACAATTACATGGGCAAGGTAATGAGTACATTTCTTATCAAGCATTGTTGCCTCCTCCTTTGTTTCCCCTTCCCAAAACTTCCCTTCTCCTCCTCACCCCCCCAGCAAAGTTGTACATTTCAGTTTTTGAAATAAAATCTTGTACATCTCATTGTTCCAATGGGTCCATCTGTATCCCTATTTAAATAATCTCTGTTTTCCCTCACCCCCACAAATTATACCAACATCAAATACAGTAAAGCATGGGATATACCGAGGGAGATGGATATACAAAGCAACAAAGAAATCATCTTATAGATATGTTAGGAACAACACAAGAAAGAAAAAAAAATTGAATCCTTATCTTGGGGTTCATTTCGCCTAACAGCAACTTAACTGACCATTTCTGCTGTTCTCAGACATAAATTAGTTACTGCAAATAAGGGAAACCATGGAACTTACATTTCTTTGGGCCCGACTTACTTCACTTAATTTAATTTTTTCCAAGTCTTTCCACTTCCTAACAAATGGGGCAATGTCATTCTTTCTGATGGGGGCATAGAATTCCATTTTATATATATATCACGTTTTCTTGATCCATTCATCTACTGAGGGGCATCTGGGTTGGTTCCATATATTATCTTTGGTAAATAAATCTGCGATAAACATGGTTGTGCTTATAGCTTTGTTTGTGAACATTTGGGTAAATGCCCAAAAGTGAGATTGCTGGGTCATAGGTGAGCTCTATGTGGAGTCTTTTGAGGAACCTCCATACTACTTTCCAAAGTGGTTGAACAAGTTTACACTCCCACCAAGAATGCAGCAAGGTTCCCTTTTCTCCACATCCCCTGAAGCATCTGTTCTTATTAGAGTTCTTGATATAGCCATTCTAACTGGGTGAGGTGGTATCTCAATGTTGTTTTGGTTTGCATTTCTTTTATGGCTAGGGAAGTTAAGTATTTCTTCATGTGTCTATTTGCCATCCTTCTTTCCTCTTCAGAGAAGTTTCTCTTTAAGACTTTAGCTCGATATTTTTGTCCTTCCCCTCCACAAATTATACCAACATCAAATATAGTGAAAGCAGGGGTTATACTGTGGGGGAGAGACATTAGTGGTTATGTCAGAAAACGAACTTTACAACTTTGGCGGGGGGGAGTTGGTGCGGGGTAAAGATCGGGTTGGGGGAGGTAGGAGGACTATGGGAATGGATGGGAAGGGGAAACAAACAGGAGGCAACAATGCTTGATAAGAAAGGTACTGTTATCTTGCCCATGTAGTTGTAATTCCTCTGTACGGCATTCTCACAACAAAAAGCAAGCAAGAAAGAATATAATAACCAAAAAAAAAAAAAGAAATGTACTCATTACCTTGTTCATTTAACTGTAAACCTCTTTACAGTATTTTCAAAAGAAAAACAATTTTAAAAAAAGAAAAAATAAGACTTTAGCTCACTTATTTATTGGGCAGTTGTTTCTTTGAAGATTTGTTGTTGGGGAATTCAATTTTTTGAGTTCCAAGTATATTTTAGATATGAGAACCTTGTCCGTTGTATGGCCAGTGAAGATCTTCTACCAATCCGTGGGATTTCTCTTGATCTTGCCAGCTAGGTTCTTTGCCATGCAGAAGCTCTGCAATTTCATGCAATCCCAATTGTCCAACATTTATTTTAATTGTTGTGTTTCTGGGTATCTATTAAGAAAATTTCGGCCTGTGCCAAGAGACCAAGGATAGCTCCTATTCTGTCCTGTAATGTTTTCAGAGTTTCTGCGTTGACCCCGAGGTCTTTGAACCATTTGTAGCTGATTCTGCTTCAGGGTGATAGATAAGGATCTAGCTTTAGCTTTTTACAAGTAGTTAACCAATTTTGCCAGCACCATTTACTGAAGAGGCTGTCTTTCTTCCATTCTAGTTTTTTAGCTCCATTACCGAGGATTAAGTGGCTATAGGTCTGTGAGTTCCTTTCTGATTTTTCAAATCTATTCCATTGGTCCTGAGCTCTGTTCTTGTTTCAGTACTAAGCTGTTTTGATTACTATGGCTTTGTAGTAGTGTATGAAATTTGGTATTGATATTCCTCCTGCAGTGATCTTTCTGTTGAGGATCGTTTTAGTTATTCAGTCTTTTATTGTTCCATATGAATTTTTGGATTTCCTTTTCTATTTTGTGGAAAAATAATGTTGGAATTTTGATAGGTATCGCATTAAATTTGTATATAGCCTTGGGAGGTATTGCCATTTTCAAGATATTGATCCTTCCAATCCAGGAGCATGGGAGGTTTTTCCACTTCCTAAGTTGTGTTTTGATTTCCTTTTTCAGGTTTTTAAAGTTTTCGTCATAAAGATTCTTCACTTCTTTGATTAAGTAAATTTCTACGTATTTTATATTTTGTGTGGCTATTTTGAATGGAGTTGCCTTCCTGATTTCACCCACGCTTTACTCAGTGTTGTCATACAGATAAGCCATTACTTATTGTGGGTTAATTTTATACCCTGCTTCTTTGCCAAAGTTTTGAATCAGCTTCAGTAATTTGGAAGCTGAGGCAGTGGGATTTTTAAATAGAAAATCATGTCATCTGCAAAGAGGTTTACTTCATCTTTCCCCATTTGTAACCCCTTTGTATTTCCATCTTGTCTTATTGCGGTAGCTAGGCATTCTTATACTAAGTTGAAGAGAAGTGGAGAGAATGGACATCCTTGTCTCATTCCTGAGTTAAGAGGAAATGGCTTTATTTTTCCACCATTAAGTATAATGCTGGCTGTAGGTTTGTCATATACAGCTTTTATTGTATTGAGTAATGTTTCCTGGATTCCTAATTTTTTCAGACCCATCATCATAAAGGGTTTGATGCATCTTGTCAAATGCTTTTTCTGCATTTTCTGTTGAGATAACCATGTGGTTCTTATCCTTGCTCTTTGTTGATGTGATGAGTTATATTAATTGATTGTGTATATTGAACCAGCTTTGCATCCCTGAAATGAAACCTGTTAGAATGTGATGTATGATTTTTTGGATGAATTTTTGAAGTTCATTGACCAAAATTTTGTGGAGAAGTTTTGCGTCAATATTCACCAGAGAAATGGGTCTATAGTTCTCTTTATTTAATGAGTCCCTGCCTGTTTTTGGAATAAGGGTTATTATGGATTCATAGAATGAGTTCTGTAGTGAATTTTCCCTTTCAATTTCATTGAAGAGTTGGAGGATTATTGGTTTGTGCTCTGCTTTGAAGGACTTGTAGAATTCCGTTGTAAATCCATCTGGTCCTGGGCTTTTCTTCGATAGGAGGTCTCTTATTGCTGTTTCTATTTCAATCCTTGATATGGGCCTGTTAAGATGGTTTATCTCATTTTAGTTTATTTTTGGCATGTCCATATTTGCTAGGAAAAGGCCCATTTATGCCAAGTTCTCAAACTTATTAATATAAAGGTTTGACAAGCATTCCCTTATAATGTTCTGAATCTTATTGTTTCTGTGGCGATGTTTCCATTCTCATCTCTGAATTTATTTGTTTGGGTGTGTTCTCTTCTTATTCTGATAAGATTTGCTAACGGTCTTTCAGTTTACTTAATTTTTTCCAAGAACCAACTCTTTGTTTTGTGGATTCTTTCTATGGACTTTTTAAAAATGCTAATTCGTTTAATTCCTATTTAATTTTAAGTATTTATTTCCATCTACTTGATTGGGGCTTATCTTGTTGCTCTTTTTCAAGGAGGTTCAAATATCTTATAAAATTGTTGGTTTCAGATCTCTCCAATTTGTTGATGTAGGAACTCAGAGCAACAAACTTGCCTCTGAGTACTGTCTTTGCTCTTTCCCAGAAGTGCTGGTAATTTGTGTTTTCATTTTTGTTGATTATCATGAATATTTGAATTTATTTCTAATCTCTTCCATGACACACTGTTGATTCAACAGTATGTTGTTCAGCTTCTATATGTTACAGGACTTTTTTTGGTGGCCTTTGGTGTTGAGTTCTAAGTTTATTCCCTTGTGGTCTGAGAGAATGTATAGTAAAACATCAATGTTTCTGAATTTGGACAAGTTTGCTTCATGACCTAAAATGGGGTCTATTTTGAAAACTGTTCCATGTGAGGCTGAGAAAAACGTGTATTCTGATGCTGCTGGGGGAAATATTCTGTAGATGTCTGTTAAATCTAGTTGATCCATGCAGTTGTTTAGATCTGCAGTTTCTCTGTTAAGTTTTGCTGACTTCATCTGTCTTGTGGGTATAGTGGTGACTTAAATTCTTCAACAATTTATGTCTTTGGATATATGTGAGCTTTGAGGGAAAGTAGTGTTTCTTGGATAAATCTGGGTGATCCGTTGTTTGCCAAATAGAGATTTAGGATTGTAATATCCTCTTGAAGGGGAGATACCTTAATTAGTATGTACCAACCATCTTTATATCTTCTCACTAATTGTAATTTGAAGTCTAGTTTATCTGATATTAGGATTGCCACTCAAGCCTCTTTATGGGGCCATTTGCTTGGTAGAATTTATTCTAGCCTTTCACTTTCAAAATGTGTTTGTTTGTATGAGCAAGTTGTGACTCCTGAAGGCAGCAGATAGAAGGATCTTGCTTTTTAACCCAATTATACAGTCTATCACTTAATTGGAGAGTTAAGTCCGTTAACGTTGAGTGTTAGGACTGAGAGGTGTTTGGGAGTTCCTGCAATGTTATCCACCTTGGGTGCTGGAGCAACTAGATTCTTCCTATAGTTCTTGGATTCTCAGTTTGGGGGCAGGTTCTTGGTCTTTATTGTGGTCTTGTTGGTTTTCTATGTGTAGGACATCGTTTAGTATCTTTCACTGGGCTGGTTTGTTGGAGATATATTGTTTCAGTTTTTCTTTGCTATGGAAGGTTTTTATTTGACTTTCGGTTATGAAGGAGAGCTTAGCTGGGTACAGTATGCTTGATTGATAGTTGTTCGTCTTTAGGACATGGCCTACATCATTCCAGGCTCTTCTTACTTTATTTGTCTCTGCTGAGAAATCTGAGGTGATGCTAATTGGTTTCCCTTTGTAAGTAGTTGATCTATTCTACTTGACAGCTTTAAGGATTTTTTCCTTGGAATTGATCCTGTGTGGATTATAATGTACTGGTGAGATATCCTGTCCTAGTTGGGTCTATTTGGGGTTCTAAAAGTTTCTTGTGGCCGGGCGCTGGTGGCTCACGCCTGTAACCCTAGCTACTCAGGAGGCTGAGATCTGAGGATCACGGTTCAAAGCCAGCCCAGGCAGGAGAGACCATGAGACTCCTATCTCTAATAAACCGCCAGAAAACCGGAAGTGGCGCTGTAGCTCAAGTGGTAGAGCGCTCGCCTTGAGCTGAAGAGCTGAGGGACAGCGCCCAGGCCCAGAGTTCAAGCCCCACGACCGACAAAAAAAAAAAAGTTTCTTGTATCTGAATAGGCCTGTCTTTTTGCATGTTTGGGAAGTTCTTTGCTATGACCATGTTAACCAAAATTCTTAGACCATTAAATTCTGTCTCTGGGAGCTGGGAAGGTGGCTCAGTGGTAGAGCTATGGCCTTGCATGCATGAGGCCCTGGGTTTGATTCCTCAGCACCATATAAGAAAAAAGAAAAAAAGCCGGAAGTGGTGCTGTGGCTCAAGTGGTAGAGCGCTAGCCTTGAGCTGGAGAGCTGAGGGACATCGCCCAGGCCCACAGTTCAGGCCCCACAAATGGACCCAAAAAAGAAATTCTGTCTCTAGGTGCTCTTCTACACACATTATCCTCAGATTAGGCCTTCTGAGAGTGTCTTCCAAGTGTTGAATAGATCTATCATATTTCTTGGATTTTCCTTGGATAGTTTATATTCTTTCTCTGTAATAACCTGGCTGCCCTCAATCCCTCAGATTTGCTCCTCCGCATGGTCTAACCTACTGTCGAGACTTTCCACTTTCTTTTTTATTTCTTTTCCTTCTAATTGGTCAGCTCTGATGGCTTCAAATTCTTTGTTGGAGCTTTGTCTTAGATCTTGTATGAACTTCTTTACCTCCTTAATTTGGGGTTCAGTGTTTATTCTCAAATTAATTAGTTGACTGGTTATGGTTTTCCTAGACACACATTCTTTCCGTTGGGTTCCATTCAGTATTCCCTTTGTGGTCTCCCTGAATTCTTTCAGCATACTGTTTATGGATTCCATGAATGCCTCTGTTGATCTTTTTCTATTGTCATCCCGCTCTCCCAAGTCCTGTATTACTCTTTGATTAGCTTCCTCATGTTCATGCAATTCCTGTAGTTCTCTTTGACTGTTCTCAGTCTGCTCACACAATTCCTTTATTTCTTTTTGACTGTTCTCAACCTGCTCACACAATTCCTGTATCAATCTTTGAGTAGCTTCCTCACTCTCATGAGATTCCAGTATTAATCTTTGGTTTCCCTCTCTCTCCCTATCATGCTCACATTGAATCCTTTGCAGGTTTTCAGTCTTTTCATTCATCATGTTTACCAGTAGTGTTTGTGGAGATTTTTGGGAACTCTCTTCTGGATTATTCATTAACTATGCTGTCAACTGATTTTCATGATTGGGAATTCAGATACCTGGACTTGCCATTTTCCTTGTGCTTTTCTTGCTTGTTCTGCCTATTTGGTATGAAAGTAACACCAATTTTTTGCTAGAAGAAAATTTTAAGGCAAGCATCATCAAAGTTCTGTAGTTACACAGACAAAAATCAGCAGATACAATCTAGTTCAACAGATACAATCTATTCAACATCAAAAAACTATGGCTTAATGAGCTAAGAACAGCAAAGAAGAATTTGGCAAACCACAAATTATTTATTTTAGTAAGAAATGTGGTCAAAAATAGGATTAGAGGGATTTGGAGAAGTAAATGGATAGTGAATTTAACCAAGTTCAAATCTTAGAGAGGGAAATGGATTAGACAGAATGATAGAAGCGTGATTAAGGAAAAAAAAGAAAAAATGGAAATACAAAAATTTAAATTTAAAAAGTGAAACACTTAAAAATTATGTGTTTAAAGATGATATTGAGAGAAGGAAAGGATAGGATGAGAGGAAAGGAGGGATAGAAAGGAGACATAAAAAACTAAAAAATAAAAATTCTTAAAAGTAGTTTACTTGAAAATTATATAGGTATAAAGAGACATAATACTGCTCTTAAAGAATTTTAACCTAAGAGGTTGTGAACTGAGTAATAAATTTCTGGATTAAGTATGTACACAACGGGGCATAAGGTCTAATATTCGACGATGGGTAAATATCTGGGGATGATCAGATTAGCAATTAAGTCTCACAAAAAAGAAGGAAAAAAATAAAAAAAAGAATAAAAAATAAGGACGAAAAGGTCAGAAGAGATTTTTTTAAAAGCACACACACACACACATTTACACCTAAAATAATAATGATGAGAAGAAAAAAATTTAATAGAAAATATTATTTTTAAAAAATTAAAATTTAAGAATGGTACAAAAAAGAGTTCTTTGATTTTTTTTGGGGGGGGTAGAATGTGAAGATACTCTATTTCCCCTGTGTTCATAACCAGTCTCTTGGTGGAGTCTCTGGTCTGCTTGTGGTGTTTGTTTTTCCTGTGGCTATATTAGTTGCTTAAGTCAGTTTGTTGGAGCAGGCAGAAAATTGCTCGCCATTACCCAGAATTTTGTGATCCTCCTCCCAGGATAGTTCAGTGGGAGGGAGATCTGCTTTGAGTATCTCGAAAGAGGGAGATGGCTGTTTCTTCTAATTTTGAGATGCTGTAATGAGGTTAGGTTCTGGGTGGGGTTGAGGCCTTTCAGCAAACAGTAGATTTTCCTTGAGGTGCTAGCTCCTGAGACACACACAGCCCAGCCTGGAGCCATTCTCAGGGTTTATGTTTACTGAATTTCAATTGATTGTCTCACCTGCTGTAGGGAGGGGCAGCCTCTGGCTCTGTTTACCCAGTGAAGAAAGTCACTCCTCCAAGGGTGGGGCTTCTTTGCCTGGGCTGGGTGACTTCTCTTGGGTGGAATTGATCCTGGCAAGTCAGGTTCCTGTGACCTCCTAAATGGGTCTTGTTTTCTTCCAAGTCCTGAGTTGAAGATAGCTGTTCAAATGGGCCTTTGTCAGTATCAAAGTTGGAGCTCTCCGGTGGTGGTCTTACCTCCTCAGTTCCCTGAGAAGGAGTGAGGATGTCAGCATTCTAGTCATGTCAGAGTCTTGGTTCCTGGGCCATCTCTGGTTTGCGATCTGCAGTATGAAGATATCTGCTCCTTGTCAGTTCTTACTGGTGTTGAGTAGAATCTGCTGTCCCGCTGTGTCTGGCATCTTTGTCCTGGACTCTGTTTTATAGGTATGGCGGCTATGGCAGCTGCCACTGCTGCCACAGCCGCCACAACCGTGGCTACCAGTAAGTGCTCTGATCTGTCTCCTTGCCTGCATTTGAAAGACCCCAGCCCGTGCTTGCCCACTAGGTACCCCAAGAAAATTGCTGCCCCTTACCCTGCATACCTAAGGGGGTGGTGGGGCAGGATAAGTGCAGGCCGCTAACCAGGAAACGAAACCTCGAGCCTCTGAGTCACCGCCTGCAGACCCTAGCCTGACCCTAGTACATGCCTTAAAACCAGGCATTCCGGTAAAATAGCCGACCAACACATTCCTTCCTGTAACACTTAACCCTGATAGGGGGGTAGGGCAGGATGTAGTAAATCACTTGTCAAAATTAGGGAACGAACAGTTTCGGTGCATAACGACCCGCACAGACTTGTCCGGGCAAGTACCGACACGTCAGCCTTCCCCCAACCCCACCTACCCCATCTGGCTAGCTTAACCTGACCAATCCCCACCCTGAACATAATTTGAAAATAACCAATCATTACCCTGTAACCAAGCATCTCGCTTCTGTAACCTCGCTTCTGCTGCCCATAAAAATGGGGTGCTTTCAGGCACTCGGCGCGCAAGTCTTCCGACAGACTTTGTCGCCCCGGGTACCCGTGTAACCGGTTCTCAGACACTTGACCCGAACCTTGTGGATCTCGTGGTTGAGTGCACCTGGGAGCCGAGGCATGCCCGAATAAACCTCTTGCTGATTGCATCCGCACAAGTGGTCTCGTTGTTCCTTGGGGAAGGGTCTCTTCTGATTGAAGGACACCCCAAGTCTTCGGGGGTCTTTCATCTGGGGGCTCGTCCGGGATAGAGACCCCCACCCAGGGACCACCGACCCATTTTCGGGAGGTAAGCTGGCCAGCATCTGTGTGTCGTCTGTGTGCGGTCTGTAAGTTGTCTGAAGTCTTGTGTGGCCAATTTCTGTGCGCTTGCGAATCTGGTGAGTTCGGCCGTTCTCGTCTGTATCAGGCGGACCCGTGGAGGAGCTGACGAGCTCGTACTCCCGACCGCGGTCCCCAGGAGACGTCTTGGGGGCTTCTGCGAGCCTGAAAAAGTGGCTCATCAGGGTGGCCTGAAAAAGTGGCCCGTCAGGGAACCCAGTCCTCTTGGACACGTGGTTCATCAGGGGAGACGAGAGATCCGGACTCTCAATAAAGTCTCCATCAGGTTTTGCTTTCAGTTTGTTAGCAAAAACGCGCAGCGAAGCTAAATGTTCTAAGTGTTGTCAGTATTGTTTTTGTGTTTGTTAAAATCTAAGCATGGGACAGACTGTCACAACCCCCTTAGCCTTACTTTACAGCACTGGAAGGACAGCCTGAGCCTAGATTGTCAGGTTTTAGGAACTTGCTTGTTTGTCAATTATGAAATTGCCACTGACCACCTGTGAGTGGCCCCAGTTAGATTTCAGCCTTGGGCCTTGGCTCAGGGGGTCTGAGCGTGGGGGAGAACCTGCCAGTCTGAGGGGACAGCCGCTAGGGATTTTTCTTTTCCCTTGCCCCAGATGACTGGGAATTCTCCTCCACCTTGGAAGGCCCCTGGGTCAACGTCTGCAGGAGAAAAAAAAAAAAAAAGAAAAGAAAAAAAAAAAAAATCCTCCGGAGGTAAATAGGGGGTTTGAGTCCCCTGGTAAGTGAATGGTGGTGAGAAGTTGCCCCATTCACTGAGACTTCATTTTGTCTTTGTGGCCACTTGGTTGTATTGTTAACTTTAGTGTGTGTTTGTTTTATGTTTTCTGGGGTAGGAAAGTTCTGGGTGAGTGTGACAGGCTCAATCAGCAGCCTCTGGATTCAGCTTGCTGAGTGAGAACAGCACAGAGTTCCAGTAGGGATAAACTGGGGCTCATTAGTCCCCAACTCAGCCTTCAGTTCTTGTCTAGTTCTGTTTTAGAATTGGTACCAGTTTTAAATGTGGATCCTTGGTTTTTGTGTTTATCTGTGTTTTTGTATTTATTTAAACATCTCTGGGGGAATAAAAGTTCCAGCTGGGCTGGGTCACAGACCTGCTACGCCCACCCTCCCTGTGAGGCATGGAAGGTTTCTGGGCTAGTTTGGTTCCCTTCAAGCCTCAGGCTGCATTTTCTCCTTGTGCAGGCTGCTAGCAGGGAGGGTGTAAAAGGCTGTGTGTCTGGTTTGGACTTTTTCAACTAGTCCTGACAATGTAAAAACCTGGCCAGTTTAGTTTTAGGTGACCCCCTCCCCCAGCCCTCCTCCTACAGAAGGGATTCAAAAGACTAATTAGTGAATTGCCTTGCTAGATAAGCAAGCTCTGGGAAAATAAAGCCCAACAAAGGTACCTAGTTAAAAAGAAATACTGTCTTAAATTTTTGTTTAAGAACTTTAAAAGGTGTACGTACGACTGATTTTGATTTTTGCGCGCTTTAAGATCTGTGTGAGTGCTTTGTGTGTGTCTGTGAACATGTTCAAAGATAAGAATTGTCAGCATGCTGTAACAATTGGGTGAGTTTAAATTTAAAATTCAAAAGGTTATGAGGTTTGGACATTACCAAAGATTTTAAAAATCTTCACATTGTTTTAAATGGCTTTGTAAAGATTCTTTAACTTGCAAATTAGAAAATCTGGTATTTTAAAAGACTAATGTTTTAAAATGCATGACTGTTTATACTGTAATCAAATTATCTGGCTTAACAAAAATGCATTGGCAGTTTGAGATCTAATTCCCTTGGCTAAAATTTGGAGATAAATATTAAAAATTTAAATGTAAAGGTTAGTTTAACACTGTCAAAGATGTTACCTGTTCTGTCTGTCTAAAACTGTATTTCATTCGAGAACCAAGAGAAGAGATGGAGAAAAGAAACCAACAGAAGACCTATCTTTAGGGGTAAGGGGTGAACAAGCAGAAGTGCAGTTCAGCTGGCCATGCATGGTGGGACAGGCCCTGGGAAGAGTCCACGCAGGGTGAAAGAGGGTAAGCTGGCACAAACGCAGTTCATCTAACCCTAAAGAGTCAGATTGGGTGTGCCCATTCCATAGAAGGGGCCGAACGGCCCATCTTTGTTCTCTCTTTTCTCTGCAGTCAGACACTGAAAACATGATGGTTAAAATAAGTGATGTGATGACCTGATTAGTATTGCTAAAACTTCCCCTTGGATGTGTTAACATTAAAATTAGAAAGGCCTTAAAAAGAGGGCCAAAAGGTTATTTGTATAATGTGGCTTACTTTCAATTATGTTCTACAATTAGGATGTTTTTAAAAGTTATAAAGATGTTAAGTCTAGCTTCGTGGTATAGTAAAGGTGACTGTAATTCCTACATTAAAAAAAAAAAAAAATTGTCATTCAAGTGTAAAAGTTTTAATGTGTAAAAACAAGCAGCCAAGAGACAATGAGTGACACTTGGTCTCAAGATTTTAAGAGGTTCTTTAAATGCAAATAAAAACTAAAGTATATTAAAAAAGATTAATGGGAAACTTTAAAAAATAAAAAAAAAATGGATTTTGGGATATAAAGTTTAAATATAAAATTGTTCTTGACATTGGCCTCAATGTGCACAAAGGGAAAAATTAAAATTACCAAAATAATTGCTATTCTAGCTTGCTCTTATAGGTTTTTTTAAGTTTCCAGCAAGCCCAGAGCAAAGCACAGAGGATTCTTACAAGTTTGTCAGATGTAACTTTGACTCTTAATAAGTTTCAGGTAAGAGCATGCTTAAAAGCTACTTCTATGTTGACCACCTTGTTGCTTTTAATTGGAGGAAAGTGGCCTTTTATAAGACTCACTGATCTGCAAACTGGTTCAAAGCCAGCCCGGGCAGAAAAAGGTCCCAGTGAGACTGTCATCTCTATTCAGCCGGCAGAGTACTAGCCCTGGACTAAAGAGTCAGGGGACAGTACTCAAGCCCCAAGCTCGAGACTCACAGTGGCAGAGTACTAGCCCTGGACTGAAGAGTTAGGGGACAGTATTCAAGCCCCGAGTCTGGGACTCAAAGTGGCAGAGTGCTAGCCTTGAGCTGTAGAGCTGAGGGACAGTGCTCAGGCCCTGAGTTCGAGTCCAGCGACCAGCTAAAGGGAAATGCCAATGAGGCATTTATCCAGTGTAGAGAAGACACTCCTGGGACAAAAGCAATGGAGGAGCATCCAGAGGCAGTAAGCCACTGCTTGGATGGCAGAAATGTCAGATCCTAGTGTCATTTGTGCGTGGCCTTTCAAAACTGGTCAGAGCCGGGAGGTCATAGGAAGATAGTTTGGAAGCATGCCTAATGTTCATGACTACCTTGTAAGAGACAGGAACTTGCCAGTCCTCTATGATAGTAAAAAGCTAATGTTATAAAATGTGGGGGATAGTTTAAATCTCAACCCCTTTATGTGCCAAAAAGCTTTAATTGATTGGCTGACACTAGTTACATGAAGTTCATTTGCTCAGGAAAAAGTTTGCAAACCTGAGTGTGTTTCTATTGATATCTGTCTAAAGGCCTGCAAAGGTAACTTAGGCATCTTAGGCATTGTTGAGATCACATTCCTAAGCCATCTAGGAAGATGCTTTTGCAAACCAGAGTGCTGAACAAGCTACACTGCTGTAGCCGGAGAAAAGGTCTGTGCAGTTGTCAAAAGTTAAATATTGTTCTTAATGACATCTAACCCTGATAGCCTCTTTGTAAAATAGGCTAAAGTTATAGGTTCCTGGCTAGGTAAGATCAACGCCCCTAAAGTCAGCTTGAAGAAGTTACAGAAGATTGACTTCGCCCTTCTACCCCCATTTTTAAGATCAAGGAAAAAAAAAAAAAAAAAGGCATAAAAAAATAGTGTTAACTGTTGTAGGTATGCAAGGTGTGGAGACTGCATCTGTCAGAGATGGCTACAAGACAGCCTTCTGAGCCTTCTGTGTCTATTTACAAAAATATCTGGTTAGTAAAAAGTTGTGATTTTGGTAAATTGTCCTGGGCTATTGTTTAAAGATCTTAAAAACCAGCAGGATCAAAGCCTGCCAAGCCTATGCAATGTATCCTTAACCAGTCTGTGTAGGAATTTACAGCCCAGCATGAGGTGTGACAGTCCCTTGGAGCCACTGAGAGATCCTGCTGCTGCTGCTGCTGCTGCTGCATACCCTAATGGGTAAAGTTCAACGACTGCCTGACAGCCACCTGGAGAAACTCCTGCCTAAAGATTCCATCACCTCAGTCTGCTTCCTGGTTGACTGCTGCTAAATCTAAGATCTTGTCGGACATTCTTTTGGGTGATATCCAAAAACCCTCTCTTCCCACAGTGGATATTGGGGACAAGGATATCACTGGCTTACTTGTCTTAGGCACTTCAGTGCATAGTGACTGGAAATCCACTCTATGGTCACAGCCTAGTTTGGCTCTGGTATGGTAATAACCTGAGTGTGTTATCAATGGAGGTAATACTCTTAGCCTTAAAATCTAGCAAGCTTCTACATCACAGTGGTGCCTTAAGGCTGTTCTAAGATAAAGGTTCTGCAAGCAAAAGGAAAATTGTGCAGTTTTAAACTACAGCTACAAAGATGCTCAGGGATTGTAAAGAAAGAGGGTGGTAAAGAAAGCCTTGGAAAAGGGATTGTAAAGAAGGTAGTAAAGAAAGCCTTGGGAAAGGAATTGGGGAAAAAATTGATATCCACTTTGGATAAGAAAGGATTTGAAAAGTAAGAATTGTCTTTAAAGAAGACAAACCTCAGAAAGTTTAAGTATGTAGCAAATGGTATGAGTATGTCTTAAAATTGGAGCTTACAAGTACAGCTGGTACAAAGGATCATGGAACAAGTCCCCATGGTTCGCTACCCTGTTATCCTCCCTAATGGGACCACTAATACTATTAATGCTAATTCTTACCTTAGGTCCCTGCATTATAAATCGCCTGATACAATTTGTAAAAGACCGACTATCGGTCGTACAGGCCCTAGTACTAACCCAACAATATCATCAGCTTAAATTAACGGAGGAAACGTCGGGTGAATGAAGGATTTCATTCAGGCAAAAGGAAATGGAATGAAAGACCCCAGCCCGTGCTTGCCCACTAGGTACCCCAAGAAAATTGCTGCCCCTTACCCTGCATACCTAAGGGGGTGGTGGGGCAGGATAAGTGCAGGCCGCTAACCAGGAAACGAAACCTCGAGCCTCTGAGTCACCGCCTGCAGACCCTAGCCTGACCCTAGTACATGCCTTAAAACCAGGCATTCCGGTAAAATAGCCGACCAACACATTCCTTCCTGTAACACTTAACCCTGATAGCGGGGTAGGGCAGGATGTAGTAAATCACTTGTCAAAATTAGGGAACGAACAGTTTCGGTGCATAACGACCCGCACAGACTTGTCCGGGCAAGTACCGACACGTCAGCCTTCCCCCAACCCCACCTACCCCATCTGGCTAGCTTAACCTGACCAATCCCCACCCTGAACATAATTTGAAAATAACCAATCATTACCCTGTAACCAAGCATCTCGCTTCTGTAACCTCGCTTCTGCTGCCCATAAAAATGGGGTGCTTTCAGGCACTCGGCGCGCAAGTCTTCCGACAGACTTTGTCGCCCCGGGTACCCGTGTAACCGGTTCTCAGACACTTGACCCGAACCTTGTGGATCTCGTGGTTGAGTGCACCTGGGAGCCGAGGCATGCCCGAATAAACCTCTTGCTGATTGCATCCGCACAAGTGGTCTCGTTGTTCCTTGGGGAAGGGTCTCTTCTGATTGAAGGACACCCCAAGTCTTCGGGGGTCTTTCACATTTTCCTTCTCTTGCCAAACTCTCTGTACTGTGATGGGACACTTGGTGTGATTCTGTAGCCTAGGACTGTTCACTGGAACAGTAAAACTGCTTTCTATGCTAGAGCTTGTTTAGCCTCTAGCTTCGCCTCTACTCTCTCCCTCTGAACATATTTTTTGCCTCTTATTGAAGTATATCTGATATTTTAAAGTAGATTTGTCCAAATATAATATTAATTTAATCAATTATTTCATTAGGACAATGTTGGCCAGATTTATTTCCAGTAAATCTTATCCATTATAATTAATGAGAACATGCTGTGTCAGTCTCCTATTAATATTACAAAATACTTTATAAAATTAACTTCAAAGGAGGAAAAATTAATCTTGGTTTCTGATTTTATACATTTTAATTTACATTTCTTATCCTCATTGCTTTTGGTTGGTGGTGGTACAGTACCCCATATCAGGAACATGTGATGGAGTACGTGTATTCATGGAAGCGAGGAAGTAAAGAAAAGGAAGAATAGGAGTAGGATAGGGAGAAAGGGGAGGAGGGGAAGGAGGAGAGGAAGAAGGAAAAGTAGAAGGAGACAGAGAAGTAAACGAAGGAAGAGGAAGAAAGGACTTTGATCTTAAACCTTCTTTGATCACAAGTTCTCAGTGACTTAATCTCTGTAACTATGCCCACTTGAAAGGTTTCACCTCTTTATGGCAACATAGTGAAACCTAATTATTAATCCCAATCCTTTATTATTTCAGATTTAATTTCTGGGTAGATCTTTCTATACAATTGTGATAACTTCTGTTCCTAAATATGAGAGATGCTATTTGGCATAGAGGTGGTTTGCTTATACCATTGCTGGAGAGATGAAGGAAATATTTTAAGCTCAAATACATTTTATTTAATAGATAAGGAAGCTCCTAGAGATTTCATTTTGTGACCTTCAAAAATGACTATTTCATCTAACTCATAATGACTTGAATTTTTCATAATTTTATGGCATTTCCATTCAAGTATTTGTCATCAATAGTGAGGTTCTTTACTTCAAGTTGAAGGAAAAATAAATACTATCACAATCATTTATCAGAATTATTTTTTAAAGAATAGGTATAATATGAATTTCCTACCATTCAAAAATTAGTTATCTTTAAGTCTATAGGAATAATTGGATAAGTGATTAAATATCTTGATTTAGTTATCTTATACTGAGGTTGATTCCATTTCTAAAAATCACTGTTGACATAAAATACATGAAATTCAGTGTTTCTCTGAAATGACTTGGTAATCAAACCTCAGAAATACATGACTAGTAAGAAAGATATTTATATACTCACAAAATGTATGAATCTACAAAATCTAAAAAAGATTAGGTTTAAAAGAAGATAAATTCATGTGACCGCAGTATATAATATTTAATTTAATGAAAAATTGTTTCATTCAGCCTTACAGAGCCTTTTGTTTTTAGCTTACATGAGAAATTTGATTAACAATTCCTTTTTTGCTTTTGAATATTAGAATATTTCAATTTGTTTAAAGATTCTGTCATTTAAACCTTTGAGTGCATATTTTTTCATAAAAATGAAAACTATTTTTTACAATGCAAGTTCAGGTTTAATAACAATAAATATCTAAATGTTAATTTGTTAAATTGAAGCTCTAGAATTCAAATAACACAATTTATTTTATTCTTAGATATATTAAATCTGTGCTAAATATGGATGTCTCAAGCTTGTAATTCTCGCTTCTCAGGAAGATGGGGTTCAAAGTCAGCCTTGCCAAGAAAGTTTATGAGACACATCTCAATTAATCAAACACACACATCACAACACACACACACACAAACATACACACACACAAAGCCAGAAATACAATGGTGATTCAAATGATAGAGCAATATCCTTGAGGAAAAAAACAACAACAACTAAGAGATAGTTCTTGAGTTAAAATCACAAGAACAACATACACACACACACACACACACACACACACACAATATTATGTCTAAATGCTTATTTTAGTTTGAAGAAATAAACAATATCATGAAAAGTAATATTTTTTACATATCTTGGAACATTTGAGAAGTTGTTTTTAGTATAATTTGTGTTAAGATATAACATAGGTTATTAAAATTAATATTAAACTAGTTATTGTTTATAATTACTCATAACACCTTAGAGTACAGCAGTTGGGATTTTTCTATAGCCATAAGAGATATTCTGAGTAAAAGGAAGAGAGGAATATAGGACGAAAAAAGAAAGAAAGAAAGAAAGAAAGAAAGAAAGAAAGAAAGAAAGAAAGAAAGAAAGGAGAGAAAGAGAGAGAGAGGTAGGGATGGAGGGAAGGAAGGAGGAAGCAAAGAAGAAAGGAAGGAAGGAAGCGAGGGAGAAAGGATGGGTCAAAACAATTTAATTCATAAAATCTATTTAGCCCAACATAACCTCCATGTAATTAATCCTTTAGTAAAGTCAAGTTTGCAATTTTCACTTCTTTGCATGTTCTCCATGCATGAATGAAACCAACAAATGAAGGATCATAAATAACCAGGTGAATCTGTTTGCATCTGTAGTAATATGTATGCAAATCTTTTTCTCATTTTTTATACATCATCAGATAACATTTGCAAACAATTTACATTTAGTTATATTCTAAAAATTGATGAAACTAAAGGATTTCAATACATTATATAATGTGAATACAATTATTTTTAATATTATTAATATTAAATTCTTCATGCTATATTAATTATAAAATTTTATTATGCATTTTATCAGATTAATTAGCATCCTCTGATTTAGGTTTCTGTGGGAGTCCTAATATCCGACTGTAATTAAAATCAAAGGATATCTGTATTTCTTGGCACAAACGAATATTTCTGAAAGCAATTAACTAATCGGAGATTGTTGAAATAAGTTATCGGGTCTTTTAAATGCAGTATAATTTCATCTGTAAAAAGGGAGAGGTTTACATCTTCCCTATTTGGATCCCCTTTATGTTTTTCTTTTTATTTACTTATTTATATTTTTATTGTGAGAATACCGTACAGAAGATTTACAATTACATGGGCAAGATAACATGCACATTTCTTATCAAGCATTGTTGCCTCCTCTTTGCTTCCCCTTCCCATACCTTCCCATACTCCTCCCACCCCACCCAAACCTCACCCCACCCCCCACCAAAGTTGTAAATTTCGTTTTTTGACATAACGACTTGTACATCTCATTTTGAAATGGGTCCATCTGTATCCCTAGTTAAACGATTTCTTTTTTCCCTTCCCCTCCACAAATTATACCAACATCAAATACTGTTAAAGCATGGGTTATACCATGGGGGAGGGAAATACAAAGCAACAAATAAATTGTCTTATAAATATGTTAGAAACAATTACAAGAAAGGAAAAAAATCATTTGAATACTTATGTTTTTCTCTTGCCTATTGCTCTTGCTATAAAGTCCACTACCATATTGAAGAGTAGTAGAGAAAGTGCCCATCCTTTTCTCATTCCTGATTTTAATGTCTTCATACTTCCACCATTAGGTAAATGCTAATTATCTCTGCCATATACATACTATGTATTATATTGAGTAATGTTCCATGTATTTCTAGCTTCTCAGACCTTTCAATCATAAAGTTGTATTGGAGCTTGTTAAAAGCTATTTCTACATCCCTACAGACAATCATGTGTTTCTTGTCCCTTCTTCTGCTGATGGTTTGTATGATGTTTATTGACAAGTATATTGAATCCAATTGTATCTTAGGATGAATCCTATTTGATTATACAATATAACTTTTCTGTTAGTGCTGAAATTGGTTGGTGAGAATTTTATTAAGAAGTTCTGCATCATTGCTTGTCAAAGAGTTGGGTTCATAGTTTTCTTTTTTTGGTGAGTCCCTATGTGATTTGGCGAAGAGTATAAATCTAGCTTCATAGAATGTGTTTGATAATTCCATTTCCCTTTCTATTCCATTAAAGACTTAGATCTGTGTATTGTAAGTTCTTTCCAGGCCTTAATTTCATGGTACATTCATTGAGTCCTAGATTTTTCTTGAATGGGATGTGGTTTATTGACATTTCATTTTCATTTCTTCTTATGTGTTACTCCTTGGTTCAGATCGAGTATAGGAAAGCGTCAATTTCTCCAGGATTCTCCAGGAGATTGGCATAAGGTTTTCAAAGTTCTCTCTTATATCATTCTCAATTTTGCTTATATCTGTTGTTTGGTCTCATTTTTGTCTTTAATTTTCTCTATTTGGATGAGTTCTCTTATTGCTTTGGGTATTTATTATTATGAAGATGATATACAGAGGGGTGGGTTACAAGTACATAAGTAATGAGTACATTTTTAACAGTGTTACTCCTTGCTCATTTTTGCCTGCTTCCCCCAAACCTGACATCCCACTCCCACAAGTTGTAAAGTTCATTTGTAACATAAGGTCTAGTGTATATCATTGTTGCTTTGGTTAATCTTTGTTCCACCATTTCTGTGATTTCCCTTCCCTTCCCCAAATCAGATTAACATATATAAGACAAAGGGTACATAAATCAAAAACAGTGACTACAGGGAATAAACCAAAGGGTAAATCTAAATAGAAACAACTAAAAACAGTTCACTGTACCATCATCTTGTATCCATTTCTTGGAGTTCATTTGTATAAGCATCATTTTATATGGTGATATGCATATTGCTATTGAGCTATTGTGAATATCCTAGATATATTCTAGTTTTTCCAAATGAGTGAAAATATGTAGCCTATGACTTTTTTGTGTCTGGCTTGTTTGACTTGTTATGTTTCCAAATGATTCCATTTCCTTACAAATGGGGCAATGTCATTCATCTGATGGAAGCACAGAGTTTTGTTGTGAATATATACGACATTTTCTTGATCCATCATTGCTGGGTGATAGGAGAACTCTATTGAGGAACCTCTGTACTTCTTTACAGAGTATTTGAAGAAGTTTACATTTTCACCAATAGTGCAGTAATGTTCCTTTTTGGCCACATTCCCCACCAGGCCAGTAATGTTCCTTTTTGGCTCCATTCCCCCCCAGCCCAGCATCTGTTATTAATTTTCTTCATAATGGTCCTTCTAACTGGGGTGACATGGAATCTCAATATTGCTTTGATTTGCACTTCTTTTATGGCCAGAAATGTTCCATATTTCTTCATGTGTCCATTGGTCATTCATATTTCTTCTTCAGAGAGGTCTCTCTTTAAATCTTAAGCCCCCTTATATTATGAGGGTTGTAGTTTCTTTAAGGATTTGTTTTTTGGGGAGGGTTAACTTTTGTGCTTCTAAGAATATTTGAGATATGAGGCCATTGTGTGTTGCAGATCAACTGAAGATCTTCTCCCAATCGGTGTGTTTTCTACTTATCTTTCTATCTACATAAGGTCTCTTTTTAGTCAGCTTTGGTAAGGGTCTGTCAAGTCTGTTAATTTATTGAAAGAACCAGCTCTGTTTTGTTGATCTTTCTTTTGATTTAATTTTTTTATTTGTTTCTGTCTACTTGGCTTTGGCCTTGTTCCTTTTTTCAAGGAGCTTGAGGTACATAATTAAAATACTGATTTGAGATTTCCCCAATTGCTAGATGTAGGCATTCAAAGCTATAAATTTTCCACTAAGAACTGCATTTAATATGTCCCAGAAGAGCTGATATTTTGTGTGTTCATTTTTGTTATATTCCAGAAACTTTCAGATTTCCATTCTAATCTCTTCAGTGCCCCACTGGTCATAAAGCAGTGTGTTGTTCACTCATCATGGGTTTGACCTTTTGTTGCTTTAGCTGTTTAATTCAAAGTTTATTCTGTTGTGGTCTGAAAAGGTCCTCCTCTATCGGGGATGGTCGTCCTCTTCGACCAAGCTCGCAGCTTCGGGAGGGACGCACAGGGAGTTGTGAGGGAGGAAGGGGATACCTGCCTACCCAGCCAGATCAGCCCAATCAAACCTGGCGATCAATGGGGTGACAGATGTCGTGGCCAGATCGCCCTCACATCCTCATGTGGTGACTTGAAAAGGCAGCCTTGCAGCAGCACTGAACAACTGGCAAAAAGAAATAAAAAGGAAAGACATCCAGTAAATCTTTGCATCAATTATAACCTATTACACTTTAAAAACAGTTTTACTTTCCTCTTGCCCTATATTTTGGCATGAGGCCCTCTGAATTAGCCAGAAATCTCCAGAATTTCTTCATACACAGTAATACAAATAAATATAGCTTCTATTCCTTTTTAAATTAAGGGTGATTGCATCTAGTTCTTTCCCATGTTTGATTCATGAAAAACAAATCCTGAAGTGTATCTGTAAAATACCAAACTCAGGATTTCTTTTGATCTCCTCACTGGAGAAAAAGAATAAAATGACCGAGCAACAGGTATCACCCATATAGTCATTGTGGTATCTCTCTCTCTGATTAGAAAATAATCCTGCAGATGACTTATGCAAAATGTTTTCCAAGAATTATTGTTGTTATATTGCATTTATCTTCCTCTTCCTGTCTCCTCTCCTGCTCTTTTCCCCAGGGTCCTGCTTCCCTCTTCCTTCTCTCCTCCCCTCTACTTTCTCCCTGTACCTTTTCTTCTTCCTCCTGCTATGCCCTTCCTCTTCTCTTGCCCCTTCCTCTTCCTTTCCTTTCCTCTTTCTCCTACACTTTCACTTTCTTCTATTTCTTCCTTTATGGTCCTGGGGGTTGGGCTCCATGCCTTGTGCTCACTGAGCAGATGCTCTCCTGCTCGCTACAGGTCTCCAGTCTGGACTTCATTTAAATGACACTCTATTTCTGATTTGTTTTTAAGTAGCAAACCAAGAAAGACTTTTGATTCAGGATGTAATTCATTGTACATATTCTACACAATAAATATATGCTACTTCATACATTGTAGCTAGTAGGTTTTGATTATGCTTTGGGCTTCAGATAAACACATCAGAAACAATTTGTTTGAAGGCAATCTAATGTGATTCTCCAAAATTAATGAACTGGTTACTTTATATATTGTACAAGCACTTCCATATTGCTCCCAGTTTAATGAATTGTTACTTTGTGGTAGCAGCCACAGTAACACTAATCAAGGATTTCTGGGGAAAAGAAGAGTAAGTCCAGACAGGAAAATCTATGAAATCTGTATCTCAAATTAACTACTAAAAAGACAGAAGAAGACCTGTGGCTATGTGGTTTAGTGCCATCTTTGCACAGACTAAGCTGACAAAAGGACTCATGACTGAGTTGAAATCCTGTGGGGGTACACACACCCCCATCCTCCCACACACATACACACACATATTTCCCAGTTAGAGCAAGCAGAATATATGTTTTCCCAGTAACATGACTGAGTTACTATCCTATGTGTTTGGATGTATCATCAACTTACCTAATTTTAATAAATGACACCCTGCTCATTATTATTTAATCCTGGTTACAAGACATATTTTCATGCAGAAAATTGAGTTTGTTCTCAAAATCATGAGTGTCTTGATTTGTAAGAATGAAGTAATTGTGCCTTTAATTCATTAGTTCATCAATTAGAAAAATAACCCTAACCCTAGAACCGATTGCCTTTGGATTCAAAAACCCACACAAATACATTAGATTTTATTCCTCCCATCTTTGTTTCAACTCATCTTTCTTAAAATAGTTTGTAGTTTTACTCAATATCTTGCCATTTTTCTAACCTGAATCCTAACTGGAACATTTAGGCTAACCCTCACATTAATCATACCCTAATCCTAATATTATTATCAGTTTCCTATTTCATATTCATCCTAATTCTAACTTGACTTGTTATTTGAGAGTTACTTCCAGTTTGACCCTAAATTTTCCATTTGCTTAATGCTAAAACTAAGCCTAGCTGGAACTGAAACCTAACTTTCCACCTAATGAGAGTCCAATATTAATGTTTAAGAAAAATACTCTAGTTTTTATTCATTCTATCGAAAACTCCAATTTGCACTGTGGAAATGAATTTCAATTTGCCCTAATTCCCAAAAATGTCCTGACTCTACCTCTAAAGTTATCTTGTTCCCTAACCTGAACCATTATGTTATTTGTCCTCAAATTCTCTAATCATTAAAAATACTGTATTATCCATTGATCTATCTTTCCTAAACTACTGTATCCTAAAACAGTTTCAGATTTACTTACCATCTAGTCCATTACTTAAAGCTAACTCTCAACTTAAACCTGGCTGGAAAACTCTCATTAATCATTACAAGATTGATCACTGAGAAATAAATATAATGATAATGCTCTAGTTACTATTCGGCCTGACATTTTTTTGCTTCTATTTGTTAGTGAAAACTCAATTTTATACAAAAAATTCCTATTCATAACACTAATCTTAATCAGAACAAAATGCTGGCCCTGATCTTAATCCCAATTATATGTCAATACTAACACTCACACAAGTACACTAGTTTTCACTCATCCTAAGTTGATTCAAATAAGCCTTCCAAACATAGGTCTCAATTTTTTCCAATATCTTAGTCATTTTCTAACCCTAACTTAATCTTAACTGCAACACTGAGAATAAACATAAGCCTAATTGCAAGTAAATTCTAATATTAGTAGCAATACGCTAGTTGACATTCACTCTAATTCTTACCAGGCTTATTCTAAAATTTACCTTCAATTTGAGCCCCATTTTTTTCCTTCACTCTAACCCTAAACATGGCTGGAATCCTAACCATAACCTTGACACTAATGCTATCCCAATTCTAAAATTTATGGAAAATGCTCACTTTGTGTTCTCCTAACTAAAATTCCACTTGTAATTCTTGAAATGAATTGCAGGTTTTCCAAAACCCTACAGATTTTCTCACTCTTATCTCTGAACCTATCTTATTCCATAAAAGGAATCATTGTACCCATTGATCTCAAATCCTAATATAATGAAATACATTGTACTTCCATTATCCCAGCATTTCCTGAATTCCTAGAAACTAAAATAAGTTCAAATTTACCTAACATTTTCCCCATTTCTTTATTTTTGTTTTGTTGGTCGTGGGGCCTGATCTTTGGGCCTAGATCCTATCCCTGAGTTCTAGGCATGGGCATGATCCCTGAGTTCTTCAGCTCAAAGTGTGCACTTTGCCACTTGAGCCACATCACCACTTTCTGGTTCTCTCATGCTTAATTGAAGATAAAATTCTCACAGACTTTCCTGCCGAGCTGGCTTTGAGCTCTGATCTTCAGAAATCAGCCTCCTGAGTAGGTAGGACAGCAGGCATGAGCCACCAGTTTAATCCATTTCTTTACTCTATCCTCAACCCCTTTTAACCAGAAACCTAATGCTAATCACAATCTGAATTAAAACCAAATGATTAATGTAAGGAAAATTGTCTCTATTTAATCAATCACACATTTTTTTGCTTCTACTTCTTAGTCGAAAACTAAATTTTAGCCTAAAGCTTGTCCTTCCCTTACACTAACCAGAACTAAAACAGTAACTCACTTTAAACCAAATTATAGCTGAATGTTTAAAGTAACACTGACACTGGTTTTCATTCATTGTAACTTTGATGTTAGTCATTCTTCTTAAAATATGCTGCAGTTTTACACAATATATTTTTCTCATTTTAACCCCAACTCTAACTGCAACACCTTGCCTAATCCTAAGCCTACATATAACTGAATTATAATGTTAATAGCAAGCCTCTATTTCACATTTATCCTATCTCTTGCGCATCGTGTAGGTCTAAAATTTAACTGCATTTTGAACCTAAATTATTATTATTATTTTAATTATGAAAAAACGGTACAGAAGGTTTACAATTACATGGGCAAGGTAATGAGTACATTTTTTTTTAATCAAGCATTTTTGCCTCTTCCTTTGTTTCACCTTCCCATCCCTTCCCATCTCTACCCCCCCCCAGCCAAAGTTGTAAAGTTCACTTTTCGACATAATGTCTTGTACATCTCATTGTTGCAATGGGGCTACCTGTATCCCTAAAATTATGCAGCAAAATATGTCTAAGAAATATATTTTTCAATAAGATGTTTCAATCCTTAGATAAAGTTCATTTTACTTTAATATAAAGTTATCTCCAAAAATAAATTCTGCAACTAACTTAATGTATGTTTTCTTGCACAAAATGCTGTGACTTCTAGTCTTGTTATGTGATTTTAATTATATTTTTATTTGTGACATAATGCCTACTTACATTTATTACAAACTTCTGTAATTATACAAATCATGCCTGTACACACTAATTTGCATACTCTAATAATCAAACAAAATTATCTTTTTTTCTTGTCTCCCACAGGGAAGGATGAGGTGCTGAAGTACATGGAATGGAAATTTGCAATGTGAGGATGGGATCATGAGCAATTTCTACTTGGCTGAACAGGAATTCTTGTTTCTACAATATATTCTTACCATTTAATCACACAGGGAAAGCCACAAAATTTGAAGTTCATATGAAGGAATTACATTCCTAAAAGATGTGGCAACCCGGCTCAAAAGTTCAATCTTATCACCAGTTCTTTGTGCTTGCTGGCTGATCTATTTCTCTATCATATGTTTCATGTTGTTAAGTATATTAGTAATTCAGCTGTCAGTACATGGGAGGAGACTCCTAAAATCACAGATATTGCTGTGTAATATTCCGAAGATAGGAAAAAGATTATATTGATCTCCAATTCCTCCCTTTGGCCTTTAATATACTAATTAATTGTCAAAACAATCATGTAAGATGTTAGTTTATTTTCCCTTTTTAAGTAGAGATTAAGCAAGTGTTTATCACATTAAAAAGTGTTAGTGCTATCAGAGCTCTGATAAGAACACCTTCTCCCTAACAAGTAATGCTCTATGGACTGTAAATATGGAAGCCACAATAAAATTCTCTCTCTCTCTCTCTCTTTCTCTCTCCTTCTCCCTCTCTCTTTCTCTCTCTCTCCACACACACACACACACACACACACACACACACACACACACACACACACACAAACACAAAGCTGCTGCCACCCAGACAAATGAGACATCAGTTTCATTCTTTTGTAAATATAGTTGATTGGTGTTTCCTCCATAGGTTTTTCTTTACTTAAGTATCTTGCCTGGACCTGTATCTTTCCCTGAAATCAAGTACATTCAAGTCACACTCCATGAATCCATACTACTACTCCAAAATACTAAAGTGTGTTGGATCTAGAGACCAATAAAACACCCACCTTGTTATTTTAGTAGAAATTGACATCATGAAAGTAGAGGAATATTGATCAGGAACTGAGGTAAGAGAACAGGAGTATGTGGGAAAATGTAGAATACTGTATGTGTGTTAGAGATACACAATCAACTTCTGTAGACTCATGTATGGAAAACTTGACATCCTATATTGAAAGCTCAATTTACATATACAGTTTTCCAGTTACTTTGCTTACCTATCACTTCTGATCACAAATCCTCTTATGAATGTTCATAGTACCTTTGAATATATCACAAGATTTGCATGTACTTATAATCTTAAGCAGACAGTCTGCTACTACATCTTGCATTCTATGTGACGAACCCTTATTTTTTGTTTCTCTATTTGCTGAATAAATGTTTTCCTGGAAACAGGATATTGACAGCAAATCTGGGTGTAATTTATATTTTGAAAATTTCAAAAATAATATAAACTTTGTATTGACTAATCATTTTCTAAAAATGAGTGATATTCATGAACACAATGTTTTGGTGCCTTTAAGTAAATTGAGAATTGATGTGGTAGTTCTTGTGACTAATTTACTTAACCAATAGATTGTTCATGTATGAACATGTACATTGGACTTTTTTATTTTTACATATAAAGGAGTACTCAAGGGTTTGCTTTAAACTGATAATGGGGTGGTGTCTTCCAATTCCAAACTTTATATATATTTCAGTAAAATACTAGAAACACATGATGTTTACCAGAGCAATATAAAAGATGAAAATATATTTCTAAAGAGATTTGATTTATTGATTAAAACACAGAAAAGAGGAAAATAGGTTCCTCGCTTGATACTGAATAAATTTCATATGAATGTAGCTCAAGATGAGACTCAGATAAATTCATATTAATATTACTGAGATTTATATCACAATATAAGCAATATAGGTATTTTTAAGGAATTGGTCATTCAAAGCCCTAGATACCTCATGGATGAAAAATGGAATTGAAAATAGCAGAGGAAAACAATTCAACATGCAGCTATTATGATTTTATAATGCTAATATGAAAGAAATGGAGATTTTGCTTTTCTGAAGAAGAAAGTTTAGACAGTAACTTCAATGTAAAGCATCAGTTATAATGAGTCTAACGTCTTTTCCTCCAAGATATCCAAGAGTACTATACTCATCCTCTGAAATGTAAATAAGTAATAATTTTAATTAGCCTTTGTTAATATTAATTTAATTGTGTAGCAAAAAGTTAAAATGTTTGCTCTCATTCCTTCAATATATTAGCATACCTTTATACTTTACTGTCTCTCCATACAAGCCTGAAATCACTACTTCAAAGTAACACAAACAGAAAAACAAAAATAGCCTGATACAACAATCACAAATACTAAATTATGTGAAAAAAACCACAATAAAAATAAATAAATCTGGGCTGTGAAGGTGGCTCAGTGGTAAAGCACTTGCCTTGCATGCTTGAGGCACTGGGTTCAATTCCTCAGCACCACATAAGCAAAAAGAAAAAAAAAGGAAGTGGCACTGTGGCTCAAGTGGTAGAATGCTAGCCTTGAGCTGAAGAGCTGAGGGACAGCACCCTGGCCCAGAGTTCAGGCCCCATGTCTGGACACCCCCACACACAAAATAAGATAAATAAATAAATAAATCTGAGGAAGAGAGAAAACAATGACAGAAGAACAACAAAAAATTACCCTAGCTCTCTCTAATGAAACAGAGATTTAGAGTCCTAGCAGGTACTCCAGTTCTAGAATGTCACACCAAGTCAGCTATAAGTTTATACAGTCTTCAGAAGAACACAAAAATCTATGAAAAGTTACCCAGACAGGTAAGTGGCTGCCGTGACTGTGTTGGCCAGCATATTCAAAAGCACATCTGCAGTGTGGAAATAGGGCAACATGGAAAAAAGCAGAAACAGAAATGTACATTGGAGAAAGACACATCCATCTACAGAGACAATTCACCATACTACTGGACAGTGTGAATTGTGGCTGGAACCACAAGTATTAACATCACAACATCTCACCTCAACTAGTTTCTACTCCTAAGCTATCTATAAATCTATTTCTACACTTGTCACTCCTGGGGCTTAGTGGTAGAGTGCTTGCCTAGTATGTATAAAACCCTTGGTTCGTTTTCACACTATCACGTGCACAGAAAAAGCCGGAAGTGGTGCTGTCACTCAAGCACCAAAGAAAAGTTAGAATGTTCTAACTGCAACTATACAAGGCCAGGACTTTAGATACTTCATGACAGAGCAAGCCGGGAATCTGAAGATGACGGCTGCCATCTATCCTGACAGCCAGAGGTTAACAGCTGCAAACCAACTCCATCGAACCAGATGCTGCTGGCTCACCCTAGCTGCTCAGAGGATGAGATCTGACACTGGTGGGTTGAAAACTCAGCCCTGGAAAGAAGTCTGTGAGACTCTGAGCTCTGGCACAAAGTGGTAGAGCTCTAGCCTAGAGGAAAAGATCTTAGGACAGTATCCACAACCCTATGAGTGCAACCCCTGAGACTGATGACCCTCCTCCCCCACCCCCCAACTAACCACTCCTCTAAACCATTAGATGTGAACTTGTTTGGTTCGTGACATGTTTCTGAAGGAATGGTGATACTGATGAAAACATCCTAATTCTAATGACAGTTTGTGGGATACAGCTATATGAAGAGTCCTTTCTGGGGTGCTGGGTGCTGAGTCCTTCAGGGGGTTTATTCTTTCATCTGATCCTTGTTAGAGCTCCACAAGTAAGATGATTGTGCAGGTGAGAAACTTGAGGCACAGATATTTCCCAAGGCAGAGACAAGTTTATGTATATACTGAATTCTATTGAGTTGTCTCCTGCAGACAATTGTCTGCGTTTAGTTTTCTCCATCATGAACCTTGAACTCAGAGCCTGGACACTGATTTTCCTCTTATGCTCATGGCTAACACTCTACTGTGCCAAGCCAAGGACTCCCTTGCAGCAAAGTGTCACGGCTTAGGTGTCTTTAGCAGAGGTCTATCATCCTGCCTGCTCAGGAAGCTGAGGATCTGGGTTCAAAACTATCCCACACACAAAAGGTCCCATGACATTATCATCTCCTATTCACCACTTAGAAACTTGAAGTGGAAACTGGGTGCCAGTGACTCATGCCTGTCATCCTAGCTACTTACTCAACAGGCTGAGAGCTCAGGCTCAAGGTCCAAAGCCAGCCTGAGCAGGAGATTCCTTGAGATGGTTATCTCCATTGAACCACCAGAAAACCTGAATGGGCTCTGTAGCTCAAATGGTAGAGCTCTCCACTTAAGCTGAAGAGCTGAGTGACAGCACCCAGCCCAGACTTCAACTCTTCCCACTTACAAGAAAAGAAAGAAACCTGAAGTGCAGTGCTGGGAATGGGTCCTAGGGGTAGAGTGTTTTGCATGTTTGAAACCCTGGCTTTGAATCCTCAGTGGCACATTACTAGAAAAAAGCCTGTAGTGGCTCTGTGGCTCAAGTGGTACAGTGCTATCCTTGTACAGGAGAAACTCAGGTACAGTACTGAGGTCCTGAGTTCAAGCTCCAGGACTAGTATATGCACACAAAATACCCTCCCCCACCCACACACAGATACCAGAAGTGAAACCATGACATCAAAGGGTAAAGCACTGGGAAGTAGGCCCTGAGAGGAGACTTGAACTGGTACAGCTTCTTTCCAGGCTTTGCCTTTGTTTTAGGGAGTTTAGAAAAAACAAACAACAACAACAACAAAAAATTTTAAACAAGGTTAACTAGACCTTGGCTCCAAGAAGCCCTGCTCCTGGAATGGAAAGAATGCCTCTAGAATGGAAAGAATGCCTCTAGGTCCCCCTCCCCAAGACTGACCCATAAAACAGATAGATTGTAATCTGGCTGCAACTACCCGACACCACCTGCTTATGGAGGTAAACCCTGCCTTTCACACATGCTTACAGTAAGCTCTGCCTATTGGCCACCTGTGTGTGGTCTGGTATGACCATGCAATACTTTTGTATGGTATGATTTCATTGGTCACCTGTGTATGACCAGGCTCGACCTCATGGATTTTGCCTTTAAAAGCCAAAGAGTGGGGGCTGCTCAGGGTGGCAGTATCAGCTCCTTAGCCTGTGATGTGGCCCTGGCCGGTCAGTGTAGGAACCTTCTCAATAAAGTTGCTTCTTTGTTACCAACTTTGCTGCGGTGGGCTCTGTCACTCCAGACAACTAGGTGGGTTTGCCTGCCTGAGTAGGGGTCTTCCTATTATACATTGAGCTTCTGTTCTGAGCTCATGGTCAGTACTCAGGCCCTGTGTTCAATCTGGAAACCTAGCCACCCAAGGACCAACTAGGAGAGGTCAAAGGTTTCAAAACCTGATGAGCTCCACCAGCCCTACATAACAGGGAACATTGTGATTTTGCAAATGTGTTTAGATGTAGCAAACTTCCGTAATCCTGGGGAGGCACTGTTGCCAATAATGAATCATTGCATTAGATTCAGCTCCCTAGTTGTTGTCTGCCAGAAGGAATCTTGAATTAATTGTAGCAGTTTGTTTCAGCACTGGAACATAGGCTAACAAAGACAGAATAAGTGCAGGGAACTTGGCCTGCCCCGGGAGGTGGCACAAATGAAGGCTTCCTGTCAAAACAGAGCACTGGGGAGACATATATCTTGGGGTAAAAAGAGGCCTTTTTCTCCTGCCCACACTCATCATCACTAGTTGGCCCAGATAGAGTCTTTTGTTACAGAACTGTACAGGAGTGAGACCTTTTGTCTGCCTGTTCCAACAATGAGGCAGACTTCCTCCAGCAGCCTGGGGTGTGGAGAACCCCTCAGGCTACACTAGGAACAGGGAGGGGAGCCCTGGAACATGCACTGTCTTGAAAGCACCCTCTGTGCTATGAAATCATGCTATTCAAAGCAAATTTCCTAGCTGGGTGCCTTTCTTCATAGTGACTCTGGATGTTCACCAATAGAAATACATTCACACATACACAGTCACATGGAGTTACTGGCTCTATTTAATTTTTTTGGTGCAGGTCCTGAGGCTTGAACTGTGAGGTTAGACATTTTCCCTGAGCTCCTTTTGCACAAGGAAGCACTTTATTGTGCCTTAAACCATGATACATCATTAAATGAAGGCATAATTTAATACTTAATAATTATTAGTAATATATTACAAGTACTTTAATTATATATAGACATCTCACATTCTATAAATATATTCATATATTGAAATATACACTGGAATATACATATACATCTCTCACTCACTCTCTATGCATATATATGTATGTACAGCAATTTATGCATCTATCTATTTATATATTGGCCACTCCTGGAAGTTAAACTTAGGTCCTGGGAACTCCCTGGCAGTGAATTTGTTTGAGGCTGCTGTGCTTTCATTGATCCCTTGATGAGTTGGGCATTCAAGGCCCTGAGTTCAAATCCTAGGAGTGCCAAAGACAATAGGTGGAGTAAGAAGCCAATGTTGACCTGTTCTGCTGTCTGTGAAAATATTGTTTCCTAGGTACAATATGTAATACCTATGCAAATACATATATATGATGTACATTATAAATGTATATAAATATTATTTTGCCTGTCCTGGGGCTAGAATTCATGCCCAAGGAAATACTCTTGACTTTCTTTTATTCAAGGAGGGTGAGCTTCCACTTCATCCACAGCAAAATAGACTTACCCAGGCCCTGATTTCAAATCCCAGGTATGGCAGATAAAATGCCCAAATTCCAAGCCAGGACCTTAACTTTTGGTGGGGGGGCAGGCACGGATCTTGAACTCAGGTCTTCACAACTCTGCCTCAGCCTAGATTACCCTAGGCTGGGGTGCAGCTTTTAAACCCACAGATGCTCCAAGGATCCTAGGACCCAATTTCAACTCCCAGCACTGGCCAACAAACAAAAAACAAATCAAAATGGAAAAGGAAAAACCAGAAAGTTTTACACAACAGGTTTACCTTTGTTTCTTTTGCACAGTGACCATCCTGGGTCTCACTGACTTGGCTTAAAAATTGTACATGACTTTGCATGGCTGAGGCTGGTGGGCTGTCAGTGAAGCCTGAGGTTAACCCTGACACCTGCGCCCTGAGTTCAATCCTGGAACTCCCACGTACACATAGCTGAAGATCCTAGGAAACTGGTTCCTATCTCTAGGAACACTAATAGAATGTTTGAAATGTGCTAATTGAATTACTAGTTAACTTGTCTTTCTGATATAAGATTGTATGCATTGTATATAGGTCATTGATTAATTTAATTAATATTTTGTTAAGTTTTCTACCGTGATTAATTAATGGAGGAATAATTTTAGAAAAAATAATTAGTAGCAATAGAATATATAAAAGTAAGATATAGACATCACTCTTTATATAGAGTTATACACTAGAATCTCCATAAATGTCTATCTGTCTCTCTCTGTATATGTTGATAGATGCATATACATTTGTAATTAAACACACACTGCATTTTACACATCTATGTGTTTATATCTTGGCCACTCCTAGGGCCAAATTTGACCACAAACTCCATTTGCATCAGACTGGTGTGCTAACATTGACCCTCTCCCCATTCATGAAGTGGGCTTTCTAGTCTCTGAGTTCAAATCACAGAACTGCCAAAAACTTAAGTAATCCTGATGGAAGAAGCCAAATGTCCCATTTGTCTTCCTTATCCGTGAAAGTCCTGGGTCTCAGGAATGAGGTATAGTACATTGGCAAATCTATGTCCTATGTAATAAGATGTAAAAAAGGTTATGTGTGTAATCATATTCACTAAAATACATAAGAAATAAATAAAACACAAAATAAAATGAATAACCACACTAACTGCAATATGCAGTAAACATGTGTATGTAAATATGAATCCTGTATTTAAAATGCATACAAATATTATTTTTGCAAGAGCTAGGACTTGAATTCAGGCCAAGGGAACAGGCCTGACTTGCTTGTCTATCAGCAAGGTGAGCTTCCCCTTCTCCCACAGTGCTGTAGATGTACCTGGGCCCTGAGTTCAAATCCCATGACTGGCAGAAAAAATGGCATGAATTGCAAGCCAAGAAGCCTCATAATTTTTAAAATATTTTAATGTGTTTATTTATTTATTTATTTTTAATTTCTCAAGCACAGAGCTTGAACTCAGGGCATGGCAACTCTGCCTCAGCTTGAATCACTCCAGGCTGGGGTGCAGCCACTGGACCTGAACTAAGCCCTGAGAGGAGACTCCAGCTGGGACAGCTTCTTTACAGGTTTTGTTTTTGTTTTAGGGATTATAGAAAAAAACAAAAACCTTGGCTCCAACCAGCCCAGTTCTTGGAATGAAAAGAATGCCTCTAGGTCCCCCCCACCCCCTTAACAACTCAACCCTCCTTCATTGTTCTGTTAAAGACTGACCAATTAAACAGGTAGCCAGTAATCTGGCTCATGCTGGCATGCTGGCTGGCATGCTGGAGACATCCCAAGTTTACTATAAACTCTACCTTTTTCACATGCTTATGTTAAACTCCACTAAACTCCTTTGTGTATGTTTACCTTAAGCTCTGCTTTACCATTGAATTCGAGAGTCATTTAAACCAAAAAAGTGATAGGCTGGTTTAAACAGCCTTATGTGACAAAGTGTAACCTCACTGGCCACCTGCGTGTGGTCTGGTATGACTTTGCAATCTTTTGGGTGTGTGAAAAATCTCTTTGGTTGCCTATGTGACCAGGCTTCACCTTGTGATATTTGCCTTTAAAAACCTAAGCACATGGGCCGCTAGGGGTCGCAGTATCAGCTCCCGAGCCTGTGCTGTGGCCCTGGCCAGTCAATGCAGGAACCTTCTCAATAAAGTTGCTTCTTTAATATCAACTTTGTTGCGGTGGGCTCTGTCACTCCGGACGACTAGGTGGGCTTGCCTGCCTGAGTAGGGGTCTTCCTACTACAGACGCACAGCCAAAACTGAGTTCCCGGGGCACAAATGCTGACAGGAATAATAAATACATAAAACAACACAGAAACAAAGAAGAAAAACCTGCAACTTGCAGATGGCTGCCGGTTTTACATTTGTTTTCGTTGCAAGGTGATCTTCCTGTGTCTGAATGACATGGCTGAAAAGTGTTAGAAACCTGGCATTGCTGAAGGCTGGAGGGCTACCAGGGAAGCCATAGGCCAACTAGGCAACATAGGCCCGGGGTTCAAAGCTTGGTCCTGACCCCTACAAATGGCCGGAGATCCTAATAGTCTCATTCCTATTCATAGGAATACCGATGGAAGGTTATGAATGTCAAGGTTTAATTAGTTGTTCCTGAATGATGCTACTATAAAATTAGAGTGATTTTAGAAGGCCGATGGATTTTCATGAATGTTTTTGATACATTAAAAGAATACTATTAATTACATGTACACAATAGTTTCGGGACAGTGGTTGATTTAATTAACAATTCATTAAGGATGAAAACAATAATATAAATTACATGGAGGCATTAAAAATACCCAAATATTGGTAGGAATGTAGCCTATTCAACTGAATAATGTATAGACATCTCTGGCACTCTATAAAGATCTATATTTATTTGTGTACTACCATCTGCATGTCAATCTGTTCTTATTTTGTCAACCTCTGGGGCTCGATCTCAGGTGCTGGAAACTGCTTGTCAGCTCAATATGCCCCAGGCTGGCGTACTGACACTCACCCATTCATGAATTGGGCCTTGTAGGTTGTGAGTTCAGATGCCAGCACCCACAAAAATTGATTCATAGAGTAAGAAACCCTTGGTTACACAGGTTTTCCTTTGCTGTGAAAGTCCTGGATGTCAGGTGTGAAGTTCATACATCGGCAAATCCATCCTATATAATAAATGTAATAAATAGTCCATGTGTAAGAACAGTCAATAAAATAAATGGTAAATAAATGAATAAAACAAAAAAATGAATAGCTATACTAAGCACAATATGGAGTCAATATATGTGGCTCGATCTCAGGGCCTGGGAACAACCTGGCAGCTGAATTGGCTAGAGGCTGCTGTGCTGGCAGCCACACATAAATGAATTGAGTCTTCTAGGCCCTGAATTTAGATCCCAACACTGCCAAAAATGTAATCATGGAGTGGGAAGCCAAGCGTGACACATAATTTTCTTTTCTTTGAAAGTGTTCAGTGTCAGGTAGGATGTATAATTTGGATACAAATCAATATGCTATGTAAGTAGAATGTCACAAAGGTAAAAAAAGTCATAGGTAGAGAATTGTCACTACAATAAATGATAAACAGATTGAATTAGTAATGAATCATTGTAGGATAAAATTAGATGCGGTAATTATAGGATGTGGATTAAGTTTAATTAATGTTTTATTAAGTATTAACAGAATAAAAATTGCATGGAGACATAAATACCTAATAATTGGTAGTAGCACATGATGCATAATTTAATAATATATAGACACCTACCTCATTCTATAAAATATTTAATTATATGCATGGATGTATGCACATATGTGATAAACAATAGGATATTGAGTATTAATTAATGCTTTATTAATTGTTAGCTGGGACACATCATTAAATAGAGATATAATTTAATACCTAATAATTGGTTGTAATATTATCTATAATGTAATAATATCGACATCTCTCTTTTGTGTATATAATATTTATATACAACAATCTATCTATTTATACCTCCTTTACTCCTGGAGCTCAGTGATTGAGTGCTCCCCTAGTAAGCACAAAGCCCTGGGTTCAATTTCTCAGTGCCACATAAGCAGAAAACCTGGAATTTCTGCTGTCTTTCAATCAATTGAGTGCTAGCCTTGAGCACAAATACTTAGGGACAGTGTCTAAGCCCTTACTCAAGCCCCACCACTGCCACCAAAAAATGGTAGAATGTTCTAACTACAATTATAGAAGGACAGGACTTCAAATACCACATCACAGAACAAGCTAGGAGTCTGGCACTGACAGTTGCCACCTAACCTGACTTAGGCAGATGTAAACAGCTGCAACCCAGCTCCACAGAACCAGATGCTGCTGGCTTGCCCCCATCCTCCTGGCTGCTTGGGAGCTTTAAAACCAAGCCCTGGTAGGAAGTATGTGAGACTCTTGGAGATGTGGCTCTAAGTAGTAGAGCCTTAGCCTTGAGCATATGTTATTAGAACAGTATCCCCATGCATTGAGTTCAAGCTCTATGGGTAGCCTGCCCCCCCCAAAAAAACACCCCACTAAACCATTAGATGTGAACTTGTGTGATTCATGAAACGTTCCTCAAAGAATGATGATACCGATGAAAACAACCTAATTCTAATGACAGCTTGTGGAATAGAGCTATGTGCTGAGTCCTTCATAGGGTGCTCTGTGCTGTCTGGCACAGGGTGCTGTGTCCTGAGTTCTTCACAGGGTGCAGTGTGCTGAGTCCTGCATTGGGTGCTGGGTGGTAAGTCTTCACAGGATGTTGTGTACTGAGTCCTTCAAAGAGTGCCATCTGCTGTGTCCTTCACAGAATGCACTCTTTCATATGGTCCTTGTAAGAGCTACACAACTGAGATGATTATGCAGACAAGAATATTGAGATGCAGATATGTCCCCATGGCAGAGACAAAATTATGTATTACTAAAGGGTGGGTGAGTTGTCTACTGCAGACAATTGTTTTGTTTTGTTTTTCTCAGTCATGAACCTTGAACTCGTGGCATAGGTACTGACCCTTACCTCTTGGGCACATGGCTAGCACTAAACTACGTGGTACCAAGGACCCCCTTGCAGTAGAGTGCCACAGCCTAGGGGTCTATAGCTGAGGTCTGTCAGCCTGCCTTCTCAGGAACCTGAGATCTGAGGATCTGGCTTACAAACTATGCCAGACACAAAAGGTCCCATGAGACTATTATCTCCAATTCACCACTAAGAAACCTGAAGTGGAAGCTGGATGCTTGTCACTCATGCTTGTCATCCTAGCTCCTCAGGAGGATGAGATCTGAGGATCATGGTTCAAAGCTAACCTAGGCAGAAAAGTCCTCGAGACATTTAACTCCAATGAACCATGAGAAAGTCTGAAATGGTGCTTTGGGTCAAGTGGTAGAGCACAAGACTTGAGGCACAGCACCCAGGCCCAGACTTCAACTGCTCCAACCAACAACAACAAAAAAGAAAGAAAATAACAGACCTGAAGAAGAGGGCTGGGAATGTGCTTAGTGGTAGAGTGCTTTGCATCTATGATACTCTGGATTTGATTTCTCAGGTACACATCACTAGAAAAAAGCATGAAGTGTCTCTGTGGCTCAAGTGGGAGAGGGCTATTCTTGTGCAAGAGAAATTAGGTACAGTGCTCGGTACAGTGCTCAGGTCATGAGTTCAAGCTCCAGGACTGCTGTATGTGTGCACGCTCGAACACCCACACCCACACACAGACCAGAAGTAAAAGCTGTGACACAAAATGGTAAAGCACTGGGCTCCTGCACTGAGCTCATGGTCAGCACCCAGGTCCTGTGTTCAACCCCAAAACTTTGCCATCCAGGGCTCAACTAGGAGAGGTCAAAGGTTTCAAAACCTAATGTGCTTCAGCAGTCCTAGATGACAGGAAGCATGGTGAGATCAGACATGTGCTTGGATTTCCAAAGCTTCCGGAAACCTAGCAGAGGCATCATAAGCCCTTCATCACCCTCAATGAAACTTTTCTTGAGGTTAAGTGCCCTAGTTGTCTGCCAGAAGGACTCCTGAATTATATTGAGCACTGTATCTAAGCACCAGAATATAGTCTTACAAAGGCAGGATTAGTGCTGAGAACTTGGCCTGCCACAGGAGGTGGCACAAATGAAGGCCCATCCACACTCATCCTCACTAATTGACCCATATGGAATTGTTTGTTACACAGCTGTACAGAACTGAGGCCTTTTGTCTGCCTGTACAGACAGTGAGAGAGACTTCTTCCAGCAGGCCTGAGAGGCAGAGAAACCCTCAGGCTGCATTGGGAACTGTGAGGAGAGCCCAGGAAAATGCACTGTCATGAAAGCAGTCTCTGTGTTATGAAATCATTGTATTGAAAACAAATTTTCTAGCTTGGTGCCTTTCATCATAGCTACTGTAGAGTTTCACCTATAGGAATACATCCACACATACACAAATACATGGAAGCGGGTCCTGGGGTTGAACTATGAGCATAGGCCTTGTCCCTGAGTTACATTTGCTCAAGAGTAGTGCATTAACCTTGAGCCACAGCCCCACTTCTGGGTTTTCTGTGATCTCTTACAAATAACTGTGTCATGGACTTTCCTATGCTGGCTGGATTCAAACTCAGATTCTCTATTTCTCAGCCTCCTGAGGAGCTGGGATTACAGTCAGCAGCCACTGGTACCTGCCTTTCTTTTCTTCTTCATTTTTTAATCTGGACAATCTGACTACTTAACAGCATCATTCCAATGCCTTGAATTTATAAGTAAACTAGTCAATGTTCTTTATAGGTGCTTTCTCTGAGAAGGATTTTCTCTCCTCTTCTTCTCCTCTGGTCACAGGTTTGAAGCCAAAAGTGAGAAATGAGTGTCAAATGATTTTGGCAGCAAATGTCCACAGGACATGCCAGTTCAGTCACTTAGCATTGAGCTGCAGTGAATTTACTGTCTCAGGACGAGAGGACCAAAAGCTGGAGCGATCCTCATGCTGTCTGCCTATAAAATAATCTAATAATTTTGAGTGTTTTGTGTCTCCAACCTGAAGTATCTAGAACATACTAGAAGCATCTTCATGTTTCCTTTTTTCTCTAGTACCTCTCGAGATTTAGACTAAGGGTTTGTGTGGAGCAGATCCTCGGCGAATCCCTGAGGAAAGCCACTTGAAGTCTCCTCAGGAGATCTCTGTTCAAAGACAGCCCGAGCAGGAAAGTCTGCGAGACTCTTATTTCCAATAAACCACCAGAAAACCAGAAGTGAATCAGTGGCCCAGAGGGTAGAGCTCCAGCTTTGAGAAAGAAAGCCGAGCAGGAGATACAAGCCAGACCAGGCAGGAAAAACCTGGCAGGTGCTTATGTCCAATTAAGGACCAGATGTCTGGAAGTTGAGCTGTGGCAGTGGTAGAGTCTCAGCCTTGAGCAAAACAGCTGAGGAACACATAGGGCCCTGAGTTTAAGCCCTGATATGGCCACCAAAGAAATTCAAAAAGAGAAGGCCAAGTTTATGTATCAGTGTCCTACTTACTTATGTGTGTATATTACCTTCCTGAGTGCAAACAGATTGTATGTAATGCTTCTCCTTTTATGTACACATTTATTTTTCAGATAGGCTTGCTGCACATACTGCATCGTTCTCTTCTTTTCAGACCCATGGCTTTTCTCTACCAGAGTTCCAGGCCTGTGTCCTTATATGATGCAAACTTAAGATCTCAGCTGCCTTTATTTGCATATTATTATGAGGCCAACGCAAGAACAGTCACAAATCAGGCAGAGGAAGAGAAGATCAGGGTTTTTGAAATAACGGGTATTCAGAAAATTAAACTTGGGGGATGTAAAATGGTAGCATACTTATGTAGAAACTACCATTAAGAAAAAGATGAGAGGGCTGGGAATGTGGATTAGTGAGACAGTGCTTTTTCCTGCCATGCAAGAAGCCCTACAGAGGGTTTGATCCCTCCTCTGTAGCACATGCACAGAAAAAGCTAGAATTGGTGCTGTGGCTCAAGTAGTAGAGTGCTAGAGACAGTGCCCAAGCCTTGAGTTCAACTCAAATACAAGTAACTTCTCATCACCAAGGGAAACCCAGGAAGTTTTTGAACAGCTGCCCTTTCAGAAGTGGACGTCAGAGTGTCATAGACTTTCCGCCCTGGCTGGCATCACCCTGTGAACCTCAGACCTCAGCCCCCTGAGCAAGGGTGATAGGCCTTAGCTACTTGTGCTCTGCTAGGTCAGAACTGTAATGACATTGACAATACAAGTCAACTGCTTATCACAAAGGGCTTGGGGAGCATATTAAGCCTTTCAACAATGGACCTTTCAGAACCCTGTAGGACACAAGGTTATAATACTAGAGTCTGAGAGGCTGGGCATATGGATCTGCTAAACTTGAACCTTGAGCTCTGACTCCAATTCTGGTGTACATCAGCGTCAGCGTTCGTTTTCTAGAGAATGTTCTCCTAATTAGCAAATAGGAAAAGTACTTTGATTAACCCTCATGTTTTTCCCATTTTGTGTCTCCAACTCAAGCCTGGGCACTGTTCCTACGCCCTTCATCTCAAGGCGAACACTCTACCACTTGAGCCACAGCACCACATGGAGTCTTTTGCTGGTTCATTGGTGATAAGAGTCTAACAGGCTTTCCTTGTCTAGGCTGTCTTTGAACTGTGGTCTTCGGATCTCAGCCTCCTGAGAAGATAGGGTTCCAGGTGTGAGCCACTGGCATCTGGCCTATTGTTTTTGCCAGTGCTGGGGCTTGAACTTAGGGCCTGGGTACTGTCTCCATGCTTCTTTTTCTGAAGGCTAGTGTTCTACCACTTGAGCACACCACAGCTTCTGGCTTTTTCTGAGTATGTGGCACTGAGGATTCAAACCCTGGCATTCATGCATGCTGAGCGAGCTCTGTACCACTAAGCCACATTCCCAGTCCCACCCTTACAATATTATCCCTCAACTTGCCTATCCTCAAGGAAAGGCTTCTGAGTATAAATCATCTAAAGAAATCCCTATAGGAAGGTGTTAAAGATAAACAAGCAAAGCTCATATTTGGGAGAGACTCTAAACATGTGAAGACTGAGACAAATGCCTCCATTTAATTATGTATCATGTTTCAACAGTTAATAAAGTATTAATGAAAAATGAGTCAATGTCCTAAATTATTGTGTATAATTCTATAATAGATGTGCAAAATGAAATAAATATTATGTGTATAATAATACTAATACAATAAAAATAAGTAAATGAATAAAATATAGAAATACAAAATCAATAATAAAAAAACATAGCTTGTATTAAACATACACATATAATACGTAACATATATTACACATGTACATAAATATTATTTTCCATTATATGGACTTAATTCAGCCACTGGGAACTCTACCCTGAATTTCTTTTCCTCAAGGACAGTGAGCTTCCCCTTCACCTATGATGCAAAAGAGTTACCTGGATGGTGAGATCTAATCCCAGCAGTGGCAGAAATACTAGCCCCAGTTCCAAGACAGTGACTTAATTATTTTTAATGGAAGCAGTTATGTTTATTCAGTTCCATACTGAACATTTTAAAAACAGCAGTGTATAATTTTGTATATCTATTCAGACATCCTTCCCTTCCCTGCAAAGTGCTTCTTCGAGCTCTAAATTGTTTCCTTTTTTGTGCATTTTTTTTGTTGTAAAAATGTGGTATAGAGGGGTTACAGTTACATGAGCAAAGTAATGAGTACATTTACTATTGAGCATTGCTGCCTCCTCCTTTGTTTTCCCCTTGCCATCCCTTCCCTCCCACCTCCACAGCTATGCCCCCACCCCAAGCTGAGGTCAGTGACTTAATTTTTGTTTTTTATTTTTGGCTTGGCACAGGATTTGAACTCAAGTAGTAGAAACTCTGCACCTTCCCTCACATTGCTACAGATTTACCAAGATCCTGAGTTCAAATCCCAGGTTAGGAAAGAAAACTGGCAGAAATTCCAAACCAGGGGGATTTTTTTCAATTTAGTTAAATAAATTATTTATTTATTTATTCTTTTTTTTTTTGCCAACTATGGAGATTGAACTCAGGTCGTGGCAACTCTACCTCAGCTTCAATTGCCCTAGACTGGGCTGCAGCCTCTCACCCATAGTCGATCCTGGGATCCTAGGCCCAGAGCTTGCAGGAAGAAAAAAGTAGGACAGCACAAAAAGTGGCGAGCTGCAGGGGACTGGGGGTTTTACGTTATTTTTTTCTTTGCAGGGTGACCATCCTGATTCTGAATGACATGGCTGCAAAGTGGAGCTGAACTGCTATACTGCTATTCCTGAAGGCTGGTGGGCTACCAGGGAAGCCATAGGCCAACCTGTCAACATAGGCCCTGGATTAAAAATCTAGGTCCTGACACCTACCAATGGCAGGACATCACAAGAGACTCATTCCTATGCATAGGAATACTGATTGAAAGACTAGTTTGTGCATCAGTCGAGTCTAAAAGTGGATGTAATAATCCTAGGATGCTGATTGATTTTAATTGATAGTTTATTAAGGATGGAAAGAATAATATTACTTCAAAGACAATATAATAAATACCTAAGAGTTGGTAGGAATGTATTAGGCGTCATTCAGTCAGATAGATGGCTCTGGCATTCTTTACGAATATGTATTAATTGTTTAACACCATCTGCCAATCTATGTATCACTGTTTTGGCCAAACCTGGGGCTCCATCTCAGTGCCTGGGAACCACCTCACAGCTTCATTGGCTAGAGGCTGCCGTGCTCACCCTTACCCATTCATGAATTGGGCCTGCTAGGCCCCAAGTTCGGATCCCAGCAATGCCAAAAATTTAATCTTGGAGTAAGAAGCTGAGTGTGACACATGTTTTCCTTTTCTGAGAGAGTCCTGGGTTTTAGGCATGATAGCGAACGCATCTACAAATCTAGATGCTATGTGATAGGAAGTAAACAATGTAATAAACGGGATAGGGGTCAAAAGAGTCAATAAAATAAATGGTAAATAAATGAATAAAACAAGAAATGAAATGAATAACCATACCAAACATGGTATTGTCTGACTATATGGAAGTATAAATCCTGTCTTTAAAATGTAAATAAAATGTATACAAGGAGTATGTTTTGCAGGACTGAGGCTTGAATTCAGGCCTAGGGAACAGGACTGACTTCTTTGGCTTCAAATATGATGTGCTTTCCTCTAGCCTGACAGTGCTATTTACCCAGATCTTGAGTTCAAATCCCAGGCCTGGCAGAAAAAATGGCACGAATTGCAAAACAGGGAGATAAATAATTGTTTTTTTAATTTCTAAATTGTTTTAATTTTTTAATTGTTGTAATTTTTTTAATTTAATTTTTTTGTTTGTTTTTGGCAATGCACATGGCTTGAACTCAGATTGTGACAGCTCTGTCTCAGCTTCCATCACACTAGCCTGAGTTGCAGCCTCCAGAACCAAAGCTGATCCTGGAATCTTAAGACCCGATGTCTGACAGGAAAACAAAATGAAAATGACACTAAAAAAAGCAGCAAGCCACACATGGTAGGCAGTTTATTGGCTTTGATTCCTTGCATGGTGAACATCCTAGGTCTGAATGACATGGATGCCACGCATAGGTGACCTGTCATTGCTGAAGACTGGCAGACTGTCAGGAAAGCCATAGACCAACCCCGCAACACAGTCCCTGAGTTCAAATCCTGGTCCTGACACCTACCATTGGCAGGAGATCCCAAGAGACTCCTGCTTGTGCATAGAAATTCCGATGGAATGGTATCCAACTCATGATTGAATAGTTCGTGCAGCGGTCTAGACTCAAATTAGACGCAATAATCCTAGGAAGCTGATTGAACTTAATGAATGGTTAATTAGGCATGAAAAGAATAATATTCCTTCAATGGAGGCATAATAACTACCTAATACTTGGTAGGAACGAAGCAGATGTCATTGAATACTAGATACACGGCTCTGGCACTCTGTACTAATATGTATTTATTGGTGTACTACCACCTGCCTATCCATCTAGGGCTATTTTGGCCACGCCTGGGGCTAGATCTCAAAGCCTGCCAAAAATTTCCTCCTGGAGTAAGAAGCCAAGTGTGACACCTGTTTTCCTTTTCTGTGAGAGTGTGGGGTGTCAGGCATGATGGAGAAGAAGTCTACAAATCTAAATGCTATGTGATAGGGTGTAAATAAAGTAATACATGGTTAGGTGTCATCACAGTCAATAAAATAAACTGTAATTAAATGAATGAAACAAAAAGTACAATGAATAACCACACCAAACATGATATGGACTGAGCACCTGTCTGGAAGTTCAATCCTATTTTTAAAATACATGTAAGGACTATGTTTTCCAGGGTTGGGGCCTGAATTCAGGCCTGGGGAAGAGGCCTGACTTTCTGATCTTCAAGCATAGAGAGCTTCCCCTTCCCCCAGAGTGCAACAGAGTTACCTAGACCCGGAGTAAAAATCCCAGGCCTTGCAGATGAAAAATAGCACACATTCCAAGCCATTGAGCTTCATTAGCTTTTTTCATATTTTTTAAAGTTCACTTTAAAGTTCACCTTTATTTCATGCATTTTGATTTTATAACATGAGAGTTTTTCAAAAAGGGGTTTAAACACTTATATTTCAGCATAGCACATTGATGTTTCCCTTTTGACCATTTGCCATGAAGAGTGAGAATGAAAATGAGTACATCATTCCTCCCTAGAGGGACAGTTGATGTTATTTCTATTTAGAGTTATTTCTATAACTATAAACTCTCTGCAATTGCATCGTGTGAGTTTTCCTCAGTGCCTACCACAAAATACACTAGTTGAGTTCTCATACCACAAAAGGTTGGGTTTCTGAATAAAAACTCACTTCTGTGAGGACAGTAGGTACTTGTAAGCATTTTGGGAATAAAGTTAATTGTAAAATGAAAAACAAAAACATTGGGACTGGGATGTAGCTCAGTAGTGGAGTACTTGCCTAAAGAGCATAAGACCCGGAAGAAAAGGAAGGCAAGTTTCCTCAAGCTCAGAAGGTTAGAATTTTATGATCTGTATGAACAAACTTCTTTCTTCTTTTTTTTTTTTGTCGGTGGTGGGGCATGTACTCTGAGCTTGGCTGCCCACCTTCAGCTCTTCAACTCATGGCAAGTGCTCTACCGCTTGAGCCACAGTGCCGTTTTCGGTTTATTGGAGATAAGGGTCTCACGGACTTTCCTGCCCAGGCTGGCTTTGAACCACCATCCTCATATCTCAGCCTCCTAAGTAGCTAGGATTATAGCCATGAGCCACTGTTGTCTGGTGCATGAACAAACTTCTTAAAGATTGATTCTGAGGAAAGAAACTTGGAATACACTTTTAATAGAAATAATTTATAATGGCATGGGTAAGGCACTAATTCAGAAGTATTTATTCATTGGCTGCTTTCTTAGTTTATTTAAAGATATATATATATATATATATATATACGCATACATTTTAATATATCTACATATATATTATTAAAACATAGCTTTGAAGTGTACCTAAAAGCATATGTGCTCATGTAAAGTTATATAACTGCACAAGCTTGATTTTTTATTTTCAGTTTGTTGGTACCATAAATTAGGTGGGATGTGTGTACTGTTGTTTTGTTCTCTGTTTTTGGAGGATTTCTTTCTGCTTTCTTCCCCTACTCCCTTCTCTCTGCACTTGAATTGAGCTTGCTCTTTCTTGGCTTGATTGTTCATAGCTGATTTTCTACCACTTCAGCCATACCTGTAGCCTGGCCTTTTGCCAGTTAATTGGAGATGTCATCTCTCAGGCTTTTCTGCCTGACTTGGCTTTGAAACTTCATCTTCCAGTTCTCACCTCTTGAGTAGTTGGGATTAAAGATGTGAGCCACTGGGGTGTCTAGGGATGAATTTGACTTTGGTTGATGGATTCTTTCTGTTTTTCTAAGCATGGGATCATCTACTATAGAATTTCTGTGAATGTCCTGGGTCTGAAGTAAGATATATAATACATATGCTAATCTGTATAGTTCTCATAAGATGTAATCAATTTAATACATGTTATAAGTGTAATAATAGTCAATATAAATAATGAATGAATGAATAGTGCAAAAAATAAAATAAATACATAGTAAAATAATATGTGGTAAACATAAGTATGTAGATACTAATCATTATTTCAAATGTGGATGAATATTACTTTAACAGGGCTGGGGATTGAATTCAGGCCTAGGGAAGAGTCCTGAATTGCTTGTCTTCAAAGATGGTGTTTCCCCATCCCCCACAGTGCATAAGATTTACCCAGACTCTGAGTTCAAATCCCAGGCCTTACAGGAAAAATAAAAGGTATGAATGCCAAGCTGGTGAGCTTCATTAGTATTTTTACAACTTTTTTTTCGTGGGGCTTGAGCTCTGGCCTTGGGCGCTGAACCAGGGCACTTCAGCTCAAAGCGAGTGCACTACCGCTTGAGCCACAGCACCACTTCTGGTTTTCTAGTGCTTTATTGGAGATAAGAATCTCATGGGTTTTACAGCCTGGGTTGGATTTGAACCACAATCCTCAGCCTCATGAGTAGCTAGAATTACAGGTGTGAGACACTGGCCCCCGGCTATTTTTAATATTTTAAAATTTTGTTGATTGATTGATTGCCAATCACGGGGCTTGAACTGAGGTTGTGGCAACACTGCCTGAGATTCCATCACCCTAGGCTGGGATTGTGCAGCTTCTGGACCCACAGCGGATCACGGGATGGTACGCCTCAGGGGCTGACAGGAAAACAAAATGAAAATAGCACCGAAAAAAACGGTGATCTGTGGATGGTTGGCGGTTTCTTGGTTTTCTTTCCTTGCATGGTGACCATCCCGGTTCCAAATGACACGGCTGCAACCTGTAGGTTACCTGGCACTGCTGAAGGCTGGCAGGCTGGCAGCGAAGCCATAGGCCAACCTGGACACCTAGGTTGTGAGTTAGTTCCAGGTCACGCCACTTACAAAGGGCTGGGGAGCCTAAGAAACTATTGCCTATCCATAGGAGCACCAGAGGAATGTGAACAATGTCATGGTTGGATGAGTAGTTCATCAATCAGTCTAGCAGAATATTAAACCCAATAATAACAGGACATGGGCTGATTTTAATTCATAGTTTATTATGCACTAAAAGAATACTATTGATTAAATGAAGTCCTCACTAAAGACCTGAAAATCCGTAGGAGCGTAGTATGCATCATTGAACACTAAATAGACATTTCTGGCCATATGTAAATATCTAAATTTGTATTTATTTGTATACCATTATCTGCATAGAACATTTTTGCTATTTTGGCCAAACCTGGAACTCGATCCCAGGTCTTGAGATCCACTTGGCACCTGCATGGGCTAGATGCTGCCGTGCTGACACTCACCCCTTCATGAATTGGGCCTCCTAGTCCCTCAGTCAAGGTCCCATCATTGCCAAAAGTTTCTTCCTGGTGTAAGATTCCATGTGTAACACCTGTTTTCCTTTTCTGTGCAAGTGCTGGGTGTCAGGTATGATGTACATATTATGTATGCAAAGCTATATGCTATGGAATAGATTGGGACAAATGTAATAAATGTTATAGGTGTACTCACAGTCCATAATATAAATGCTAAATCAATCAATCAATCAATAATAAAATATAATGAATCACTCCAACAAACACGATTTAAAAAGAATATAGAGATATAACTCAAATATTTAAAATGTCTATAAATGTTATATTTTTCAGTACTGGTGCTTGATTTCAGGTCTAGGGAAGAGTTGAGAAGTTCATACGTGATTCGCATAGGAAATGATAGGCAAGATCTTAATTAAGACTGCATGAAGTGTGACAATAATTACATTCAGGAAATCGAAGCATTGGGAAAAATCCAAGAATCGGTAGTCACATGGAAGATAGGATTCCAACACAGCTCGCCACATCTTCTATGCTATACAAACAGGCCTTTATTAGAATACTAATTTCAGCTTATGAATGGAATGAATATGGTGCTCCACCCCGGGGCTACATCTCAGGTCCTGGGTATGCTCTAGCTCCTTAGTGGCTCACAGGCTGGTGTGCTCATGTGGACCCATTTGGCAGTTGGTTCTGCTAGGCCCTGAGTTCAACTTCCAGCACTGCCAAAAGGTTCATCTTGATGTGAGATGCCAAACTTTGCAGATGTTTTCCTATCCTATGCAAGTCCTGGGTCACAGATAGGATCTAGAAAGCATAGGCAACTCTATACCCATGGGAGTAGGTTGTCATCCATGTGAGCACAGTTATATATGTCATCCTATACTCAATAAAATACACAATACATAGATGAATAAGACACAAAATAAAAAGATTAACTACACTGAAAACTAGGTGCATACCACACCTGTATGTAAATAGAGATCCTATGTTAAAAGAGCTGGGTTTGCCTAGTGCTGGGGCTTCAAATCAGGTCCAGTACCAGGCCTGACCTTTTAGTCTTCAAAGACGGTGAGCTTAACCTTCCCCCACAATGCAACAGAGTCACCCAAACCTGAGTTCAAATCCAAGCTCTCGCAGTAAAATGGCACAAATTCTGAGCTTGGGTTCTTCGTTCATAGTTTTTTAATTTTTTTTTTTTTTACTAGACCCAGGGCTTGAACTCAAGTAGTGTCAACTCTGCCTCAGCTCTGATCATCCTAGGCTGCAGCCTCTGGACCCACAGCCCATCCTCGGACCCTAGGACCCTGGGGCTTGGTGGAAAAAAAAAGAAGACGTGAGGGTAAATAAAGCTGTGGGAAGTTCCACCTGGTGCTTTTATGTTTATTTTCCTTTGCATGGTGACCATTCTGGGTCAGAACATGCCTGCCCGCAGATTGAAGATGACCTGGCATGGCTGAAGGCCTGCTGGTTTTCGGGGGAGCCACAGGCTAACCAGACAATGGAGGCCCCGAGGACAAATCCCAGTCAGCCCTGTTAAGATGAGGGAATGGCCGGAAATCCTGGGACATTCGTTTCCGGACCTAGGAAGAATCGTGGAATGCAATCAATCTCATCCTTGAATGAGTAGGTCCTGCTTGATGTGAGTAGGAAAAGATAGGCCAGATTCATGGGGTATCGATTATTTTTAATGAAGAATTGATGAAGTATGACCATAATCATCACAGTCATGAAATGGAGGCATCGGGGAATATCCAAGAATTGGTAGTCACAAGGTAGATTTCATCACAGGTCGCCATCTCTCCTACACTATAAAAATATGTACTTATTTGCATACTAACTTGCACTTATAAATGCATGACTATTCCCCCCCCCGCCCCCAATCCCCTCCTCCTAGGGTTGTATCTCAGGTCCTGGGACTGGCCTACCTCCTTAGTGGCTCACAGGCTGGTGTGCTCACTTTTACCCGTTCACCAATTGGGCCTGCTAGGCCCTGAGTTTGAATCCCAGCACTGTCAAAAGATTATCCTGATGTGAGAAGCCCATCGATCCATCTGTTTTCCTGTCCTGAGAAAGACCTGGGTGTCAGGGAGGACGGAGATTACTACATAGACAACCCTATTCCCAAAGGAATGGGTTGCCATCCATGTCAGCACAGTTATATCTATCAGCATAATCAATAAAATACACATTGCATCCATGAATAAGACACAAAATAATGTCACCCATCCATGTATGATAATATAGATCCTGTATTTAAATTATGAACTCATGACTATATTGATCCCCGCTTCCAGTGCTCAGTCTCAGGACCTGGGTACATCCTAGCTCTGTAGTGGCTCACAGGCTGGTGTGCTCAAATTGACCCATTCACCAATTGGGCCTGCTAGGCCCTGAGTTCAAATCCCAGCACTGCCAAAAGCTTCACCCTGAAGTGAGAAGCCCATCAATCCCCCTGTTTTCCTGTCCTGTGAAAGTCCTGAGCCTCAGTGAGGATGGCAACTCTATAGCCATGGGAATAATTGTCATCCATGTCAGCACAGATATACCTGTTACCATACTCAATAAAATACACAATACATCCATGAATAACACTCAAAATAAAAAAAAAAGATAACTACATTGAATGCAAGATGCATACCACACCTGTATGTAAATAGAGATCCAGCTTCCCCTTCTCCCACAGTGCAATGGGGTTCCCTAGACCTGAGTTCAAATCCCAGCTCTAGCAGTATAACAGTGTGAGTTCTTAGCTGGAGTGCTTCATTCATAATTTTTTAAATTTTTTTTTGCCTTACCCGGGACTGGAACTCAAGTCATGGCAACTCGGCCTCAGCTCCCATCATCCTAGGCTGCAGCCTCTGGAACCACAGACCTCGGACCCTAGGATCCCGGGTTTGCTGGAAAAAAAAAAAGCTTCGAGGGGGAATAAAAGCAGTGGGAAGTTCCACCTGGCACTTTTACATTTATTTTCCTTTGCATGCTGACCATGCTGGGTTCAAACAAGGTGGCCTTCAGAGTGAAGGTGACCTGGTGTGGCTGATTGCCTGTATCAGAAGAATCAGAGGCCGACCCAGCAACGTAGGCCCCGAGTTAGATTCCCGGTCAGGCCCCATACATTGAGGGAATGGCAGGAGATCCTGAGATACTCATTTCCAGACCTAGGAAGAGTCATGGAACTCGATGGATCTCATCTTTGAATGAGTAGTTCCTGCTTGATGCGAGTAGGAAATGATAGGCAAGACTCATGGTGTATCGATTATTTTTTAATGAAGAGTTGTTGAAACATGGTCATAATCATCACAGTCATGAAATGGAGGCATTGGGGAAGATCCAAGAATTGTTAGTCACAAGGTAGATTGGATTCCATCACTGGTCGCCATCTCTCCTACTCTATACAAATATGTACTTATTTACATACTACCTTCAGATTTTGAATGGATGACTATTGTGCTCCCCTCTATCCCCCCCACTGAGGGGCTCAATCTCAGGTCCAGGGAACGACCTAGCTCCTTAGTGGCTCACATGCTGGTATGCTTACCTGGACCCATATTCGCCTATTGGGCCTGCCAGTCCCCCTGTCAGATCCCAGCACTGCCAAAAGATGAATTCTGATGTGAGAAGCCAATCCTTGCAACTGTTTCTCTGTTCTGTGAAAGTCCTGGGTCTCAGCTAGGATGCAGTATGCTATATAGGCAACTCTATATTCATGGGAATCAGTTGCCATCCATGTCAGCACAGTTATAGCTTTCATCATATGTAATAAAATACAAAATACATCCATGACTAAGACACACAATAAAAAGAATAACTACATTGAATGCATGATGCATTCCACATCTCTATGTAAAGAGAGATCCTATGTGTAAAATAGGTGAGCATATGATTTTTGCCAGTGCTAGGGCTTCAGTTCAGGCCCTGGGACTAGGCCTGACCTTGTAGTTTCAAGGATGGTGAGCTTCACCTTCCCCCAGAGTGCAACAAAGTTACCCAGACCTGAGTTGGAATCTCAGAGGTGGCAGAAAAATGGCGAGAATTCTAAGCCAGGGTGTGTTATTATTATTATTATTATTATTGCCAAGCAAGGGATTTGAACTCAGTTCATGTCAGCTCTGCCTCAGCTTCGATCACCTGAGACTGGCGAGTTCCCATGGGCCCGTAGCCAATCCTGGGATACTAGGCTCTGAAACTTTGCAGGAAAAAATGGCAGAAAAATGGCAGAAAAATGTCGCAGGATGGATTTTTTATATTTTCTTTTGCACAGTGACCACCCTGGGTCTGAATTACACAGCTGCAAAGGGTATTTCACCTTGCATTGATGAAGACTAACAGGCTATCAGGGAAGCCATAGGCCCATGCAGCAACGTAGGCCTTGAGCTTGAATCCTGGCCTTGACACCTACCAGTAGGGGGGATCCCAAGATACTTGTTCCTATGCATGGGAATAACAATGAAATATTAGCAAACTCATGATTGAATTAGAAGTTTCTGCGTGTTTTGGTCTAGTCCAAAATTAGATGCAATGATCGGAGGACAATGATTCATCTTAATGAATGGTTTATTAAGTATGAAAAGAATACTATTCCTTCAATGGTGGCATAATAAAGACCTAAGAGTTAGTAGGACCGTAGTTGATGTCATTGAATCCTAGGTAGATGTCTCTGGCACTCTGTACAAATATATATTTATTGTTGTTCTACCACCCGTCTATCCATGCATGGCTATTTTGTCCACTCTTTCGGCTTAATCTCAGGGTCTGGAAATGCCCTGGCAGCTTCATTGGCTAGAGGTTGCCATGTTGACACACCCATTCAGGGTCTGAATTGGGTCTGCCAGGCACTGAGTTCAGATCCCAGCACTGCCAACAATTGGATCATGGAGTAAGAAGCTGAGTGTGATACCTGTTTCCCTTTTATCTGAGAGTCCTGGGTGTCACACATAATGGAGAACACATTTTCATATCTAGATACTATGTGATGGGTTGTCATTAATATCATAAATGAAATGTGTGTCATCACAGTCAATAAAAAATCTCATATCTAAAATATACTTGGAACTCAAAAAATTAAATCCCCCAACAACAAATCCTCAAAAAAACAATTGCCCAATAAATAAGTGGGCAAAAGACCTAAAGAGAAACTTCTCTGAAGAGGAAAGAAGGATGGCCAATAGACACATGAAGAAATACTCAACCTCCCTAGCCATAGAAGAAATGCAAATCAAAATAACATTGAGATACCACCTCACCCAGTTAGAATGGCTATAATCAAGAACGCTAATAACAACTGATGCTGGAGGGGATGTGGACAGAAGGGAACCTTACTGCATTGTTGGTGGGAGTGTAAACTTGTTCAACCACTTTGGAAAGTAGTATGGAGGTTCCTCAAAAGACGCCACATAGAGCCGTCCTATGACCCAGCAATCCCATTTTTGGGCATTTACCCAAATGTTTACAAACAAGACCACACTAAAGCTACCAGCACGACTATGTTTATTGCAGCACTATTTACTATAGCTAAGATATGGAACCAACCCAGATGCCCCTCAGTAGATGAATGGATCAAGAAAATATGGTATATATATACAATGGAATTCTATGCCTGCATTAGAAAGAATGACATTGCTCCTTTATTAGCAAATGGAAAGACTTAGAAAAAATTATATTAAGTGAAGTAAGCCAGGCCCAAAGAAACATAGGTCTCATGGTTTCCCTTATTTGCAATATCTAGTATATGTCTGAGTCAAGCAGAAAAGATCAGATAAGGTGATGTTAGGGAAATGAACCCTAAGATATGTGCTCAAATGTTTTTTTTTTCTTTCATGTGATTGTTTCTGACACATTTATAAGATTATTTCTTTGTTGCTTTGAATGACCCTCCCCCACAATATAAGCCCTGCTTTCACTGTATTTGATGTCGATATAATTTGTGGAGGGTAAGGGGAAAAACAATTCATTTTAATAGGGATACAGGTGGACCCATTGCAACAATGAGATGTAAAAGTCGTTAACTCGAAATCGAACTTTACAACTTTGGTGTGGGATGGCAGGGGGAGGTGGGGAGGATTGGATGGAGGCGTAGGGAAGGATGGGAAGGGATGGGAAGAGGAAACAAAGGAGGAGGCTACAATGCTTGATAAGACATGTACTCATTATCTTGCCCATGTAATTGTAACCCCTCTGTACAATATTTTCATAATACTAAAATGGAAAATAAATGAAGAAAACAAAAATACAATAAATAAACACAACAAACAGGACATGGACTGAACATTTATACATAAGTACAAATCATACCTTTACAATGTATATAAATAGAATGTTTCCAGGGCTGGGACTTGAACTCAGGCCTAGGGACCAGGCCTTACTTTCTTGGCTTCAAGCATGGTGAACTTCCCCTTCATCCACAGTGCTTCAGAGTTACCCAGGTCTTAAGTTCAAATTCAAAGGTAGGAAAAACTGCATTAATTGCAAGTTTGGGAGCTATTTTTTTTTTTTTTGCTTTTTTTGCCAAGCACGGTCTCAAACTCAGGTCATGGCAACCGTGCCTCAGCTTTCATCACCATAGGCTTGGGTGCAGCCGCTGACAACACAGCCTATCATGGGATCCTAGAACTTCAGGCCTTGTGCAAGGGGGCGGGGGAATGCACAGAAAAAAATTGGCGGGATGGCGTTTTTACATTTTCTTCCTTTGCCCTATGGCCATCTGTGTCTGAGTGATCCGGCTCCAAAGGATACTTCACCTTGCATTGCTGAAGGCTTGCAGGCTACTGAGGAAGCCATAATCCCGAACAATGATTAGCCAGGCACCAGTGGCTCTCACGAGTCCTCCCTGATATTTACAAGGCTGTGATAGGAGGATCATGGTCAACGTCACCCTAGGCAGGAAAGTCCTTGAGAACCCCTGTCCAACCTCAATGCTAACAAAGCAAAAGTAGAGCTGTGTGGCTCCAGAGGTAGAGGGCTAATCTTAAGCAAGAACAGCTCTTGGACTGGGCCCAGATTCTGAGTTCAAGGTCCAGGACTGGCAACAAACAGACATACACCACAATCTGTGCAGTCATCTGGCTAAAGCAGGTCTCCCTCTTGTCCCCAACTGGATTGGACAGAGTTTCCAGGTAAAGGAGCTGCTGTCTTCTTGACTGTCCATTCTGTCTGCATCCCAGGATTCCAGGCACACCCCCATTCTTTCATGATTCTTTTTGACCAATGGTATACAAGAATAGTGGCCACGCCCACATTCCAGGCTTCCCAGTTACACCTGGATTCCCTCTGTTGGTTGACACCACTACTAGCAGTTGAGCAAGGTAGAGGTGGCTGAGTGGTGAACAAGAGACTCCAGGTGACTTTGAGGTAGAGTAGGAAATGATGTCCTAGTCGGTGAGTGGGAGAATAGAGGATTTCCTAGAGCCTGGGAATGTGGCCAGCCCAACTTTCCCATCCCATTGCTCAGATGACTGAAACAATAAGAATCAATGAGAGAAATATGGGCAAGAAACTGCCACAAGAACACCAGCAGTATCCTCCCGACAGACCTGAAACATTCAAGAAAACAAAGAACACGAAAAAGGGAGGGATCCCCAAGACAAACACCACTGGGGAGGCGGATTGAATGGAGAGTCCGGCCAAAGGTGATGCAGACCATGGGCCTCCCCTGCCTTTGGACACAGTCACAGCCAGCAGGGTCCAGAGTGTCAAGGGTCCCAATACCACCAAGGATCCACAGAGGTTCTACCTGCATGTGGTGCCCACCCTGGACCACAGAAAAAAAGAAACCAGGCACTCTTTGCCAAGATCCAACTACTGAAGCAGGGAAAGCCAGACCTGCAGGGTCAATGGGAGTAAGAGAGGGAGAAGATAGACCAGATACATGCAGCACCAAAAATGGAGGTAGTGATCCACAAGGCACCCATACAGTGGTTGGTTTCAGCAGAAAGCGATTTATAATGTGCACTGGCCCAAGTGCAGCAGGCCACTGATGACAGAGAAAGGGAGCAGGAAGCTCTCACCAGCTGCCTGCAAGCTACAGAGTGGCGTGTGGCAGGGCTGGAGATAGCGGCTTCTGCGGTCACTGCTGCAAAGTAGGAGACCAAAATGTTCTTCAAACAGCTGAATTATGTGACCCTTCAGATCGAGGAAAAGACCAGAAACTTTGTTGACCTGGAGCAAGTGAACACAGAGTTGCAGGAGAGGGTGGAAGTGATGTAGATACAGGGGAGCAACATGAAGAAGAGAATATGCAAGTTCCAACAAGCACTGGAGGGTGTGAGGTACTGAAGATGGAGTTGAAAAACCTGGAGAACTACCCTATGACCCAGCAATCCCACTTTTGGGCATTTACCCAAATGTTTACAAACAAGACCACCCTAAAGCTACCATCACAACCATGTTTATTGCAGCATTATTTACCATAGCTAAGATATGGAACCAACCCAGATGCCCTTCAGTAGATGAATGGATCAAGAAAATGTGGTATATATACACAATGGAATTCTATGCCTCCATCAGAAAGAATGACATTGCCCCATTTGTTAGGAAATGGAAAGACTTGGAAAAAATTATATTAAGCAAAGTAAGCCAGGCACAAAGAAACACAGGTCCCATGGTTGCCCTTATTTGCAATATCTAGTATATGTCTGTGTCAAGTGGAAAAAGTCAGATAATGTGATTTTAGGAAAATCAATCCTTAGATAGGTATTTTAATGTTTTTTTTCTTTCATGCATGTGTTTCTAACGCATTTATAAGATTATTTCTTTGTTGCTTTGCATGTCCCTCCCCCACAGTATAACCCCCGCTTTCAATATATTTGATGTCAGTATAACTTGTGGAGGAGATGGGGAAAAACAAGTCATTTAAGGATTCAGGTGGACCTGTTGCAACAATGAGAAGTACAAACTGTCATGTCAAAAATGAGCTTTACAATGTCGGTGGGGGGGAAGCTGGGGAAGGATTGGGTGGGGAGGGAGGGGGGAGGCTGGGAAGGGAGGTGAAGGGTAAACAAAGGAGGAGGCTGCAATGCTTGATAAGAAATGTATGCATTAACTTACCCATGTAATTGTAACCCCTCTGTACAGTCTGTTCACAAATAAAATAAAATTAAAAAAAAAAAGAAAATAAAATAGAAAAACCTTCAGGAACAACTTCACATCCAGGTCCAGGAAAACCAGTCTCCGTCTTCAGAACATGGAGCAGCAGGAACAAAGGCAGAGTTCGGAGGAGAAAGCCTAGGATCAGCAGGAGATCCCTGAGACCCCACGATGTGCATGTGTGTGGGATGGACAACCAGAGGAAAAGCTGGCCCTGCTGTGGGACGCTCTCCACAGGGTGAGCAGTGAGAAGGAGGAGCTCAACAGCATCCTGGACTCAGAGCTGCAGATGAAGAAACATCTGTGGGAACAGTTGAATTGCTCAGAAAAGAAGATAGAGAAATGGATAGTGGTGGCTGAGAGAGCCAAGCAGCTCCGGAGCAGCAGGAGCAGTCCCTGGGACATGGCAGGAGTTCGGAGCCTCCTGTGAATGGCACATTGTCTCCAATGAGCGACTGTGGTCTGAGAAGGAGGTCCTGCAGCAGCACTTAGAGAGGCAGACCCAGCTGCTGGAGCAGCTGAAGCAAGTGCAGGGCTCAACAAACTGGAGGGACCAGGTGATGTCCCCGAAGTGGCAGGACACTCTCAAGTGCCTGGAAGCCACCAGATCACAGGAGGAGTGCCTGCAGGTCCAACTAAGCTTCCTGGCTTACCCTGGGAAGGGGAAGGCATGAGCCCTGGATAAGCAAAAGGTAAGGAGGTGAATTCCCCCCCCCCCATGTGACCACCAGAGAGGATGGAGATGTTCCCCAGACCAAGAGTGACATGGCTCTGAGAGTGTTCTTGGAGGATGAGATCCACAGGGGGAAACTCCTGACACAAGAATGGCGGTACCCCCTGACCAACCCAGCAGCTCAGTGCCAGACTGAGCTGGAGCCACAGGCCCTCAGCCCCATGAGCTGCCACCACAGCATGCGTGGGATTGGGAAGTGAGTCACGAGCATCTGAGAAGAAAATCTGCTTCGTCCATGACCTGCCTGATGAGGTGGACTTCAAGAGTCCAGCAGTTGAGCTCCACCATTGATGCAGCCAGCTGTCAGCACACATCCAAACTATCAAGGAGTCCCTCATGGTGTGTAAAGAGCAGATGTTGGTCCTGAATGAGCTGTGTTGGGAGAAAGCCCAGTGCATGCACTGGCTGTCCCAGGAGAAGATCGAGAAGAGGAGAGTTTTGCGGAGCTGCTGTCACTCCTCGCCAGGGAAGGCACAGACAACAGTCTCCAGATGCCAGCACAGGCTGAGCCTCCCACCCTCCTCCCCAACACTGCTTCAGAAGCAACTTGAAGACAGCATGGAGACTGCCAGAGGAGAGGTCAGGGTTCCCGACCCCATAGGGGACTCTCTCAAGGAGTATGTCCTGCCCCAGATGCCCCACATCCAGATCCGCCCACAACTCCCAGGCTCAGGGTAGGAGTGCTCCCTCACTTTCTCCTGTAGATTGATGCGGATGATGACTCTCTATGTGACATACTGACTCTCAAAAGCCTTGGCAGCCACCAGAAGTAGGTGACCAAGTGGCTTTCTCTCAGGCCTCCATCTGCCGGGCAATGGGAAGGTTAAACTGGGGGTAGGGTAGGGCAGAGGCTGAAGGGAGTTGGCCCAAACTCAAGGGGCATCTAATGGCCCATTGGTGGCCAGGAAAGAGGTCTATGTTTTACTTATCACAAAGAATAAATTGTTTTCAAAGCAAACAACAACAACAACAACAAAAAGCCTAAAAACAAAGATTTGTTCTTCCAGCCCTGGGGCTTGAACTCAGGGCCTGGCCACTGTCCCTTAGCTCTTTTTGATCAAGGCTATCCCCTCAACCCCTTCCAGCTTTTTCTGTGTGGAATAGAACCAAGGACTTCAGGCATGCTAGGCGAACACTCTACCACTGAGCCACATTCTCAGCTAGGATGATTTTTCCCCCTCCCAAACCCATATGGCCATTCCTCACTTAAATAGGAAGTAGGGGCTAGGATGAATATGAAGCACAAGTCTGGTTCACCCCGCCCCCTCTTCCCACATCCTGAGTTGAAGTTTCTCTTCTATCATATAGGGATGAGAGAAGGAGAGGGGAGTCCCAAGAGAGTACCAACAACCGTGGCCCCTTGAGTCCCACATCCTACCCCACACAAGTGGTCCTCCAGATTGTGATCTTACCTGACTCAATGTGAAGTCTACACTGTCTCCCCACCACTGCAAGGCTCAGGATGAAATAAAAGTCAGCCCAGGCCTCAGCCCACACCCAAAGTGGAAGCTCCTAGTCCCAGACCTACTTCCACCTCTGACTGCCCCTAGTTAGGCCAGACCCAGCATTCACCACTATGTTGGTGGTGATGACCTCATGGATGCATTCCAGGAAGAAGATCTATGGCAAAGAGCAGAAGCAGCATGGTGAGCAGGGCAGAAGGATGTGGGGTGGTTGCTCTGGGATCTTCCTTGGAGCCCTCCCATCCAGCCAGACCCATGCTGACCCAAAGCACGGACAAGGCCAGCTGGTGAGACGAGATGGAGAAGCACAAGACTAAAGGAGGTACTGCTTTGTCTTGGAGGACTTGATTAATTCCAATTATAATTAATTCCAATTATATTTGGCCCATGCAAATCTCAAAGACAGCATGCAATGCCTCTCTGTGTTGTTTTTGGCCGTAAGCACTGTCCCTGAGCTCTTTTTCTCAAGGCTGGCACTCTACCACTTGAGCCACAATGCCACTTTTGTTTTCTGATGGTTCATCGATTAGAGTCTCATACACTGTCCTGCCCAGACTCGCTTGCCACCGTGATTCTCCAGATCGCAGCTTCCTGAGTAGCTAGGAAGACAGGCATGAGCCACCTTTTGAAGGCATCTTGGCAAGTCTGTAAAGAAGCTCCTAAGGGCCTGGATAGACCATGACCCAATCAAGGAGCTGGGATGGGGGAAGGTTGACCTTCTAGCCATTCTGTTCCCCCAAAATTGAAGATGCCAGGTGATGTTGTATGCACCAAACACCTGGGCCAGCAGCCACCAGGCTTAGTGGGGGAAAAAGTAGAGAATACCCAAAGACTGCAGTGTAGAAATCTCTGATTTTGCATGCATGTGGTGTGTGTGTTTGTGTGTGTGTGTGTGTGTGTGTGTGTGTGTGTGTGTGTATGTGTGTGTGTGTGTGTGTGAACTCAGGGCCTAGGCTCTATCCCTGAGTTTTCTAGCTCAAAACTAGTGCTGTGCCACTTGAGTCACAGCCCCACTTGCTTTTTGATGGTTAATTGTAGGTAAGAAGAGTCTCAAGGACTTTCCTGTCCAGAGTGGCTTTGAATCATGAATGGGGCCCCAGGGAAGCAAGAGTAAACACAACTCTCAAGTACAATCCCTATGGTGGGCCACTCCTGCCCCCTGGTGGCCACACACGGAACATGCGGTCCCATGCCATTATCCTCTGGAGTTCAATTTGGGCAAGTTACTAGGGCCAAGCTGACTTTTGCTCACCCTCATTGCTGATGCCAGAGCAGGTCTGTTCCACCCTAGGCCAAGAGAGCTCCAGGAGGCCCAGCTTTCCAGGGACACAGGGAAGGGAGAGGTCAGCTCCAGGCTGAGCTAAGAGCCTTTGCCCACAGATACCCCAACTTGCCTTACTTATCACCATAAGACCTGGCAAAGAACAACCCAAAAAACCAAAATTGGAGCTGTGCCTCCAAGTGGTAGAGCTCTAGCATTGAACCAAAGAGCTCAGGGACAGGGCCCCCAAGCTTTGAGTTCAAGAGCCCCAGCTGACTTCCCCCATAAAACACAGCTTGTCTAAATGTGAACTAGTAGGATTTGTGAAGTGTTTCTGAAGAATGGTGATACTGAAGAAAGCACCCTAATTCTAATGACAGCTGAACTTGTAACATATAGCTATGTGCTGAGTCCTTCACAGGGCACTATTTACAGGGTCCTTCCCTCATGGGAGCTATGTGCTGAGTCCTCAAAAAGGTGCTGTTTGCTGAGTCATCCCAAAGGGTGCTATGTGCTGAGTCCCTGAGAAGAGTGGGCCATCCTGGGTTGTTTTTTTTTTTTTCATATTTTTTTTGGTCCGGTCATGGGTCCTGAACTCTGGGCCTGGGTGCTGTCCCTCAGCTCTTCAGCTCAAGGCTACAGTGCCACTCCTGGCTTTTTTCTTTTTGCTTATGTGGTGCTGAGGAATCGAACCCAGGGCCTCAGGCATGCAAGGCAAGTGCTTTACCACTGAGCCACCTTCCCAGCCCCATCCATCCTGGGTTTTTTAAAGAGGGCTTTGTGCTGAGTCCATTATACATTATATATATATTGTATGGTGAGTCCTTCAAAAGGTGTGGTGTGCTAATGCATCCTAAAGGGTCCTGCTATGTGTGAGCCCTTGAGAAGAGAGGGATGAGGTGTATTTTGAGTGCTGTGTGCCAAGTCCTTTACACAGGGTGCTCTGTACTGTCCTTCAAATGGTGCTGTGTGCTGAGAGCTCCCACAGTGTGGTATATGCTGAGTCCTTCAAAATTGTTCTGTGTGCTGAGTTTATCCAAGGAAGCTGTGCACTGGGTGTTTTACACAGCGTGCTTCAACACAGGGTGTGATGAGTCCCTGGAAAAGAGTGCTATGTGCTGAGTGTTTCAAAGCGGCCATGCACTGAGTCCTTTACACTGTGGGCTATAGACTCCCTCCTTCAAAGGGTGCTGTGTGCTGAGTACTCTACCGAGCATACTACATGCTGAGTCCTTCAAAGGGAGCTGTGTGCTGAGTCATTTACACAGGGTGCTTTGTGCTGAGTCATCCCAAAGGGTGCTATGTTCTGAGTCCTTGAGAGGTGGTTATCCCCAACACTCACACACACACACAAACACAAACACACATACACACACCAGTGTCACCATGCACCTGCTTGGTGTGTGGAGTGGAGGGGGATGGAGGAGAGTCTCCTCCACTGGTGGGGCTGAGGGGAGATTCGATCCCCTGGGCCGGTACTGGGGGTGGGGGTAGTGCTTAGCTGAGGTAAGGCTGCAATTGCCATGGTCTAGAAGCCTCAGGGCTCGGTCAGGGATGCAATTGTGGCCAGGAGTGGGTGGCGGGGACCAGGAGCACACTTTGGTGGCAGCAATGGCCAGGGTCCCAAGGGGGCAGAGGTGCGTGTACAGCAGGGGCGGGGTGACCCAGGAGAGGAGTGTAGGGCCCAGGGAGAACTGGGAGAAGAGTGAGCACGAGCACTAGCAGGAGCACAAGCACCAGTGGAAATGGCTTCAGTGGCTGGCTACTGCTGGGATGATAGCATGGGTCCTGGCCGGGAGCGCAGAGCATGCGGAGCCTGCAAGGCAGGCACTTCGCCACACGCAGCCCCTCGTATGCGCCCAGCCATGGTGGCCCTGAGTCTGAGGTCCCGGTGCGGGGAGCACGGCAGAGGCAGTGGCTACTGAGGCGGTGGCGGCCACAGGTTAGGAGGCCGCTGAGGCTGCGGTGGTGGCTGAGGAGGAGCAGAGGCTGTGCGCAGCTCCACCATGCGCCCCTGCTGTGTTTCAAATATGGCGCTGCTGGCTCGGACCCGCGGAGTCTCTAGCAGTCACCTGGCACAGCTGTTGCGCCCCTGGCCTGCTTGTGGCCCTGACTTGGTTCCGGCCCTTGGTCCACAGACGGCGCGCACCCGGAGTCACAGCCTACAGCTTCTCCCAGCAGCACATGTGAGTGGCCGACCTGCGCTCACGCACCCCACAACCCCCCCTGTAAACCCCGTCCCCCACTCTACCCTTCCTCCCCACCCTCGCGGACCTGGACCCTTGCCTCTTGCCTCCCCCATGCCCCACAGTCTGCCCTGGCTCTGCCACAAATGCACCCCAAGGGTGGGGGGTGGAGGTGGGTGTCCACCCGGGAATCCCACCATAATCCCTAGTGGCCAGTGTTCCAGGAAAAGGGGAGCTGCAGGGATGGTGACGTGGGAGCAAAACAGAGCCCCTGGCCTGGAGCAGTGGGAACCACACAGCTATGCATCTGCACCCTTCCTCTCCCTGGTGGGAACCTGGTGGATTTAGTCAGAGGTGGGGAGCAGCAAGCCACACCTGCCTTCTTGGTTCTTTTCCCTTTTGCTGGGCAGGGGGGTGTTGGATGCAGAAGATAGGCCCCCGTTGTTGTGTGAGCCCTTGTCTTCTGTGCTCAGTCACCCTTTCACCTGAGGACATTCCCAGAAGAGCCCACTAGAGAGGTGAGGGCACTGGAGTCAGATAGAAGGTGGGTATTTGGGAGAAAAACACTCCCCCTCTGACACACATACAACCGGCCAGTACCCCCAACCCCAGCTGTCAACAGTTCTGACTGGGTGATCACATTTCCCAGTTCTGCCAGCTTCTGCTAGTGCTCCCAGTCCATCTGGTCTCCTTGTCCTCCCCAAGAATTTGCCAAGTTGCCCAGAAGTATGTAGGAGGGAAGTAGGGAGTCCAACCATGTATACAGCCTTTAGGACCCCATCAAAGTCCATAAAAAAAAACCCACCCCAGGTCAGACACCTTTCTGGAGACACCTGCTTTGTTTTCTGTCCAGGCTCTGAGAAGCCATGTGTCTTGGGACTCCATCACCCAGTGTCCAGGCCTAGGGTTTTGGTGAATGGGGAGTCAAGGCTGGTTGTTCCCAATGGGAAGGGTCTGGCCCTGGAGAAAGGGAGAGTCAGGGTGGTTCTGCATTATTAGAGCATTGTTCCCCTTGGGTGAGATCCCCTGGTTCTGACTAGGGAACCCCTGTGCTCCAGCTAGTACATTGCCCAGATGAGAAACCAACAAACTCAGGAGAGACACTGCTCTGAATCTGTGTGTGTGTGTGTGTGTGTGTGTGTATGTGTGAGAGAGAGAGAGAAAGAGAGAGAGTGAGAGAGAGAGAGAGAGAGAGATCATCTTTCTCATTGTACAGTCACCATGTCTAAAAAGAGCAAAAGCATTTTATTTGTGTGTATGTGTGTATTTGTTGTTCTTTTTTCATTAATGCCCAGTATGAGCTCAGCCATAATTTTTGTTTTCTCTTTCACAGTGTCATGGCTCCTTTAGAGAAGGTGTCAGTAGATGTTCCTTTCCACCTCTTTCTTCCCCTTTCCTGCAGCCCAGAGTAGCTGCTGGACCTGCGTGGGTCTCCCCTAGGAGGCCTGTGTGAACCGCAGACCAGAGTGGACACCTGCCCTTCTGTCTTTAGCCAGAAGGCTCATGAGGCTACTGTGATCACAGCTGCACTCTTCCATCCAGACAGGCTGCTCTAGTGTGTATAGTTGGAGCTAATTCAAGGTTGGGAATGAGTCTGCCAAACAAAAATAGGCAACGAGATGGGAGGTAGTAGGGCAGGGGCTGTGAATCTAGGAGAGTCTGGGAAGTGACGAACGGTGTGACATAGCAGATGGTTCACCACGACTGAGGATGAGAGGGGAATCTTACCCAGGGTATTGATGGTGTAAGTGGGCATCTGGGCAGGAGGCTCCGGGCCCCCAATGGTGGCCCCCAAATGGGGACAGTGCCCTGGTGGGTAGTCCTCCCTGGAGTCGTGCAGACTCCAATCTGTGTCCCTCCTGGGCTGTTTCCAGCTGGGCAATGGTAGGCAAGTATGTTCCCCCTGTTGGAGCCTACTTGGGATCAGGACATGGCAGTTAGCTAGGGCTCTCTGAATGCCATTTTCTGTAACCTGCTGTAGGCTGTCTGGAAAGAAAAGGGGACCACTGACTTTGGAACCCTTTAAGTTTGATTGGGACAAGTTGAAATGCCAGCTTTTCCAGGGTTTTTTCCTTGAAGCTGGTAATTTCTACTAATGCTTGGGATTCTGGGTCAAATGAGATGGACCATTTCAGCCACCAAACAATGACATTCAAGCAGCACAAGCAGAGTTCCTAAGCCAGATGGTTTCGTACTATGAACGTTGTGCCTTGACTGCCTTTCGCCAGCAGCTGCCGATTCTCCTCCGGCTCTCTCTAGGGTGATCACTACAGTCGAGGATGTTGTGGGGAGCAGAGATTGTGACCTTGCCATCTGCAGCCTGATCACTGTGAGCAGAGACAATTCCCAGAACCTGTACTGGACTCTGGGAGATTCAGAGACCCAGGATGCCTCAGGGATCCTTTTCTGCAACATGAAAATTGGGGACCGGTTTTGGTGGACCATCCTGTCTGGCCCTAGGGAGTGCAGAGGAGGCCCCTTGAGCCAGGCTATCGCCTCACGACAACCTCGTTCACAGCTGAGTGGGGAATGGAGTGCCACAGAGCTGGTCAGTGGCTGGACAGAGATTTTTGAGAAGATAGGCATCCCAGAGGCACCAGAATACAGTGAGTACATCATGTCTCACGTCCTTGGAACCAAAAGAGTTAAGTGCGGTGGCACCAGGAGGGTGGGAAGACGGAGGAGGGAGAACTGTGGGAGAGCTACATCAGGCTTTACCCCCACCCGGGATGCATCCCTGAGTTGGATGGGACTTTTCTATAGTATTGTCATAGACAGATGCTCATCTATTTATCTAACAAAACGTTACAGTGTGTGCCAGTTCCTGGGGGGGAGAAAGTGGGGGTCATACACGATGAAAGGTTCCAGTGCTGGTTCCACAGCACATGAAGAAATCTTGGTTTGAGCTGGATGCTGGTGCCTCACACCTGTCATCCTAGCTACTTAGGAGGCTGAGATAGGAGGATTGAGGCTTAAGTCCCTGGCAGAAAAGCCTGTAAGACTCTTATCTCCAACTGACTACCAAAAAGAAAATGCCAGAAGTGGATGAGTAGCTCAAGCTCTAGACTGTTGGCCTTGAGTACAAAAGCTCAGGGACAGCACCCAGGCTCTGAGTCCATGCCCAGGAGTGACACAAAGAAAGGAAAGAGAAAGAGAAGAAGGAAGGATGGAGGGAGAAAAGGAGGAAAGGAAGGAAGAAGGGAGCATGCAAGTCTTGGTTTGGAGTCCCTGGATCAAGGGAGCCAACCATTCACAATCTCAGTGGGGACACTTTCAGAGCCTAAACCTAGTGTGTAGGACCAAGCCACTGACCCATTCATGACATCAGCAACTTCATGACATTCAAATCTGAGTGGTCGCTGACTGCAGAGGGAAGCAGCCTCGGGTAGACCCTAGGGCTCAGGGTGGGTCACAGAATTTCAATCTCCCCTGGCTCATGGAGTTTATTTTGTGGTCAGATAAGAAGAAACTGTCCAAAGGCTTAGCGAGGTATAGGGTGAGAGAGTGGCAAGAGGTGGGGTGGCAAGGGATAAGCAGGAAGATGAACAGGGAGGACAATCCCAGATCCAGTGTCTCAGGCCATTGGAGCCATGACCTCAACTGACAACCTAGACTATCAGTGATAGAATCTTCAACCCAGCCACATGCCTATTAAAAGTCCTGGCACTCTGGGTTCACTGTTGACAACCTGGCTGTCATCCACTGTAGGATGCCTGTGCAGTACATCCTTGGGGACTGGCACTTTTTCTGGTTCAATCTGAAGATGACACCCCCAGTGTTCATTCCTCAACCAGAGACAGAGGTAAGCGTGCCACTGGAACAGAACACCCAGGAAATGAGAGCAAGAGTCAGACCCGTGTTGCCCCCAGACTTCATCTAGGGGACTCTAGAGCCCCGTGACTGCCATCCTCAGAGGTAGAGGTGGGTCTCTTTGCTGGCTCAGCCTTTAGTCTAGATGGCAGATGTGGGAGGGGCCGACTGAAGGTCCAGGCTAGTGGGAAAACAGGAGGCACTGGGCTGGGAGCAGGGTTGTTTCTTTGAGGGTACTCAAACCCAGGAATATTACTGAGATGGATCAGCCCTTTTCTCCTCCCTGAGAGAGAGGGACCTAGAGCCCTCCAGTCTGCATCCCTTGGCTGAGAAATTCATTCATTCCCATATCCTTTGTTTGGATAACTAGATCTCACCTGACTGCCCAGTGTCAAGGTAGGACAGTGAGAGATTTTGAGTCCTTGATGAGGTCATGGGATCCTCAGTATGAGATTGTACTTGAATGTCCTGACTTGGTGCATGGTCAGTCCCATCTCAGCCTGCCATGATCTAGGACATAGAATCTAGAGAATCAGAGCAGGATGGGGTCTATTCTGTGAGTCTTGAGTATTATGTGTGAGCTTTGAGCTCCCGTGAACTCACCCGCTTCCTTTTTTTGGGTGGCTCTATGCTAGTAAAAGCTTAAAGCTAGGGCCTGGGTCCCATCCCTTGTTTCATGATCAAAGCTAGCACTCTACCATTTGAGTCACAGCTCCACTTGCAAAGTTTTTGGGTGTTTAATTGCAGATAAGAGTTCTGAATGATTTGCTGCCAAGGGTTGCATCCAACTGCAGTCCTCAGATCTCAGTCTCCTGAGGGGATAGGATGACAGACATAGAAAAGCCTCTTTGGCCGGGTGCCAGTAGCTCATGGCTGTCATCCTAAGTACTCAGGAGCTGAATCTTAGGATCACGGTTCAAATCCAGCTTGGGCAGGAAAGACCCTCAGACTCTTCTCTCCAATAAAGCACCAGAAAATCAGAAGTGGTGCTGTGGCTCAAGTAGTAGAGTGCTGGACTTGAGCTGAAGAGCTCAGGGATAGCACCCAGGCCCAGAGTTCAAGCCCTACAATCAACAAAAAGAAACAAAGTAAAACATCTTTGCCTGCAAAGGACGGTGGAGGTGTGTTTGTGTGCATGTGTGTGTGTGGGGGTGGTGGTGGTAGTAGACATTTAGTGCACTGCTCAGTCATCATTTTAGATGGATTGTCCCAAACTCTTATTTCACGGCAGCCTATTCTTGACCACAGGTGAAGCTCTGGGTTGGATGTCGACCATCGGATCTCAGTCTCCTCATGGGAAAGTTGTGAGTAAATAAGGGACTAATACAGAGAGATCTCTGGAGCAGGGCCAGGCACAGAAGGAGTAGGTGTCAGATACAGTTCTCAAAATTCTGTGAGCATGAGTCATGGAGAAGCCAGGTGACCTCCTCATGACCCCCACTTGACAGGAATCTTGGCCTGATATCTCTGCCATGCTTCCTAGGACAGTGGGTGTTATTCAGTCCACTTCTTGTGGTGGGAAGTCCACTTCTTGTCATTTGTGGGGATTGAATTCTGGGCCTGCCTGATTGCTATCCCTGAGCTCCTCAGAACAAGGCTAGTACTCTACCCCTGAGCCACAGCATCTCTTCTGGTTTTCTGTTGGTTCTTTGAGGATAAGAGTCTCACAGACATTCCTCCCGAGCCAGCTATGAACCACGATCTTCACATCTCAGCCTCCTGTGTAGGTAGGATTATAGGTCTGAGCACCGGCACCTGGCTTAAGTGTAATTCTGGCCCTCTGTCTCTCTCTCTCTCTCACTCTCTGTCTCTCTGTCTCTGTCTCTCTCTCTCCCTCTCTCTTTGTCTCTCTCAGGAATTGGTAGAATGAGTGCTGGAGGAGTTGGCCCAGCATCCCCATGTGGCTGGAACCCAAGGTGGCCCTCTCATTCAGGAGGTGGGCTATGGGTCAGGAGCTGTTTTGCTCAGCCAGTTGAACCAGCTTCATGAGGTAAGCCCCTCTGTGCCCTGGCTAGACTGTGATGGTTATTCATTGTCCATCCCATGAGTCCCTCCCCACATCCCTCTACTACACTGTTGAAGGAAAGTAGATGAGAAGGTGTCACCTTGTCCCCCTGCCCAGCACAATCCAGGGCCTCTTAACCATACCCCCATCTATCTGACAAGACCCTGGCTATAAGACAATAAAAACACTCCAAGTGTACCACCCTTTGCTGGGGAGTGTTGTTTTGGTTAGGGTGGCGGGGTTCAGAGGAAAGACCCCAGACCTGACACCTCTCGGGGGACATTTGTTCTTGAGACAGAGCCAAGTCATTGCTGTGGATAAGGAAGAAGCCTCCATCAGACTGACACAGAACAATGCTCAAATATAGGTAGGCTGTTGAAGTATCAAACCCACTCATGCCTGCTTCCTAATCCCAACAAGGAGGTGTAGTATGGATTGCCCGGCACTGGGCCTAAGGGATTATAAATGGATGGTGGCGGTCAGGAGCTCATGGCTCCCACCTATCATCCTGACTCTTTGGGAGGCTGAGGTCTGATGGTTGTGACTCAGAGTAGCCCTGGCAGGAAAGTCCAGGAGATTCTTATCTCTCATAAACCACCTTCCTCCCCAAACCCACACACAAAAAATCAGATGTGGTGCTGTGGCTCAACTCATAGAGCCTCAGCCTTGAACAAAAGAAGCTCAGGGATAACACCCATGCCCTGAATCCAAGCCCTAGGACTAACACAATCATAAAATAAATGAATAGTGTACATCTTTTATATGACTACCAAGAAAGATGTATTCAGTGTTCTCACTGGTACATGTAGCCAAAGGTAAGGGGCTCCCTTTCATGTTCCCCTAACCCTCTCCTTCTCTCCTTTATCTGTGCAGGCTTTATCTGTTGCAGGACAGAATTCAGATCATCCCCCTGGATGTGACCTTAGGTACCCTCCCTCACCCACCTCCCTTGGCGTCAGGATCCTGGATGCTCTCCCTGCTGGGAGGATGAGGCACAACAGAGATGAGGGTAGGTATCCCCAACACTCACACACATACACACACACAAAGACCCCTAATCCAACTCAGACTAGCCTTTTCCAAAGACACTTAATCTCCTGGGATTAACTGACCTAGGAGAGGAATTTGATCCCCTGTAACTGATTATTTTAACTTGGGCTTGCTAGTTGACAGGAGATAAACGGAAGCAAACATAAACCAAAAAGCCTTTGGTGCCCGTCACCTCTGGATCAGGGTCAAGCCTGACATCCTGGCGACTTGGGAGGCAGAGATCTGAGGATCAAAGATCAAAGCCATCCATAAACTGGAAAGCCAGAAAGACTCTTCTCTCCATGGAACTATCAAAAAGCCAGAAGCGGAGCTGTGGCTCACGTGGTAGAGCACCTGCCTTGAGCAATAAAACTCAGAGAAACAGCTCCCAGATCCTCAGTTCCAGCCCACAAAAAGAAATGGCCCTGTCATGTTGCCCACAGATTGCCCACGCCTCGAGCCCCCTCTCACAGAGTGTGATACAACACCTGCCCCTGGGTGGTGTATAGGGCCTTCACAAATCCGGTGGTGGAATCCCGGCCTTCCCCTTCATGCATTCTCAACCCACACTGGCTGGAGGGCAGAGCCTGACAAGGCTGGCAGCCTGCACAGCGGAGAGGCTCCAACTTTTCCAAGGTGATTAGAAAGGGCTTCTTGGAGACAGCACTTGAAAGGGGGGTCTTGCTTAACAAGGAGGCTCTGAAGGAAGCACAGAGAACAAAGGTGCTACAGATGATGGGCAACATAGCAGAGCGTGTTCATTTCCACCCAGGGCTGCTGGTGAGAGACTTGGTATAGATATGCGAGACTGTCCCAAGACAGGCCTGAGGGGTCACAGAAGAACAGCTATCCAGGGCTGGAATTGCATCCTAGAGGTAGAGGGCTCGCCTAGCACACAGGAAAGCATGGGTTCGATTCCTAGGTCCTACATACACAGAATAATCTGGAAGTGGCACCGTGGCTCAGGTGAAAGAGCACTCCCCTGGAGACAAAGCAAGTCAGGGACAGTGCATGGTCATGAGGTCAGGCCCCAGGGCTGTCACCATAAAACAGTTCTCCCAGTGACCTTTGTGACAGGTAGATGGCTATGCCCTGAAGCTCTCAGTAGATCCATCCTTGCTTTGTGTCTCCTTTGACAGAGGGGAGCTGGATACTCCTTCTGCCCTGGGCACTCCTGGGCCTGGTTATCAGCAACGCTCCCAACGTCTTCCACCGGGACATGATGCAGCTGGTACCAGAAGTCCTCAGGTATCGGTTGGGTGGGGCAGGGGGACATAGGGCAGGCCCCAGAACTCCTAGTGAGTCTGATCCACCCTGGAAGACCAGGCAATCCTGAGGAGGCAGATGGGAGCTTAGAGGGGGTTAGTGATGTGGAGCGGGCCCTTTAATTGCCAGAGCCCCACCCAGATTCTAGCCTCCCTTTGCTTTCCCTGAAGGAGGTAGAGGGATGTTTAGGTGGTAGTTTCTAGAGGACTAGGTGGAAATTCTGAAGGACTAGAAAACTTAAGCCATGAGCCGGTGGCTCACACCTGTCATCCCACACCTGTCATCCTGGCCACTAGGGAGGCTGAGATCCAGAGGATCTTATTTCCCAGTCAGGCAGGAAAGTCCCACCAGAGCCTCATCTCCAATCTCCAACCGGAAGTGACACTGTGGCTCAAGTGGTAGAGCACTGGCTTTGAGGAAAATTAGACATCAGGGACAGTACCCAAGCCCTGAATTCAAGCCCCTCAACCAAAAAAAAAAAAAAACAACCCAAAAAACCAAACAAGAAAGAAAGACACCCCTTCCTTGCTTGTAAGAGATGGTGAAGTAGTTGGGTTTCTGTGGTTGTGAGACCAGATGCTGACCTCACAGTACAGACATTTCTAATAAGTCCCCAGGTTTACCACAGTGTGAAGCCAAAGCAGGGTGGGTGGTGCCTTACCAAGAACTCCAGAGGTTATGGCTATGGTAGGCAGGGAGTGGGTGAATGGGAGCTGGGGTGGGATGATAGTGTCAATTATATGCTCTCTATCCATGGAAGAATGGTTTTGAATGCTGGTGACAAAGTCTGAAGTGTAGGGTTACATTTGGTTTGTGGCTTGAGGAGTTTGGTTTTCCCTTGGTATAAGAAGGTGGCTGCAGAGGAGGCTACAATGCTTGATAAGAAATGCACTCCTTTTATGGCTAGGGAAGTTGAGCATTTCTTCATGTGTCTATTGGCCATCCTTCTTTCTTCTTCAGAGAAGTTTCTCTTTAATTCTTTAACCCACTTATTTATTGGGTAGTTGTTTCTTTGAGGAGTTGTTGTTAGGGCATCTAATTTTTTGAGTTCCAAGTGTATTTTTTTTTTTTTTGGTCCGTTGTGGGGCTTGAACTCTGGGCCTGGGCGCTGTCCCTCAGCTCTTCAGTTCAAGGCGAGCACTCTACCACTTGAGCTACAGCACCACTTCCGGTTTTCTGGTGGTTTATTGGAGATAGGAGTCTCACGGTCTCTCCTGACCGGGCTGGCTTTGAACCGCGATCCTCAGATTGCAGCCTCCTTAGTAGCTAGGATTACAGGCGTGAGCCACCAGCGCCCAGCACCCAAGTATATTTTAGATATGAGACCCTTGTTCATTGTATGGATAGTGAAGATCTTCTCCCAATCCATAGGCTTTCTATTGATCTTGCTAGCTATGTCCTTTGCCATGCAGAAGCTCTGCTACTTCATTCAATCCTATTTCTCCAAACTTTCTTTGATTTGTTGTGTTTCTGGGTCTCTATTAAGAACATTTTGGCACAGAAAAAGCATTCGACAAGATCCAACACCCCTTTATGATGAAGGTTTTGGAAAAATTAGGAATCCATGGAACATTCCTCAATACAATAAAGGCTGTATATGACAAACCTACAGCCAGCATTATACTTAATGGTGAAAAACTAAAGCCATTTCCTCTTAACTCAGGAACAAGACAAGGATGCCCACTCTCTCCACTTCTCTTCAATCTAGTATTAGAATGCCTAGCTACAGCAATAAGACAAGATGCAGACATAAAGGGGATCCAAATAGGGAAAGAAGAAATAAAACTCTCCCTCTTTGCAGATGACATGATCTTGTATTTAAAGAATCCATAGACTCCACTCCCAAATTACTCAAGCTGATTCAAAACTTTGGCAAAGTAGCAGGTTATGAAATTAACCCCCCAAAATCAATGGCTTTTCTGTATGCCAACAATGAGAAAAGTGTGACTGAAATTAGGAAAGCAACCCCACTTGTAATAGCCCCACAAAAAATAAAATACCTAGGAATTAACTTAACTAAAGAAGTGAAGGACCTCTACGATGAAAACTTTAAAATCTTGAAAAAGGAAATCAACACAGAACTTAAAAAATGGCAAAACCTCCCATGCTCCTGGATTGGAAAGATTAACATCGTGAAAATGGCAATACTTCCCAAGGCTATCTACAAATTCAACGCAATACCTATCAAAATTCCACCCTCATTCTTCAAGGAAATAGAAGAGGCAATCCAAAAATTCATATGGAACAATAAAATACCCCGAATAGCAAAAACGCTCCTCAACGGAAAGAACACTGCTGGAGGAATATCAATACCAAATTTCAAACTCTACTTTAAAGCCATAGTAATCAAAACAGCGTGGTATTGGCATAAGAACAGACCTCAGGACCAATGGAATAGAATTGAAAACCCAGAAATGAACCTACAGACCTATAGCCAACTAATCTTCGATAAGGGAGCTAAAACAATACAATGGAAGAAAGACAGCCTCTTCAGTAAATGGTGCTGGCAAAATTGGTTAACTACATGTAGAAAACTAAAGCTAGATCCTTATATATCACCCTGCACCAGAATCAACTCCAAATGGATCAAAGACCTTGAACTCAAAACAGACACTCTGAAAACATTACAGGATGGAATAGGAGAAGCCCTAGGTCTCCTTGGCTCAGGCCGAAATTTTCTGAATAGAGACCCAGAAACACAACAAATCAAAGAAAGGTTGGGCAAATGGGATTGCATAAAGTTTCAGAGCTTCTGCAGGGCAAATGACATAGCTAGCAAGATCAATAGAAAGCCCACGGATTGGGAGAAGATCTTTACTAGCCAAACAACGGACAAGGGTCTCATATCTAAAATATACTTGGAACTCAAAAAATTAAACCCCCCAACAACAAATCCTCAAAGAAACAACTGCCCAATAAATAAGTGGGGGAAAGACTTAAAGAGAAACTTCTCTGAAGAAGAAAGAAGGATGGCCAATAGACACATGAAGAAATGTTCAACATCCCTAGCCATAAAAGAAATGCAAATCAAAACAACATTGAGATATCACCTCACTCCAGTTAGAACGGCAAAAATCAAGAACTTTAACAACAACAGATGTTGGAGGGGATGTGGACAGAAAGGAACCTTACTTCATTGTTGGTGGGAATGTAAACTTGTTCAACCACTTTGGAAAGCAGTATGGAGGTTCCTCAAAAGACTCCACATAGAACTCCCCTATGACCCAGCAATCCCACTTTTGGGCATTTACCCAAATGTTTACAAACAAGACCACACTAAAGCTACCAGCACAACTATGTTTATTGCAGCATTATTTACCATAGCTAAGAGATGGAACCAACCCAGATGCCCCTCAGTAGATGAATGGATCAAGAAAATGTGGTATATATACACAATGGAATTCTATGCCTCCATCAGAAAGAATGACATTGCCCCATTTGTTAGGAAATGGAAAGGCTTGGAAAAAATTATATTAAGTGAAGTAAGCCAGGCCCAAAGAAACATAGGTCCCATGGTTTCCCTTATATGCAATATCTAGTATATGTATGAGTCAAGCGGAAAAGGTCAGATAATGTGATGTTAGGAAAACGATCCCTTAAATATGTATTTTAATGTTTTTTTTCTTTCATGCATGTGTTTCTAACGCATTTATAAGATTATTTCTTTGTTGCTTTGTATGTCCCTCCCCCACAGTGTAACCCCCCGCTTTCACTATATTTGATGTCAGTATAACTTGTGGAGGAGATGGGGACAAACAAGTCGTTAAGGATTCAGGTGGACCTGTTGCAACAATGAGAAGAACAAAATGTCATGTCAAAAACGAGCTTTACAATGTCGGTGTGGAGGGGGGAGGGGGGGAAAGATTGGGTGGGGGGGAGGAGGGAGGCTGGGAAGGGAGGTGAAGGGTAAACAAAGGAGGAGGCTGCAATGCTTGGTAAGAAATATATGCATTATCCTGCCCATGTAATTGTAACCCCTCTGTACAGTATGTTCTCAAATAAAATAAAATAAAATTAATTAAAAAAAAAAAAACATTACAAAAAAAAAAAAAGAACATTTTGGCCTGCGCCAAGGAGACCTAGGGTTTCTCCTATTCCATCCTGTAATGTTTTCAGATTGTCTGCTTTGACCCCGAGGTCTTTGATCCATTTGGAGTTGATTCTGGTGCAGGGTGATATATAAGGGTTTAGCTTTAGTTTTCTACAAGTAGTTAACCAATTTTGCCAGCACCATTTACTGAAGAGGCTGTCTTTCTTACATTCTATTTTTTTAGCTCCCTTATCAAAGATTAGATGGCTATAGGTCTGTAGGTTCATTTCTGGGTTTTCAATTCTATTCCATTGGTCCTGAAGTCTGTTCTTGTGCCAGTACCAAGCTGTTTTGATTACTATGGCTTTATAGTAGAATTTGAAATTTGGTATTGATATTCCTCCAGCAGCGTTCTTTCTGTTGAGGAGCATTTTGGCTATTCCGGGTCTTTTATTGTTCCATATGGATTTTTGGATTGCCTCTTCTATTTCCTTGAAGAATGAGGTTGGAATTTTGATAGGTATCACATTGAATTTGTAGATAGCCTTGGGAAGTATGGCCATTTTCACAATGTTAATCATTCCAATCCAAGCACATGGGAGTTTTTGCCATTTTTGGCTTAAGGTGTCTAGTCCTTCAGACACCTTAAGGGATGAGCCGGTGGCTCACACCTGTCATCTCACACATGTCATCCTGGCCACTTGGGAGGCTGAGATCCAGAGGATCTCATTTCCCAGCCAGGCAGGAAAGTCCCACCAGAGCCTCATCTCCAATCTCTAACTGGAAGTGGCACTGTGGCTCAAATGGTAGAGCACTGGCCTTGAGGAAAATTAGACATCAGGGACAGTATCCAAGCCCTGAGTTCAAGCCCCTCAACCAAAACAAAAAACAAAAAACCAAACAAGAAAGAAAGATACCCCTTCTTTGCTTGCAAGAGATGGTAAAGTATTAGGTTTGCAAATCAAAACAACATTAAGATACTACCTCACCCCAGTTAGAATGGCAAAAATCAAGAACTCTAATAACAACAGATGCTGGAGGGGATGTGGACAGAAGGGAAACTTACTGCATTGTTGGTGGAAGTGTAAACTTGTTCAAACACTTTGGAAAGTAGTATGGAGGTTCTTCAAAAGACTCCACATAAAGCGTCCCTATGACCCACCAATCCCACTTTTGGATATTTACCCAAATGTTTACAAACAAGACCACACTAAAGCTACCAGCACAACTATGTTAATTGCAGCATTATTCACCATAGCCAAGATATGGAACCAACCCAGATGCCTGTCAGTAGATGAATGGATCAAGAAAATGTGGTATGTATACACCATGGAATTCTATGCCTCCATCAGAAAGAATGACATTGCCCCATTTGTTAGGAAATGGAAAGACTTGCAAAAAATTATATTAAGTGAAGTAAGCCAAGCTAAAAGAAACATAAGTCCCATGGTTTTCCTTATTTGAAATATTTAGTATATATATGAGTCAAGCAGAAAAGGTTAGATAAGGTGATGTTAGGAAAATGAACCCTAAGGTTTATATTTAAATGTTTTTTTTCTTTCATGCATTTGTTTCTAATGCATTTATAAGATTATTTCTTTGTTGCTTTGTATGTCCCTCCCCCACAGTACAACCCCTGCTTTCACTGTATTTAATTATGGTATAATTTGTGGAGGGGAAGGGAAACACAAGTCGTTTAAATAAGGATACAGGCTGACCATTGCATCAATGAGAAGTACAAGTTGTCATATAGAAAACGAACTTTACATCTTTGGTGGGGGGGGAGGGTTGGTTGGGGGGTAGTAGGAAGCTGGGAAGGGATGGGAAGGGAAAACAAAGGAGGAGGCTACAATGCTTGATAAGATATGTACTCCTTATCTTGCCCATGTAATTGCAACCCCTCTGTACAGTATTTTCACAATAAAAAAAGAAAGAAAGAAAAGAGCTGAAGAAAAAAAAAGAAATTGGGTGTAGCCGGGCGCTGGCAGTGGCTCACAACTGTCATCCTAGCTACTCAGGACGGTGATATCTAAGGATCACGGTTCAAAGCCAGCTTGGGCAGGAAAGTCTGTGAGACTTTATCTCCAATGAACCACCAGAAAATTGGATGTGGTGCTGTGGCTCCAGTGGTAGAGCACACAACTTCATCTGAAGAGCTGAGGGCCTTCTGGCAGGCCCAAAGTTCAAACTCCATAACCTACAACCAAACAAAAGGTAGCTGAATTTTCTGCATAACAATGTCTACAGTAGAAATGCCATGATGTGTTGTGAACCATTCCAGACATGTGAGAGGCTCTGAGTTTTGTCTACAGTTGGTCTGATGATGGTAGTGCCATCATCTCTGGGGTGGAATATTCAGGGTGCTCAGGGACTGCTGAGGCTTTGGGCTACCAGTGTGTGTGTCTGTATGTTCGTGTGTGTGTCTGTGTGTGTCTGTGTCTGTGTGTTTGGATGTAGAAGACCTGGGCCTTGAACTCAGGGTCTAGGTGAAGTTCCTATGCTTCTGTGCTCAAAACTAGTGCCCTAACACTTGAGGTACAGCTCCATTTCTGGCTATTTGGTGGTTCATTGGAGATAGAAGCCTCACAGACATTTCTGTGCTGGCTGGCTTTGACCTCAGCCTCCTGAGTAGCTAGGATGACAGGTGTGAGACACCAGTGCCATATTTGTGGGTGCGTGTGTGTGTGTGTTTGTGTGTGTGTGTGTGTGTGTTTTCCTCATCTTTCTCTGTCTCCTTCCTGGGTGCCTATCTGCCTCTTTCTGACCTCGGATGGTACCCTCCTCCACACCGACCTTGCCTTTAGCCTCCTATCAGGGTCTACAATGAGTCCTAAATTGCCAGAGACCTGAGTTCAAGCTTTTCTTTGGGGCCCAAGTCCAGCTGTCCAAATCTTTTGCTGCCTGCAGGGGATTCTGTGTCAGCTGGGTCTGCTGCAATAAAGTCTTACCTGTTTCTGGGTAGGGAACTCAGACATGGAATGTCCTGCCCTTTTCCTCAGCTAGACCTCTGGCTGTATGGCCCTCTCAGCAGGCTGGCAGTGAGTGGGGGAAGGGGGTTGCGGTGGCTCTGGCCAACTCCAGCTTGATAGTGGACTGAAGGCCGCCCAAGCAAAGAGGAATCCGGGCTACATTGGAGGTGAGGCCAAGGTGGCTTGGAAGTGTCTGTTGGTGTCTAGGAAAAGTCCCCGTAGTTTATCGCAGGCAAGTCTATCTTCCAGCCCCAGCTGGGCCTCTCAAATCCTTCTAGAGAATTCTGGATGCCCAGAATACAGAGGCACAGACTTTAGATTCCAAGGCCAGGGAATTGGGGGAGGAGAGACTGGTATGGCCAATACCTCAATGTTCTGGGTCATTAGTCTTGACCTGGGTATGCCCCCGTTGTGTACATTCACTTCTTAACCCAGAGCTGGCCAGAAACAGGCCACTTGTGGTGGTACTGTAGAAGTGGCAAGAGTGGAAGTGAGATCTAGGATGACCAGTATCTGGATTTATGGCATGTGGGGGGCGGGGGGGGGGAAGAAGGTGTCTTATAAAAAATCTCTTAGAGTTGTAACTCAGGGCCTAGGCACTGAGCTTCCTTTGCTCAAATCTAACACTCTACCACTTGAACCACAGCTCACATTTCATCTTTTTTAGTAGTTTAGTGGAGATAAGAGTCTCACAATCTTTCCTGCCTAGGCTGGATTCAAGCTGCATCTTAAGAGATCAGCATCTTGAGTAGCTAGGATTGCTGGTATGAGCCACTGGCACCTGCTAAGGATGTGTGTGTGTGTGTGTGTGTGTGTGTGTGTGTGTGTGTTTACCAGGGGTTGTACTCAGAGCCTAGGTGGTATCCTTTACTTTGTTTGCACAAGGCTCATGCTCTACCACTTGAGCTACAGCAGCTCTGTTTCCCAGCTTTTTGGTGATTCATTGGAGATAAGAGTCTGCCCACCTAGGCTAGCTTTGAATCTTGATTGATCCTCATGTGTCAGCCTTGAGTAGCTAAGATTATAGGCATGAGCCACTGGCATCTAGCTGCAAGGATGTCTCTTCATGCTGTCTTCTGTTCTAACAGCTGTCTACTTGCCCTGGCCTAGATCTCTGATCTCCACATCAGCTCCCAGCAGCCCTTGACTGTGTGGAGAACATAAAGCTCAAACCTGTCAAGCATCTAATTTCTATGTCCTCAAGGGAGCGTAAGGTTCCTCTGAAGCCTGGAGGAGTAGGTGGAGGGGAAGAAAGGTTAGCTGTAGATGGGTGCTAGGCTGGGAGAGAGGTACACTGTCTTAGCCAAGAAGGTAAGTGTGGCCAGATGTTAATAGCTCATGCTCTCATATTCCTAGCTCCTCAGGAGGCTGAGATCTAAGGATTGGCATTCAGAGGCAGCCTAGCTCACTTTTCTTTTCTTTTTTTTTCTGGTATCAGTAGGATCCTTTTTTGTGTGAAAATACTGTACAGAGGGGTTACAATTACATGGGCACGATAATTGTTAGGTTTTTAAAAAGAGGTTGCCGAATAAGAACTGCACCACGCACGTGGTATTCATGTAAGGGATAGGTTTATTCAGTAGACCTGCTGGGACCAGGCAAGGTTGGCACTCCACGTGGCTGGGAAAGAGAGGAAAGAGAGAGGAAAGAGCTAGAGCAGAGAGAAAGCAGAGAGAGCTAGAAAAGAGCATCAATAGAACAGAGAGAGTAGAAAAGAACAGAGAGAGAGCAGAGAGCTAGAAACAAACAGAGAGAGAGCTAGAATAGAACAGAGAGAGAGCAGAGAGCTAGAAACAAACAGAGAGAGCCTGGGCCTGCACTAGGCCTTATCTAGGGTATGGGCGGGGAAAGGTGTGGCCACATCAAATTCAGATGTGGCCTCAGCAGATGCAGATGTGACCTCTTCCAGGTGTCCCAGTTGCCTAGGTAACACAGGTACTGGGTGGAGACTTTGCTGCAAGGAGGGTGGAGTCTGCTTGCCATCCAGGAGTGGACCTTACATTCCAGCCTTTTAATAATCATGAAATAGGACACGGATTCACTCTGGGTACTTCCTGCTGACAAGGGGCGTCGACAATAGGGGTAAAAGGCTCGAATTTGGTCTCCTCCCAGAGAAGGCAGTGAGCAGCAGCTGTCCCTTGGTGGTGTGAGTCCTTAGATGAAGTCTGGGGGAGTCTCATGAGCATTGAGGAGCTGAAAAAAAAATACTAGAGAGCAAATAAATGGCAAGAGGAAGGACTTGGGGCTGAAAATGTTGGTAGAAATGTTCCTAGCTACTTCTGACATCTGGCGACTAGGTAGAGGAGTCAGGTGACAAAGGCAGGAATATAAATTCCTGTTCAGTTAATAGGTAGACAGGTATAGACATTGACTGGGCAGGCTTCTTACTTCCACTGACCTCCCGGCTCTGGTTAATTTTGAAAGTGCAGGCACAAAGTAGCTGATGTGACATCATCTCCTCTTACTCCTCTCCATGTTCCCTTGTTCCCCAGACTGGCTGAGTCTAGGTGCTCATTGCTGGGATGGCTTGTCCCAGTTGATATTCAAAGAGGTTTGAACTCAAGGCCTGGGCACTGTCCCTGAGCACTTCTGCTCAAGGCTAGCACTGAACCACTTTGAGTTATAGTGCCACTAGTATTCAAGGAGGTTTGAACTCAAGGCCTGGGCACTGTCCCTGAGCACTTCTGCTCAAGGCTAGCACTGAACCACTTTGATTTACAGTACCACTTGCAGAGTTTAGCTGGGAGATGGAGTCTTAGGGATTTTTCAGCCCGGGCTGGCTTTGAACTGAAGTCTTTGCCACAAAAGCTCTTTATTATTTCCAATTAAAGTAACAAGGAGATCAAGTAGAATAAGTAGAGCTTACCTGCTCTTTATCAAGAACTGACCAACAAATATTCTGCAATGACAAAACTCATTAGATGTGATGAGAATTTTAGCACAGATATGCCCAGTATTTTAGAACCATGTAGTCAGTAATAGAATACACAACACAAAACAATAAAGGCAAAACTCAAAACCTAAAATTTTGACAACGTTTAAACATCTTTGCTAACAAAGCACATCAGATGGTTGGGCCTCAGTTACCAGGGCCTGTGAAAAGAGCAATTTGTTAGCAAGGCACCTTAGAATAGATGGATGGAGTAGTAAACTTATGGAAGGTTAAGGGTCAGACGGGGCCAAACCCTTAACCCACCACTTGGCCAAGATGGCGAATTCAGGATGGCGAATTTCTGAAAAAATGCAAAGAAACACTGAACAAATAGATCAAGCCTACATTGGCGAGCCTTTGAGAGGGAACCTAGAGGGGGGGTCCCTGGGACCCAGCCTGCGTCGCACTCTTCAAGGCACAAGCCAAAATGTAGAAAAGAGAAAGGAAGAGATAGGGAAAGTTGGACATAAATGGCAGAAAGCAAAGAGAGCCCGAAAGTAAACAGACTTCTGACCTTTTACCATTGCAGTAGCAAAAACTGTGCACATCTGAGACTGGCATAAAATGAGGCGCTCTGGCTTTCCAGGGAGCACAGGGGGCATTTCAAAGGGGATTCACGGCTCAGGCGTGATTCCCAACACCCCATTAAATGAGTAGGAGAGTCAGTCTGGTGAGTGAAGGAGAGCTGACCAGGAGGATAGACCATGACCCAATCAAGGAGCTGGGATGGGGGAAGGTTGACCCTCTAGCCATTCTGTTCCCCCAAAATTGAAGATGCCAGGTGATGTTGTATGCACCAAACACCTAGGCCAGCAGCCACCAGGCTTAGTGGGGAAAAAGTAGAGAATACCCAAAGACTGCAGTGTAGAAATCTCTGATTTTGTATGCATGTGGTGTGTGTGTGTGTGTGTGTGTGTGAACTCAGGGCCTAGGCTCTATCCCTGAGTTTTCTTGCTGAAGGCTAGTGCTGTGCCACTTGAGCCACAGCCCCACTTACTTATTGATGGTTAATTGTAGGTAAGAGTCTCAAAGACTTTCATCTCCAGGGTGGCTTTGAATCATAATGGGGGCCCCAGGGAAGCAAGAGTAAACACAACTCATAAGTACTATCCTTATGGTGGGCTACTCCTGCTCCCTGGTGGCCACATGCAGAACATGCAGCCCCATACCATTGTCCTCTAGAGTTCAATTTGGGGAAGTTACTAGAGCCAAGATGACTTTTGCTCACCCTGATTGCTGATGCCAGACCACGTCTGTTCAACCCTAGGCTAAGAGAGCTCCAGGAAACCCGGCTTTCCAGGTACACAAGGAAGGGAGAGGTCAGCTCCAGGTTGAGCTAAGAGCCTTTGCCAACAGATACCCCAACTTGTCCTTACTTATCACCATAAGACTTGTGAAAGAACAACCCAAAAAAACAAAATTGGATCTGTGCCTCCAAGTGGTAGACCTCTAGCATTTAACCAAAGAGCTCAGAGACAGGGCCCCCAAACTTTGAATTCAAGACCCCCAGCTGACCTTCCCCCATAAAACACAGGCTGTCTAAATGTGAACTAGTAGGATTTGTGCAGTGTTTCTGAAGAATGGTGATACTGAAGAAAGCACCCTAATTCTAATGACAGCTGAACTTGTGACATATGGCTATGTATTGAGTCCTTCACAGGGCGCTATTTGCTGGGTCCTTCCCTCATGGGGGTTTTGTGCTGAGTCCTCAAAAAGGTGCTGTTTGCTGAGTCATCCCAAAGGGTGCTATGTGCTGAGTCCCTGAGAAGAGTGGGCCATCCTGGGTTTTTCAAAGGGTGTTGTATGCTGAGTCCATTACACAACGTACTGTATGCTGAGTCCTTCAAAAGGTGTGCTGTGCTAATGCATCCCAAAGGGGTCCTGCTATGTGCTGAGCCCTTGCGAAGAGAGGTATGAGGTGTTTTTCGAGTGCTGTGTGCCGAGTCCTTTACACAGGGTGCTCTGTACTGTCCTTCAAATGGTGCTGTGTGCTGAGTGCTTCCACAGTGTGGTATGTGCTGAGTCCTTCAAAATTGTTCTGTGTGCTGAGTTTTTTGAAGGATGCTGTACAATTGGTGTTTTACACAGCGTGCTTCAACACAGGGTGTGATGAGTCCCTGGGAAAAAGTGCTATGTGCTGAGTTTTTCAGAGCATGCCATGCTCTGAGTCCTTTAAACTGGGGACTATGGACTCCCTCCTTCAAAGTGTGATAGCCTAGTGTTTTGGTGAATGGGGAATCAAGGCTGGTTGTTCCCAAGGGGAAGGGATTGGTCCTGGAGAAACGGGGAGGCAGGGTGGTTCTGCATTGTTAGAGCATTGTTCCCCTTGGGTGGTTACCCCTGGTTCTGACAAGGGAAACCCTGTGCTCAAGCTGGTACATTGCTCAGATAAGAAACCAACAAATGCAGAAGAGGCACTGCTCTGAGTCTGTGTGTTTAGCTGTGTATGAGAGAGAGAGAGAGAGAGAGATCATCTTTCTCATTGTATAGTCAGCATGTCTAAAAAGAGCAAAAACATTTTTTGGGGGAGAGTTCTGGTTGTGGGGTCTGAACTCTGGGCCTGTGCGCTGTCCCTCAGCTCTTCAGCTCAAGGCTAGCACTCTACCACTTGAGCCACAGCGCCACTTCCGACTTTTTTCTTTTTGCTTATGTGGTGCTGAGGAATCGAGCCTAGGGCCTCCTGCATGCAAGGCAAGCGCTCTACACTGAGCCACCTTCCTGGACCAAGCAAAAGCATTTTATTTGTGTGCATGTGTGTATTTGTTGTTCTTTTTTCATTAATGCCCAGTATGAGCCCAGCCACAATTTTTGTTTTCTCTTTCACAGTATCATGGCTCCTTTAGAGAAGGTTTCATTAGATGTTCCTTCCCACCACTTTCTTCCCTTTTCTGCCGCCCACAGTAACTGCTGGGCCTGAGTGGGTCTCCCCTAGGAGGCCTGTGTGAACCGCAGACCAGCGTGGATACCTGCCCTTCTGTCTTTAGCCAGAAGGCTCATGAGGCTACTGTGACCACAGCTGCACTCTTCCAGCCAGAGAGTCTGCTCTCATGTGTATAGTTGGAGCTAATTCAAAGTTAGGAATGTGTCTGTCAAACATAATTAGGGAAGGAGATAGGGGGAGTGGGGCAGGGGCTGTGAAGCTAGGAGGGTCTGGAAAGTGATGAACGGTGTGACATGGCAGATGGTTCACCACGACCGAGGATGAGAGGGGAATCTTACCCAGGGAATTGACGTGGGCATCTTACCCGTGGGCATCTGAGCAGGGGGCTCCGGGCCCCCAATGTTGGCATGGATTTCCTCCCAGGGCAGTGCACTGGTGGGTAGTCCTCCCTGGAGTCCTGCAGACTCCAATCTGTGTCCCTCCTGAGCTGTTTCCAGCTGGGCAATGTTCCCCTTGCTGGAGCCTGCTTGGAATCAGGACATGGCAGTTTTCTAAGGCTCTCTGAATGCCATTTTCTGTAACCTGCTGTAGGCTGTCTGGAAGGAAAAGGGGACTACTGATTTTGGAACCCATTAAGTTTGATTGGGACATGTGAAATGCCAGCTTTTCCAGGGTTTTTTCTTGAAGCTGGCAATTTCTACTAACGCCTGGGATTCTGGGTGAAATTAGATGGACCTTTCAGCCACCAAACAATGACGTTCAAAGCAGCACAGGCAGAGTTCCCAAGCCAGATGGTTTCCTGCTACGAACGTCTTGCCTTGACTGCCTTTGTCTGGCAGCTGCTGATTCTCCTCCAGCTCTCTCTAGGGTGACCACCACAGTTGATGATGTCTTGGGGAGCAGAGATTGTGACCTCGCCATCCGTAGCCAGCCAGCTGTGAGCAGAGACAATTCCCAGCACCTGCACTGGAATCTGGGAGATTCTGAGACCTGGGATGCCTCAAGGATCCTTTCTCTGCAACATCAAACTTGGGGGCCGGATATAGTGGACCATCCTGTCTGCCCCAGGGAGTGGAGAGGAGGCCCCTTGACCCTGGCATTCACCTCACAGCAACCTTGTTCACACCTGAGTGGGGAATGGAGTGCCACAGAGCTGGTCAGTGGCTGGACAGAGATCTTTGAGAAGATAGGCATCCCAGAGGTCCTGGAATCCAGTGAGGACATCATGGCTCATGTCCTTGGAACCAAAACAGTTAAGTGCTGTGGCACCAGGAGGGTGGGAAGAGGGAGGAGGGAGAACTCTTGGAGAGCTACATCAGGCTATGCCTCCACCCAGGATGCTTAACTGAATTAGATGGGACTTTTCTGTAGTATTGTAAGAGACAGATGCTCATTTATTTATCCAACAAACCATTACAGTGTGTGCCAGGCCGGGGGGGGGGGGGGTCATACACGTTGAAAGGTTCCAGTGCTAGTTCCATGGCACATGAAGAAATCTTGGTTCGAGCTGGAAACCATTGCTTCACTCCTGTCATCCTAGCTACTTAGGAGGCTGAGATGGGAGGATTGAGGCTTAAGGCCCATGCAGGAAAGCCTATAACACACTTATCTCCAACTGACACAAAAAAGAAAATGCCAGAAGTGGATGAGTGGCTCAAGCCATAGACTGTTGGGCTTGAGTAAAAAGGTTCAGGGACAGCACCTAGTATCTGATTTTAAGGCCCAGGAGTGACCCAAAGAGAGGACAGAGAAAGAGAGGAGGGAAGGATGGAGGGAGAAAAGGAGGAAAGGAAGGAAGAAGGGATCATGCAGGCCTTGTTTTGGAGTTCTTGGATCAAGGGAGCCAACCATTCACAATCTCAGTGGGGACAGTTTCAGAGCCTAAAGCCAGTACGTAGGACCAAGTCACTGTCCCCTCAGCAACTTCATGACATCCAGGATCTGAGTGGTTTGCTTACTGCAGAGGAAACAGCCTGGGGTAGAACCTAGGGCTCAGGGTGTGTCATGGAGTTTCAATCTCCGCTGGCTCTCTGAGTTTATTTTCTGGTCAGATAAGAAGAATGAGTCCAAAGGCTAGGGAGGATAGGGAGAGGGAGTGTCCAGAGTGGGGTTGCAAGGGATAAGCAGGAAGATGAAGAGGGAGGATGATCCCAGATCAGGTGTGTCAGGCCATTGAAGCCATGACCTCACCTGACAACCTAGACCATCAGTGATAGAGCCTTGGAACCAGCCACATGGCTATTAAAAGTCCTGGCACTCTGGGTTCACCATTGACGACTTCGCTGTCATCCACTGCAGGATGCCTGTGCAGTACATCCTTGGGGACTGGGACTTTTGCTGGCTCAATCTGAAGATGACACCCCCAATGTTCATTCCTCAACCAGAGACAGAGGAAACCAGGCCACTGGCACAGGACAGCCAGGGAATGAGGGAAGGAGTCAGACGCATGTTGCTCTGAGACTTCATCTGGGGGACTCTAGGGCCCTGTGACTGCCATTCTCAGAGGTAGAGGTGGGTCTCCTTGCTGGCTCAGCCTTCAGTCTAGATGGCAGATGTGGGATTTAGATAGGGAGTACTGAAAGTGGAGGCTTGTGGGAACACCAGAGGCATTGGGCTCTGAGCTGGGTTGTTTCTTTGAGGATACTCACAACCCAGGATCATTCCTGAGATGGATCAGCCCTTTTCTCCTTCCCGAAAGAGAGGGACCTAGAGCCCTCCAGTCTGCATCCATTGGCTGAGAAATTCATTCATTCCAATATCCTTTGGTTGGATAACTTGATCTCACCTGACTGCCCAGTGTCAATGCAGGACAGTGAGAGTTCTTGAGTCCTTGATGAGGTCACAGGATGCTCAGTATGAGGTTGTACTTGAATGTCTGACTTGGTGCATGGTCAGTCCCACCTCAGCCTGCCATGATCTAGGACATAGAATCTAGAGAATCAGAGCAGGATGGGGTCTATTCTGTGAGTCTTGAGTATTATGTGTGAGCTTTGAGCTCCCGTGTGCCCACCTGCTTTCCTTTTTTGGGGTGGCTCTATGCTAGAAAAAGTTAAAACTAGGGCCTGGGTCCCATCCCTTGTTTCATGATCAAAGCTAGCACTCTACCATTTGAGCTACAGCTCCACTTGCAACGTTTTTGGGTATTTAATTGGAGATAAGAGTTCTCAATGACTTTGCTGCCAAGGGTGGCATCCAACTGCAGTCCTCAGATCTCAGTCTCCTGAGGGGATAGGATGACAGACATAGAAAAGTCTCTTTGGCCGGGTGCCAGTGGCTCATGGCTGTCATCCTAAGTACTCAGGAGCTGAAACTTAGGATCACAGTTCAAATTCAGCTTGGGCAGGAAAGACCCTCAGACTCTTCTCTCCAATAAAGCACCAGAAAATCAGAAGTGGTGCTGTGGCTCAAGTAGTAGAGTGCTGGACTTGAGCTGAAGAGCTCAGGGATAGCACCCAGGCCCAGAGTTCAAGCCCTACAACCAACAAAAAGAAACAAAGTAAAACATCTTTGCCTGCAAAGGACGGTGGAGGTGTGTTTGTGTGTATGTGTGTGTGGGGGGGGGGGGAGGTGGTAGACATTTATCGCCCTGCTCAGTCATCATTTTAGATGGATAGACCCTAACTCTTAGTTCACGGCAGCCGATTCTTGACCACAGGTGAAGCTTTGGGTTGGATGTCGACCATCGGACCTCAGTCTCCTCATGGGAAAGTTGTGAGTAAATAAGGGACTAATACAGAGGGATCTCTGGAGCAGGGCCAGGCACAGAGGGAGCAGGTGTCAGATACAATTCTCAACAATTCTGTGAGCATATGACAGGAAGTTGCCAGGAAAGGGCTCAGATGGGATCTATTATTAATCATGCAACAGGTGTGGGATTATGAAACAAAACATGACTGTCTTTCATCATTACCCTATCCACATGCGGAAGGGATCCTTCACTCTATTCATTTTTCCAGCTGGGGAAAATGAGTCATGGAGAAGCCAGGTGACCTACTCATGACCCCCACTTGACAGGAAGCTTGGCCTGATATCTCTGCCATGCTTCCTAGGACAGTGGGTGTTATTCAGTCCACTTCTTGTGGTGGGAAGTCCACTCCTTGTCATTTGTGGTTCTTCAATTCTGGATCTGGATGCTGTCGCTGAGCTCCTCAGATCATGGCTTGCTCTCTACCACATGAGCCACAGCATCACTTCCGGTTTTCTGTTGGTTCTTTGAGGATAAAAGTCTCACAGATATTCCTCCCAAGCCAACTATGAACCACGATCTTCACATCTCAGCCTCCTGTGTAGGTAGGATTATAGTTCTGAGCCACCGGCATCTGGCTTAAGTGTAATTCTGGCCCTCTGTCTCTCTCTCTCTCCCTCTCTCTCTCTCTTTCTCTCTTTCTCTCTCTCTCTTCCTCTTTCTCTCTCTCAGGAATTATTGAATGAGTGCTGGAGGAGGTGGCCCAGCATCCCCATGTGGCTGGAACCCAAGGTGGCCCTCTCATTCTGGAGGTGGGCTGTGGGTTAGGAGCTGTTTTGCTCAGCCTGTTCAACCAGCTTCATGAGGTAAGCCCCTCTGTGCCCTGGCTAGACTCGGACCGTTATTCATTGTCCATCCCATGAGTCCCTCCCACATCCCTCTGCTACACTGTTGAAGGACGGTGGATGCGAAGGTGTCACCTTGTCCCCCTGCCCAGCACAATCCAGGGCCTCTGACCTATACCCCCACTTATCTGACAAGACCCTGGCTATAAGACAATAAAAACACTCTGTGTTTACTACCCTTTGCTGGGGAGTGTCATTTCGGTTAGGGGGTCGGGGTTCAGAGGAAAGACCCCAGACCTGATTCCTCCCCGGGGACATTGGTTCTTGTGACAGAGCCAAGTCATTGCTGTAGATAAGGACGAAGCCTCCATCAGACTGACCCAGAACAATCCTCAAAGGTCGGTAGGCTGTTGAAGTATCAAACCCACTCATGTCTGCTTCCTACTCCCAAAAAGGAGGTGTAGTGTGGGTGGCCTGGCCCTGGGCCTAAGGGATTATAAATGGATGTTTGCGGTCAGGAGCTCATGGCTCCCACCCATCATCCTGGATGTTTGGGAGGTTGAGGTCTGATGGTTTTGACTCAGAGCAACTAGGGCAGGAAAGTCCATGAGAATCTTATCTCCCATAAACCACCTCCCTCCCCAAACCCACACACAAAAAAGCCAGATGTGGTGCTGTGTCTCAACTGGTAGAGCTCAGTTGAACAAAAGAAGCTAAGGGATAACACCCAGGCCCTGAATCCAAGCCCTAGGACTAACACAATCATGAAATAAATGAACAGTGTACACCTTTTATCTGACTACCAATAAAGATGTATTCAGTTTTCTCGCTGGTACATGTAGCCAAAGGTAAAGGGCTCCCTTTCATGTTCCCCTAACCCTCTCCTTCTCTCCTTCATCTGTCCAGGCTTAGGTTGCAGGACAGAATTCAGGTCATCCCCCTGGATGTGACCTTAGGTACCCTCCTCCATCCAACTCCCTTGGGGTCAGGATCCTGGATGCACTCCCTGCTGGGAGGATGAGGCACCACAGTGATGAGGGTAGGTATTCCCAACACTCATACACATACACACACACAAACACACAAACACCCCTAAGCCAACTCAGACTAGCCTTTTCCAAAGACACTTTATCTCCTTGGATTAACTGACCTAGGAGAGGAATTTAATCCCCTGTAACTGAATATTTTTACTTGGGCTTGCTAGTTGACAGGAGATAAATGGGAGCAAACAAAAACTAAAAAGCCTCTGGCGCCCATCACCTAAGTTTCAGGCTCATGCCTGTCATCCTGGCTACTCGGGAGGCTGAAATCTGAGGATCAAAGTTTGAAGGCAGCCATAAGCTGGAAAGCCCGTGAGACTCTACTCTCCATGGAACCACCAAAAAGCCAAAAGTGGAGCTGTGGCTCAAGTGGTAGAGCACCAGCCTTGAGCAATAAAACTCAGAGAGACAGCCCCCATATCCTCAGTTCAAGCCCACACAAAGAAATGACCCTGTCTTGTTGCCCACAGATTGCCCACGCCTCAAGTTCCCTCTGTCATAGTGTGATAGAACACCTGCCCCTGGGTGGTGTATCAGGGCCTTCACAAATCCGGTGGTGGAATCCACGCCTTCCCCTTCATGCATTCTCAACCCACACTGGCTGGAAGGCAGAGCCTGACAAGACTGGCAGCCTGCACAGCGGAGCAGCTCCACCTTTTCCAAGGTGATCAGAAAGGGCTTCTTGGAGACAGCACTTGAAAAGGGGGTCTTGCTTAACAAGGAGAATCTAAAGGAAGCACAGAGAACAAAGGTGCTACAGATGATGGGCAACATAGCAGAGCGTGTTCATTTCCACCCAGGGCTGCTGGTGATAGACTTGGTATAGATGTGTGAGACTGTCCCAAGACAGGCCTGAGGGGTCACAGAAGAACAGCTATCTAGGGCTGGGATTTTGTCTTAGAGGTGGAGGGCTCACCTAGCACACAGGAAAGCATGGGTTCAATTCCTAGGTCCTGCATACACAGAAAAAGCTGGAAGTGGCACAGTGGCTCAGGTGAAAGAGCACTCCCCTGGAGACAAAGCAAGTCAGGGACAGTGCCCGGCCATGAGGTCAGGCCCCAGGGCTGTCACCATAAAACAGTTCTCCCAGTGTCCTTTGTGACAAGTGGATGGCTATGCCCTGAAGCTCTTAGAAAATCCATCCGTGCTTTGTGTCTCCTCTGACAGAAGGGACCTGGACAGTCCTTCTGCCCTTGGCACCCCTGGGCCCGCTTATCAGCAACCCTCCCAATGTCTTCCACCAGGACATGGAGAATCTGGCCCTAGAATTCCTCAGGTATCAGTTGCGTAGGGCAGAAGGACATAGGGCAGGCCCCAGAACTCCTTGTGGGTCTGATCTGCCCTGGAAGACCAGGCAATCTGGAGGAGGCAGGTGGGAGGATAGAGGGGGTTAATGATGTGGAGGGGGCACTTTAATCCCCATGGCTCCACCCAGATGCTAGCCTCCCTTTGCTGTCCCTGAGGGAGGTAGAGGGCTGTCTAAGTGGTAGTGTCTAGAAAAGGACTAGGTGGAAATTCTGAAGGACTAGAAAACTTAAGCCATGAGCCGGTGGCTCACACCTGTCATCCCACACCTGTCATCCTGGCCACTAGGGAGGCTGAGATCCAGAGGATCTCATTTCCCAGCCAGGCAGGAAATTCCCTCCAGAGCCTCATCTCCAGTCTCCAACCAGAAGTGGCACTGTGGCTCAAGTGGTAGAGCACTGGCCTTGAGGAAAATTAGACATCAAGGACAGTACCCAAGCCCTGAATTCAAGCCCCTCAACCAAAAAACAAGAACAAAAACAAAAACAGAAAACCAAACAAGAAAGAAAAACATCCCTTCCTTGCGTGCAAGAGATAGTAAGGTTGCTGCGGTTGTGAGACCAGATGCTGGCCTCACAGTACAGACATTTCTAATAATTCCCCAGGTTTACCCCTGTGTGAAGCCACAGCAGGGTGGGTGGTGCCTTACCAAGAACTCCAGAAGTTGTAGCCTGTGGCAGGCAGCGAGTGGGTGAATGGGAGCAGAGGTGGGATGATAGTGTCAATTGTATACTCTCCATCCATGAAAGAATGGTTTTGGCTGCTGGTGACCAAGTCTGAAGTGTAGGGTTACATTGGGTTTTTGTCTTAATGAGTTGGGTTTTCCCTTGGTATAAGAAGCTAGCTGCTGAGGAGGCTACAATGCTTGATAAGAAATGTACTCCTTATCTTGCCCATGTAATTGTAACCCCTCTGTACAGTATTTTCACAATAAAAAAAGAAAGAGAAGAGCTGAAGAAAAAAAAAGATGGGTGTAGCCGGGTACTGCCAGTGGCTCATAAGTGTCATCCTAGCTACTCAGGAGGCTGAGATCTGAGGATCACAATTCAAAGCCAGCTTGGGTAGGAAAGTCTGTGAGACTTTATCTCCAATGAACCACCAGAAAATGGGATGTGATGCTGTGGCTCCAGTAGTAGAGTGCACACTTTCATCTGAAGAGCTGAGGGCCTGCTGGCAGGCCCAAAGTTCAAACCCCATAACCTAAACCAAACAAAAGGTAGCTGAATTTTCTGCATAACAGTGTGTACAGTAGAAATACTATGATGTGTTGTGAACCATTCCAGACATGTGAGAGGCTCTGAGTTTTGTCTGCAGTTGGTCTGATGATGGTAGTGCCATCATCTCTGGGGTGGAATATTCAAGGTGCTCAGAGACTGCTGAGGCTTTGGGCTACCACTGTATGTGTCTGTGTGTTCGTGTGTCTTTTGTCTGTGTGAGTCTGTGTCTGTGTGTTTGGATGTAGAAGACCTGGTCCTTGAACTCAGGGTCTAGGTGAAGTTCCTATGCTTCTATGCTCATAGCTAGAGCTCTAACACTTGAGCTACAGCTCCATTTCTGGCTGTTTGGTGGTTCATTGGAGATAAGAGCCCCACAGACATTTCTGGGCTGGCTGGCTTTGACCTCAGCCTCCTGAGTAGCTAGGATGACAGGTGTGAGACACCAGTGCCATATTTGTGTGTGTGTGTGTGTTTCCCTCGTCTTTCTCTGTCCCCTACCTGGGTGCCTGTCTGTCTCTTTCTGACCTTGGATGGTGCCCCTCCCCCACACCGACCTTGCCTATAGCCTCCTATCAGGGTCTACAATGAGTCCTAAATTGCCAGAGACCTGAGTTCAAGCTTTTCTTTGGGGCCCAAGTCCAGCTGTCCAAATCTTTGGCTTCCTGCAGTGGATTCTGGGTCAGCCGGGCCATCTGCAATAGAGTCTTGCCTGTCTCTGGGTGGGGAACTCAGACATGGAATGTCCTGCCCTTTTCCTCAGCTAGACCTCTGGCTGCCTGTTCCTCTCAGCAGGCTGGCAGTGGAGTGGGGGAAGGAGGTTGCCGGTGACTCTGGCCAACTCGAACTTGATAGCGGACTGAAGGCCGCCCAAGCAAAGAGGATTCCGGGCTACATTGGAGGTGACCCCAAGGTGGCTTGGAAGTATCTGTTATTGTCTAGGAAAAGTCCCCGTAGTTTATCGCAGGCAAGTCTATCTTCCAGCCCCAGCTGGGCCTCTCAAATCCTTCTAGAGAATTCTGGATGCCCAGAATACAGAGGCACAGACTTTAGATTCCAAGGCCAGGGAATTGGGGGAGGAGAGACTGGTATGGCCAATACCTCAATGTTCTGGGTCATTAGTCTTGACCTGGGTATGCCCCCGTTGTGTACATTCACTTCTTAACCCAGAGCTGGCCAGAAACAGGCCACTTGTGGTGGTACTGTAGAAGTGGCAAGAGTGGAAGTGAGATCTAGGATGACCAGTATCTGGATTTATGGCATGTGGGGGGTGGGGGGGGAGGAAGGTGTCTTTAAAAAAAATCTCTTAGAGTTGTAACTCAGGGCCTAGGCACTGAGCTTCCTTTGCTCAAATCTAACACTCTACCACTTGAACCACAGCTCACATTTCATCTTTTTTAGTAGTTTAGTGGAGATAAGAGTCTCACAATCTTTCCTGCCTAGGCTGGATTCAAGCTGCCATCTTAAGAGATCAGCATCTTGAGTAGCTAGGATTGCTGGTATGAGCCACTGACACCTGCTAAGGATGTGTGTGTGTGTGTGTATGTGTGTGTGTGTGTGTGTGTGTGTGTTTACCAGGGGTTGTACTCAGAGCCTAGGTGGTATCGTTTACTTTGTTTGCACAAGGCTCATGCTCTACCACTTGAACTACAGCAGCTCTGTTTCCCAGCTTTTTGGTGATTCATTGGAGATAAGCGTCTGCCCAGGCTAGCTTTGAATCTTGATTGATCCTCATGTGTCAGCCTTGAGTAGCTAGGATTATAGGCATGAGCCACTGGCATCTAGCTGCAAGGATGTCTCTTCATACTGTCTTCTGTTCTAACAGCTGTCTACTTGCCCTGGCCTAGATCTCTGATCTCCACATCAGCTCCCAGCAGCCCTTGACTGTGTGGAGAACATAAAGCTCAAACCTGTCAAGCATCTAATTTCTATGTCCTCAAGGGAGGGTAAGGTTCCTCTGAAGCCCGGAGGAGTAGGTGGAGGGGAAGAAAGGTTAGCTGTAGATGGGTGCTAGGCTGGGAGAGAGGTACACTGTCTTAGCCAAGAAGGTAAGTGTGGCCAGATGTTAATAGCTCATGCTTTCATATTCTATGGATTGGCATTCAGAGGCAGCCCAGCTCACTTTTCTTTCTTTCTTTCTTTCTTTCTTTTTTCTTTTTTTAGTATCAGTAGGATCTTTGTTTGTGTGTGAAAATAATGTACAGAGGGGTTACAATTACATGGGCAAGATAATGAGTACATTTCTTTTGACCAGCTAACTTTTCTAAAGTATTTGAGACTCTCCTTTCCCAATAACCACCTGAAAGCTGGAAGAAAAGCTGTGGCTCAAGTGGTAGAGTTGCTAGACTTGAATGAAAAAGTGAGGGACAGAGCCCGGGTTCTGAGTTCAAGCCCTAGTACCAAGATGTGCCCATGCACACACACACACACACACACACACACACACACACACACACACACACACACACACAGAGAAGAAGGTAGTAATGATGACCTGAGCTAGAACTGGGGGCAGTCCAGGAGCACAGTCGTAGTAAACTCTCAACACATAAGTTATTGCTCCCCAACTCCTTCTTGGACTGAGGGGTCTGGGCCATGGCAGTAAGTTCCATGGAACCTGCACCTCTATCCATGCATAATGTACAGTACCAAGGGAAGAACACGATGGATGCTCGTTTATACTCGGTGCATGATTGCAAACCTCCATCTGCCACTGAACACTGGTGAGCAAAGCAGGGCTCTGAGCTCTGGGACTCCTGGGATAGCCACTGTGACAAGCAGCAGCCAGCGAGCTGTGGATTCCTGAGCCTACAAGTCTTTCATGAGCCCAACTCAACACCCACCCAAGGTGTGCCTGACAAATTTGCCCCAGTGAGTAGGCATTACCTGCTGTGCCATCTTGCAGCTCTTGCCCCTTCTGGCCCAGAAACCTGGTCTGAAATATTGATTTACTGCTCAGATCCACTCTGCACCCATGACAGATGCCATTCTGATGACCTGCCTGATGACTTCCGTGCCTCTGATACTTAGGCAAAGGTTCCCAAAGAGGTTGCTTTCAAGACTTGTAGGACAACTAGATATTGGGAGACCCATAGCGGTCCACTGGAAATTACTCTGCCTAGAGCCACAGAGTGAGGTTCAAGCAGGTCAAGTGGGCCTTGAACTCTGGGACTGGACACTGTTCCTTCAGCTCTTCATCTTACTACTTGAGCCACAGTACCACTTCCAGTTTTCCTGTGGTTCATTGGAGATCAGAGTCTCCTGGACTTTCCTGCCCGGGCTGGCTTTGAACCATGATCCTCAGATCTCAGCCTCCTGAGGAGCTAGGAGGATAGGCATGAGCCACCAGCACCCAGCTTATTTGGACTTTCACCACAGCAGACTAGGAACTCCTGAAAGTTTTTCTTTATTTTTTATGTGCCAGAACTTAGGATCTGGGCTCCGGTCTCTTTAATTTTTGCCTCAAGGCTGGCACCCTACCACTTGAGCCACAGCTCCATTTCTGGCTTTTGGTAGTCCATCGGCAAGAAGAGTCTCACTAACTTTCCTCCCCTGAGCTGGCTTTGACCCACGACTTCTGATCCCAGTCCTTTCAGTGGCTAGGATTTGCAGGGTTTGAGCCACCACTGGTATTGGGCTAGAAGCTTTTCTTAAGCAAGTGTTCTTCCCTGCATTTGCCCTGAGTCCTCCATGCAAAGGAGGCCTGAGGGTCAGGAGCTGTGAAAAATAGGCTTCCAGCCACAGGAAATGGCTGGGGTCCATGGTGAAAAGCCAAGCTAATCTTCCCCCTTGGCCCCATTCTGGGACCTCCATCCTCTGCCCTCCCTGTGACTCAAGTACAAACCTTGACCCAGCCTTGAATGTCCTGCCAGACATGTCTGAAGCCACAGAACCTTCATTCCACCCTCACCACCTATTCTACACTACACCTCAGGAAACTTCGTGCATTGTTGTACCTTCTGCCTGATGCTCTCTATCTTGTTCCACATCTCAGAACTCCTGTGGAATTTTGGCACTTGCTCCAGGAGCAAGTCTTTCCTTCCCTTCTCCCTCTTTTTTTTAATATTGAGTTGCTAGAGATGGAACTTGTGCAGGCTGTCTGGCAAATGCTCTGGTTTGGTGTGTATGTGTGTGCATGTGTGTGTGTGTGTGTGTGTGTGTGTGTGTGTGTGTGTTTGTGCCAGACCTGGGGTTTGAATTCATGGCCTGGATGCTATCCCTAAGGTTTTGTGCTCAAGGCTAGCACTCTATTACTTGAACCACAGCTCTACTTCTGACTTTTGGGGTGTTTAATGGAAGAAAAGTGTCTCATATACACTTTCCTGCTTGCAATTGTGATCCTCAGATCTCAGCCTCCTGAATAGCTAAGATTACAGGTGTGAGCCACCAGTAACTGTCCTCTACCCTACCTCTTACCTCAAACCTTGGCTCTCCTATGAGTACCAGAAGAATATGTCTCACCAGGCTCACTTTTTTTGCCAGTCTTGGGGCTTGAATTCAGAGTCTGGGCATGTTCCTGAGTTTCTTTTGGTCAAGGCTAGCACTCTTATCACTTAAGCCACAGTGCCACTTTTGGCTTTTTCTGTTTCTGTGATCCTGAGGAATCGAACCCAGGGCTCCGTGCATGCTAGGTAAGCACTCTAACACTAAGCCACATTCGCAGCCCAAGGCTCACTTCTGACAGGAACTATGAGGGTGGGATTTATTGGCTTACCCCTTTTGGTGCAGAAATCGCTGGCTATTTCATAACTTTGCCAAGATTTGGGACCAGTCTGTGACTCGGCAATGAGGAATGGTGAATGAGGGATAGCCACCAGGCCCCAGAGGAGTAGGCTCACATATCCTACAGAGGGATAGAGAATATGGAGCCAGAACCTTTGACAACTCCTACAGCCTAGGAACTGTGGTCTCCCTGGAGGCAGAGTCTGGCAGCTAGGTGTCCTGATGGGACATCTCAGCCAGAACATAAGGCACCTGTTGCACAGCCCAGGCAAAGCCCACGGGGCTTCAGTTATTAAATGGCAGAGAAGGATGCTTTGTTCAAGCTGCTAGCTCAGACTTAGGACTCTCTGAGGACTTGCTCAGGTTGGGGGGATGGACATGGGCAACCTGCTGAATGCCCATCATCCATACATCATCCATCCATTCACAGAGACATGGAGTTATTGCCTCCTTTTTGGGGGGGGGGGCTGTGAGGCAGGTCCAGGGTTGTACTATGAGCCTAGGCCCTGTCCCTGAGCTCCTTTTGCTCAACGATAGCACTCTGCCCTTGAGCCACAGCCCCACTCATGGTTTTTTTTCCCCTATGATCTCTTAGAAAGAAGAGTGTTTTGGGCTTTCTTGCCCTGGATGCATTCAAATTGGCATTCTCTACATCTCAGCCTCTGGAGGAGTTAGGGTTATAGGCAGGAGCCAATGACACCTGGCTTTCTTTTCTTCTTGTTTTTCTTTTTTTTAAATCATGACAATCTGAAATCTTCACGGTGTCATTCCAATGGTTTGCATTCAAAGTAATCTACCCATGCCTGGAATTCGAATGCTATGACTACCACCCACAAATGGAGGGAGATCCTGATGAACTCATTCCTGTTCATGTGAATGCTAATTGAATGTTATAAAAGTAATAATTAAATTTGCAGTTAATTCATGATTCTATTATAGAATGCCACACAAAAATTATTGGATTTATATCTTCATTCTAGCACCATGGTATGATGAAGGATATTGACTAATTTGTAATTAATGCTTTTATAAATGTTCAACCATGATACCTCATGAAACGGAGTCATAATTTAGTAACTAATAATTGGTAATAACATATATATATAATTTAATAATATCCTTACATTCTCTCTTTGTATGTGTGTATATATATACATATATATACACATACATATATATATGCAGGTATATATGTATGTATATATAATACATATACATAATATCAATCTACACATCTGTCTATTGGGCACTACTGTGGCTTGATTACAGGTCTTCAGAATTTCCTGGATGCTCAGTTTGCCGGAGGCTGGTGTGCTAAGACTGTACCCCATTCATGGATTGCGCATTGTACGCTGAGTTGAAATTCCAGCATGGCCAAAAATTTATTTGTGGAGTAAGAAGCCAATTTTACACTTTTTTTTCATTCTCTGTGAAAGTCCTGGGTCTCAATACGATGTATAATCCATTTGCAAATATATCCTATGAGATATGACCTAATAAAGGAAATGTTATATGTGTAATAATACTAAATAAATAAGTATAATAAATGTCATATGCAGTAGAACCCATGTATGTAAATAGATTTCATATATATGAATATTATTTTTTCCAGTTCTGGGGCTTCAATTCAGGCCCTGGGAACTGGTCTGAATTTCTTTTTTCTTTTTTTCTTTTTTTTTTGCCAGTCATGGTGCCTGAAATCTGGTTGTGGGCACTGTCCCTCAGCTCTTCAGTTAAAGGTGAGCGCTCTACCACTTGAGCTACAGTGCCACTTCCAGCTTTTTCTGCTTATGTGGTGCTGAGTTATTGAACCAGGGGCCTCATGCATGCAAGGCAAGCACTCTACTACTGAGCCACATTTTCAGCCCCATGAATTTCTTGTCTTCAAGGACAGTGAGCTTCCCTTTTCACACACAGTGTCACAGAGTTACCCAGACCCTGAGTTCAAATCCCAGGCCTGCTAGAAAAATGGTACAATTTCCTAGCCAGGGTCTTATTGTTATTATTACTTTTTATTTGGCCTAGCACAGGGCTTGAACTCAGGTCTTCGCATCTCTGCCACAGCTGATCATTGGATCCTACGACCCTACTTCAAATTTCGGAGCTGGCAAAAAATAAATAAAAATAAAAAGGAGAAGGATAAAACTGAGAAGTTCAAGAAGGTGATTTTACTTTTTTTTCCCTTTGTATTGTGACCATCCTGGGTCTAAATGACAAGCCCCAGAATATGTACATGACATTGCATTGCTAATGTTTGGTGGGCTATTAGGGAAGCAATAGCTGAAACAAGCAACATAGACCTGGAGGTCGAATCTTGGAACTGCCACTAATGAATGGTGGGAGGTTCTAAGAAATTTATTCTGATATACATCTGTACAAATGGAATTTTATAAAAGTAACATTTCTATTAGTAGTGTATGATTATATTCTAAAATTATACACAATTGTTCTACATTGACTAATTTTCAATTAATACTTTATTATGTATTCAATCATGATACTTAAAAGGGAAGGAATAAATTAATTGCCAATAATTGATAGTAATATATATGCAGTTTCATAATATACAGACATCTCTTTTGTTTTATACATATACATCTATCTATCTATCTATCTATCTATCTATCTATCTATCTATCGTTATCTACTAATCTACACATATATTTATTTATACACTTGTTCCTTCTGGGGCTCAGTGTTCGAGTGCTCACTATGTACAAAGTCCTGGGTTCCATTCCTCACTACCACTTGCACAGAAAAATCCAGAAGTCATGCTGTTACTCAAGCAGTGGAGTACTAGCGTTGAGCATAAAAGTTTAGGGACTGTGTCTAGACACTTACTCAAGATGCAGAACTGGCACCACAACAAAACCTTAGAATGTTCTGACTGCAAAGATATAAGGATAGGACTGCAAATACATCATAGTAGAGCAAGCTAGGAGTCTGGTGCTGAAAGCTGCCATCTAACCTGACTTAGCCAGAGGTAAACTAAAGCAACTCAGCTACAGGGAACCGGATGCTTGTGGCTCGCTTAGCCCTGTCATCCAAGATACTGGGGGGCTGAGATCAGACACTGGTGGTTTTAAAGTCCAGCCCTGACTGGAAGTCTGCAAAACTCTGAGCTGTGGCTCAAAGTGGTAGAGCTCTTGCCTTGAGCAAAAGATATTAGTACAGTACCCCCAAACTTTCAGTGGAATCCCCGTGGCTGACTCACCGCCCCCTCCCTACAAATAACCCACCCCTCTAAATCATTTGATGTGAACTTTTTGTAGTTTGTTAACACTGATGAAAGCACCCTAATTCTAATGACAGCATGTGGGATACAGCTATGTCATGAGTCTTATATGAGAAATGGTGTACTGACTGCATTCTTGCATCTGGTGCTTGTAAGAACTCCACAGATTATTGTGCAGATGAGAACCTTGAGGCTCAGATATGTCCCCATGTCAAGGCTAAAATGATGTATGTAATGAACTCTAGTGAGTTCTCTCCTGCAGACAATTGTTTTGGTTTATTTTTCTCGGTCATGAACCTTAAACTCAGGGCCTAGCTACTGACCCTTCCCTGTTGGGCTCATGGCTAGCACCCTACCAAGGGGACCCAAGGACACCCGTACAAAAGTGTTAGAGTCTAGGCATCTGTGGCTGATATCTGTCATCCTGCCTACTTTGACACATTTTTTTTCCTTCTCTGTAAAAATCCTGGGTCTCAGTATGAAGTATAATCCATATGCAAATATATCCATGTGATAAGATGTAATGAATGAAATAAGTGTTATATATGCAATAATACTAAATAAAATAATGGTAATAAATGTCATATGGACTAAGCCCATGTAAGTAAAAAGATCACATATATGAGTATTAATTTTTCCAGTGTTGGTGCTTAAATTCAGGCCTGGAAACTGGTCTGAAATTCTTGTCTTCAACAACAGTGAGCTTCCCTTCCCCCACAGTGTCACAGAGTTACCAGACCCTGAGTTCAAATCCCAGGCCTGCCAGAAAAATGGAGCAAATTCTAAGTCATGGCCTTAACTTATTTTGTCCAGGCCCGGGGCTTGAACTCATCTTGTGGCAATTCTGCCTCAGGTTCGATCACCCTAGCCAGGGGTGGAGCCAATGGACCCACAGCCCATTCTGAGATCCTAGGACCCAAGTTCAAATCTCGGGACTGATTAAAAAAAAAAAAGGAGAATGCCAGGGAAGGTGGCTCAGTAGTAGAGTGCTTGCTTTGCATGCATAAGGCCCGGGGCTTGATTCCTCAGCATAACATATGCTGAAAAAAGCTGGAAGTAGTGCTATGGCTCAAGTGGTAGAACACTAGTCCTGAGCTGAATAGTTGAGGAACAGTGTCAGACCCAGATTTCTGGCCCCACAACCAACAAAAAAGAAAAAAAAGAGAAAGGGGGGGGGGAAAGAATAGGGATAAAGGGGCTGGGAAGGTGGTTCAGTGATAGAGCCCTTGCCTTGCATGCCTGAGGCCCTGGGTTCGATTCCCAGCACCACTTAAGCAAAAAGAAAAAAAGCCGGAAGTGGCGCTGTGGCTGAAGTGGTAGAGCGCTAGCCTTGAGCTGAAGAGCTGAGGGACAGCACCCAGGCCCAGAGTTTAGGCCCCACGACCGGACCCCCCCCCCAAAAAAAAAAAGAATAGGGATAAAACTGGGAAGTTCCAGAAGGTGGTTTTACTTTGTTTTTTCCTTTGCACTGTGATCATCCTGGGTCTAAATGAAAGGGCCCGGAAAGAGTATGTGAGCTTACACTGCTGAAGTTTGGTGTGCTATCAGGCAAGCCATAGCCCAAACCAGCAACGTAGGCCCAGGGTTCAAATCCCGGGATTTAAACCTATGAATGGTGGGAGATCGTAAGAAACGCATTCTGACATACATCCATATGAATGGAATGTTGTAAAAGAAACAATTACATTAGTAGTTAGTATATGATTATATTTTAAAATTAAAAACAATAATCATAGTACATTGACTAATTTTCAATTAATATTTTATTATATTTTCAACAATAAGCAATGAAGGAGTAATTTAATTATGAATAATTGAAAGTAATATAGTATATGTAATTTAATAATATACAGATATCTTTCCTATTTTATACATACATATATATATGTGTATATATATATGTAAGCTATCTATATATCTATTTCTACACTTGTCACTCCTGGGGCTCAGTGGTAGAGTGCTTGCTTAGTATGTATGAAGTCCTGGGTTCGTTTCCACACTATCACATGCACAGAAAAGCCGGAAGTGGTGCTGTCACTCAAGCACCAAAGAAACGTTAGAATGTTCTAACTGCAAATATACAAGGCCAGGACTTTAGATACTTCATGACAGAGCAAGCCGGGAATCTGAAGATGACGGCTGCCATCTATCCTGACAGCCAGAAGTTAACAGCTGCAAACCAACTCCATCCAACCAGTCGCTGCTGGCTCACCCCTAGCTGCTCAGAGGATGAGATCTGACACTGGGCGATTGAAAACTCAGCCCTGGCAGGAAGTCTGTGAGACTCTGAGCTGTGGCTCAGAGTGGTAGAGCTCTACCTTGAGGAAAAGATCTTAGGACAGTACCCACAACCTATGAGTGCAACCCCTGAGTCTGAAGACCCTCCCCCCCCCCAGACTAACCACCCATCTAAACCGTTACATGTGAACTTGTTTGGTTTGTGACATGTTTCTGAAGGAATGGTGATACTGATGAAAGCATCGTAATTCTAATGACAGCTTTGGGATACAGCTATATGAAGAGTCCTTCCTAGGGTGCTGGGTGCAGAGTCCTTCATGGGGTGCTAGGTCCTTCATGGGGTGCTGTGTGCTGAGTCCTTCACAGGGTGCTATGTGCTGAGTCCTTCATGGGGTGTATTTTTTCATCTGATCCTTGTTTGAGCTCCAAAAGTAAGATTATTGTGCAGATGAGAAACTTGAGGCACAGACATTTCCCAAGGCAGGGCCAAATTTACGTATGTACTGAACTCTACTGAATTGTCTCCTGCAGACAATTGTTTTGTTTTAGTTTTCTCCATCATGAACCTTGAACTCAGAGCCTAAACTCTGATTTTCCTCTTATGCTCATGGCTAGCACTCTACTACGTGGAGCCAAGGACCCCCTTGCAGCAAAGTGTCACGGCTTAGGTGTCTTTAGCTAAGGTCTATCATCCTGCCTGCTCAGGAAGCTGAGGATCTGGGTTCAAAACTATCCCACACAAAAGATCCCATGACACTATCATCTCCTATTCACCACTTAGAAACTTGAAGTGGAAGCTGGGTGCCGGTGACTCATGCCTGTCATGCTAGCTACTTACTCAGCAGGCTGAGAGCTCAGGATCACAGTCCAAAGCCAGGCTGAGCAGGAGATTCCTTGAGATGGTAATCTCCAATGAACCACCAGAAAACCAGAATGTGCTCTGTACCTCAAGTGGTAGAGCTCTCCACTTGAGCTGAAGAGCTGAGAGACAGCACCCAGGCCCAGACTTCAACTCTTCCAACTTACAAGAAAAGAAAGAAAGAAACCTGAAGTGCAGTGCTGGGATTGGGTCTTAGGGGTAGAGTGCTTTGCATGTATGAAACCCTGGCTTTGAATCCTCAGTGGCATATCACTAGAAAAAAAACCTGAAGTGGCTCTGTGGCTCAAGTGGTAGAGTGCTATCCTTGTACAGGAGAAACTCAGGTACAGTGCTCAGGTCCTGAGTTCAAGCTCCAGGACTGGTATATGCACACAAATTAACCCCCCCCCCGCGCCCCCCCCCCATACCACAAGTGAAACTGTGACATCAAAGGGTAAAGCACTGGGAAATAGGTCCTTAGAGGAGACTTGAGCTGGTACAGCTTCTTTCCAGGCTTTGCCTTTTTTTTAGGGATTTTAGAAAAAAAACTTTAAAGAAGGTTAACTAGACCTTGGCTCCAACCAGCCCTGTTCCTGGAATGAAAAGAATGCCTTTAGGTCCCCCTCTCCTTAACAACCTAACTCACCTTGATTGTTGAGTTAAAGACTGACCCATAAAACAGATGGTTGTAATCTGGCTCCAACTATCTGACACCACATGCTTATGGTGGTAATCCCTGCCTTTCACACATGCTTACAGTAAACTCTGCCTATTGGCCATGTGTGTGTGGTCTGGTATGACCATGCAACCCTTTTGTTTGGTATGATCCTATTGGTCACCTGTGCATGACCAGGCTTGACCTCATGGATTTTGCCTTTACAAACCAAAGAATGGGGGCTGCTAAGGGTGGCAGTATCAGCTCCTGAGCCTGTGCTGTGGCCCTGGCCGGTCAGTGTAGAAAACTTCTCAATAAAGTTGCTTCTTTGTTAACAAATTTGTTGCGGTGGGCTCTGTCACTCCAGATGACTAGGCGGGTTTGCCTGCCTGAGTAAGTGTCTTCCTATTACACAGTGAGCTTCTGTTCTGAGCTCATGGTCAGTACTCAGGCCCTCTGTTCAACCAGGAAACCTAGCCACCCAGCTAGGAGAGGTCAAAGGTTTCCAAACCTGATGAGCTCCACCAGCCCTACATAACAGCGAACATTGTGATTTTGCATATGTGCTTAGATGTAGCAAGCTTCTGAAAACCTAGGTAGGCACCGCCGTTGCCAATAATGAATCATTGCATTAAGTTCAGCTCCCTAGTTTTTGTCTGCCAGAATGAATCTTGAATTAATTGTAGCAGTTTGTTTCAACACTGGAACATAGTATAACAAAGACAGGATAAGTGCAGGGAACTTGGCCTGCCAGGGGAGGTGGCACAAATGAAGGCTTCCTGTCACAACCGAGCACTGGGGAGAGAGATATCTTGGGGTACAAAGAGGCCTTTTTCTCCTGGTCTTCAGAGCCTGCCCACACTCATCATCACTAGTTGGCCCAGATAGAGTTGTTACAGAGCTGTACAGGAGTGAGACCTTTTGTCTGCCTGTTCCAACAATGAGGCAGGCTTCCTCCAGCAACCTGGAGCATGGAGAAACCCTCAGGCTTCACTGGGAACAGGGAGGGGTGTCCTGGAACATGCACTGTCTTGAAAGCACCCTCTGTGCTATGAAATCATTCTATTCAAAGAAAAATTCCTAGCTGGGTGCCTTTCTTCACAGCGACTCTGGATGTTCAACAATAGAAACACATTCACACATACACAGACACATGGAGTTACTGGCTCTATTTTTTTTTTTTTGGTACAGGTCTTGAGACTTGAACTATGAGCTTAGACATTGTCCCTGAGCTCATTTTGCACAAGGAAGCACTTTATTGTGCCTTCAACCATGATACATCATTAAATGAAGGCATAATTTAATACCTAATAATTATTAGTAATATATTACATGTAATTTAATGATATATAGACATCTCACATTCTATAAATATATTTATATATTTAAACATACACTGGAATATACATATACATCTCTCTCTCTTTCTCTCTCACTCTCTATGCATATATATGTATTTGCAGCAATTTACACATCTATCTATATATTGGCCACTCCTGGAGGTTAAACTTAGGTCCTGGGAACTCCCTGGCAGTGAATTTGTTTGAGGCTGCTGCGCTTACATTGATCCATTGATGAATTGGGCATTCCAAGCCCTGAGTTCAAATCCCAGCAGTGCCAAAGACAATAGGTGGATTAAGCAGCCAATGTTGATCTGTTCTGCTGTCTGTGAAAATATTGTTTCCTAGGTACAATATGTAATACCTATGCAAATACATATATATGATGTACATTATAAATGTATATAAATATTATTTTGCCAGTCCTGGGGCTAGAATTCATTCCCTGGGAAATGCTCTTGACTTTTTTTTATTCAAGGAGGGTGAGCTTCCACTTCAGCCACAGCAAAACAGAGTTACCCAGGCCGTGATTTCAAATCCCAAGTATGCCAGATAAAATGTCCCAAATTCCAAGCCAGAACCTTAATTTTTTTGTGGGGGGGGCAGGCACAGGGCTTGAACTCAGGTTGTCACAACTCTGCCTCAGCCTTGATTACCCTAGGCTGGGGTGCTGCTTTTACACCCACAGATGATCCAGGGATCCTAGGACCCAATTTCAACTCCCAGCACTGGCCAACAAACAAACAAACAAATCAAAATGGAAGAGGAAAAACCAGAAAGCTTTACACAACAGTTTTACCTTTGTTTCTTTTGCACAGTCACCATCCTGGGTCTCACTGACTTGGCTTGAAAATTGTACATGACTTTGCATGGCTGAGGCTGGTAGGCTGTCAGTGAAGCCTGAGGTTAACCCAGACACCTGGGACCTGAGTTCAATCCTAGGACTGCCACATACACATAGCTGAAGGTCCTTGGAAACTGGTTCCTATCTCTAGGAATACTAATAGAATGTTTGAAATGTACTAATTGAATTACTAATTAACTAGTCTTTCTAATGTAAGATTGTATGCATTAAATATAGGTCATTGATTAATTTAATTAATACTTTATTAAGTCTTCTACCGTGATTAATTAATGGAGGAATAATTTTAGACCAAATAATTAGTAGTAACAGAATATACAAAAGTAAGATATAGACATCACTCTTTATATAGAGTTATACACTAGAATCTACATAAATGTCTATCTGTCTCTCTCTGTATATGTTTATAGATGCATATATATGTAAATACACACACACTGCATTTTACACATCTATGTGTTTATATATTGGCCACTCCTAGGGCCAAATTTGCCCGACAACTTCATTTGCATCAGACTGGTGTGCTAATATTGACCCACTCGCCATTCATGAAGTGGGCTTTCTAGGCCCTGAGTTCAAATCACAGAACTGCCAAAAACTTAAGTAATCCTGGTGGAAGAAGCCAAATGTCCCATTTGTTTGCCTTATCGGTGAAAGTCCTGGGTCTCAGGAATGATGTATAGTACATTGGCAAATCTATGTCCTATGTAATAAGATGTAAAAAAGGTTATGTGTGTAATCATACTCACTAAAATACATAAGAAATAGATAAAACAAAAAATAAAATGAATAACCACACTAACTGCAATATGCAGTAAACATGTGTATGTAAATATGAATCCTGTATTTAAAATCTATAAGAATATTATTTTTGCAAGAGCTAGGAATTGAATTCAGGCCCTGTGAACAGGCCTGACTTTCTTGTCTACCAGCACGGTGTGCTTCCCCTTCTCCCACAGTGCTGTAGATGTACCTAGGACCTGAGTTCCAATCCCAGGACTGGCAGAAAAAATGGCATGAATAACAAACCTGAAGTAGAGGGCTGGGAATGTGCCTTAGGGATAGAATGCTTTGCATCTATAAAACCCTGGACTTGATTTCTCAGGAACACATCACTAGAAAAAAGCCTGAAGTGGCTCTGTGGCTCAAGTGGGAGAGGGCTATTCTTGTACAAGAGAAATTAGGGGCAGTGCTAACGTCCTGAGTTCAAACTCCAGGACTGGTGTATGTGTGCACACGCATGTACACGCACACACACACACACAAACACACACACACACACACAAACACACACACACACAGACCAGAAGTAAAGCTGTGACACAAAATGGTAAAGCACTGGGCTCCTGTGCTGAGCTCATGGTCAGCACCCAGGCCCTGTGTTCAACCCCAAAACATTGCCACACAGGGCTCAACTAGGAGACGTCAAAGGTTTCAAAACCTAATGTGCTTCAGCAGTCCTAGATGACAAGAAGCATGGTGAGACATGTGCTTGGATTTCCAAAGCTTCCAGAAACCTAGCAGAGGCATCATAGGCCCATCATCACCCTCAATGAAACATTTCTTGAGTTAAGTGCCTTAGTTATCTGCCAGAAGGATGCCTGAATTATATTGAGCTCTGTATCTGAACACCAGAATATAGTCTCACAAAGGCAGGATAAGTGCTGGGAACTTGGCCTGCCACAAGAGGTGGCACAAATGAAGGCTTCCTCTCACAAGGAGCACTGGGGAAAGAGATAGCTTGGAGTACAAAGAGGACTTTTTGTCCTGACCTTCAGAGCCCATCCACACTCATCCTCACTAATTGGCCCAGATGGAGTTGTTTGTTACACAGCTGTACAGGACTGAGGCCTTTTGTCTGCCTGTACAGACAGTGAGAGAGACTTCTTCCAGCAGGCCTGGGAGGCAGAGAAACCCTCAGGCTGTACTGAGCAATGTGAGGGGAGCCTACGAACATGCACTGTCATGAAAGCAGTCTCTGTGTTATGAAATCATTGTATTGAAAACAAATTTTCTAGCTTGGTGCCTTTCATCATAGCTACTCTGGAGCTTCACCTATGGGAATACATCCACACATACACAAAGACTTGGAAGCAGGTCCTGGGGTTGATCTATGAACATAGGCATTGTCCCTGAGTTACATTTGCTCAAGGGTATTGCATTAACCTTGAGCCACAGCCCCACTTCTGGGTTTTCTGTGATCTCTTAGAAATAACAATGTCATGGACTTTCCTATGCTGGCGGGATTCAAACTCAGATTCTCTACATCTCAGCCTCCTGAGGAGCTGGGATTACAGTCAGCAGCCACTGGCACCTGCCTTTCTTTTCTTCTTCATTTTTTAATCTGGACAATGTGACTGCTTAACAGCATCATTCCAATGCTTTGAATTTATAAGTAAACTACCCAATGTTCTTTCTCTGAGAAGGATTTTCTCTTCTCCTCTTCTCCTCTGGTCACAGGTTTGAAGCCAAGAGTGAGAAATGAGTGTCAAATGATTTTGGCAGCAAATGTCTAAAGGACATGCCAGTTCAATCACTTAGCATTGAGCTGCAGTGAATTTACTGTCTCAGGACGAGAGGACCAAAAGCTGAAGTGATCCTCATACTCTCTGAATTGCTCCTTAGGCCTATAAAATTATCTAATACTTATGAGTGTTTTGTGTCTCCAACCTTAAGTATCTAGAACACACTATAAGCATCTTCATGTTTCCATTTTTCTCTAGTACCTCTCGAGATTTAGCCTAAGGGTTTGTGTGGAGCAGATCCTCAGCGAATCCCTGAGGAAAGCCTCTTGAAGTCTCCGCAGGAGATCTCTGTTCAAAGCCAGCCCGAGCAGGAAAGTCTGTGAGACTCTTATTTCCAATAAACCACCAGAAAACCAGAAGTGTATCAGTGGCCCAAAGGATAGAGCTCCAGCTTTGAGAAAGAAAGCCGAACAGGAGATACAAGCCAGACCAGGCAGGAAAGCCTGGCAAGCGCTTATGTCCAATTAACTCAGATGGCTGGAAGTAGAGCTATGGCAGTGGTAGAGTCTCAGCCTTGAGCTAAGCAACTGAGGAACACATAGGGCCCTGAGTTTAAGCCGTGGGATGGCCACCAAAAAATTCAAAAAGAGAAGGCCAAGTGTATGTATCAGTGTCCTACCTACTTATGTGTGTATATTACCTCCCTGAGTGCAAACAGATTGTTTGTAATGCTTCTTTTATGTACAGATTTATTTTTCAGATAGGCTTGTTGCATATACTGCATCATTCTCTTCTTTTCAGGCCCATGGCTTTTCTCTTCCAGAGTTCCAGGCCTGTGTCCTCATATGATACACACTTAAGATCTCAGCAGACTTTATTTACATATTATTATGAGGCCAAGGCAGGAACAGTCACAAATCAGGCAGGGGAAGAGAAGATCAGGGCTTTTGAAATAACCTGTATTCAGAAAATTAAACTTGGGGAATGTAAAATGGTCGCATACATATGTAGAAACTACCATTAAGAAAAAGATGAGAGGGCTGGGAATGTGGATTAGTGCCTAGCATGCAAGAAGCCCTGGGTTCCATCCCTCTGTAGGACATGCACAGAATAAGCCAGAATTGGTGCTGTGGCTTAAGTAGTAGTGTGCTAGAGACAGTGTCCAGGCCTTGAGTTCAACTCAAGTACAAGTAACTTCTCATCACCAAGGGAAACTCAGGAAGCTCTTGAACATCTGCCCTTTCAGAAGTGGAAGTCAGAGTGTCATAGACTTTCCTGACGTAGCTGGCTTCACCCTGTGATCCTCAGACCTCAGTCTCCTGAGGTAGGGTGATTGGCCTTGGCTACTGGTGCCTTGCTAGGTCAGAACTGTAATGACATTGACAATACAAGTCAACTACTTATCACAAAGGGCTTGGGGAGCATATTAAGCCTTTCAACAATGGACCTTTCAGAACTCTGTAGGACACAAGGTTATAATGCTAGAGTCTGAGAGGCTGGGCATATGGATCTGCTACACTTGAACGTTGAGCTCTGACTCCAATTCTGGTGTACATCAGCGTTCATTTTCCAGAGAATGTTCTCCTAATTAGCTAATAGGAAAAGTACTTTGATTAACCCTCACTTTTTTCCCATTGTGTGTCTCAAACTCAAGCCTGGGCACTCTCCCTGAGCCCTTCATCTCAAGGCGAATACTCTACCACTTGAGCCACAACGCCACATGAGGCCTTTTGGTGGTTCATTGGTGATAAGAGTCTAACAGGCTTTCCTTGCCTAGGCTGTCTTTGAACTGTGGTCTTCAGATCTCGGCCTCCTGAGAAGATAGGGTTCCAGGTGTGAGCCACTGGCATCTGGCCTATTGTTTTTGCCAGTGCTGGGGCTTGAACTTAGGACCTGGGTACTGTCTCCATGCTTCTTTTTCTCAAGGCTAGTGCTTTACCTCTTGAGCACTCCACAGCTTCTGGATTTTTCTGAGTATGTGGCACTGATGATTCAAACCCTGGCATTCATGCATGCTGAGCAAGCTCTCTACCACTAAGCCACATTCCCAGTCCCACCCTTACAATTTTATCCCTCAACTTGCCAATCCTCAAGGAAAGGCTTTTGAGTATAAATCATCTAAAGAAATCCCTATAGGAAGGTGTTAAAGATAAACAAGGCAAATCTCATATTTGGGAAAGACTCTAAACATGTGAAGACTGTGACAAATGCCTCCATTTAATTATGTATCATGTTTCAACACTTAATAAAGTAATAATGAAAAATGAGTCAATGTCCTAAATTATTGTGTATAATTCTATAATAGATGTGCAAAATGTAATAAATATTATGTGTATAATAATACTAATACAATAAACAATAAGTAAATGAATAAAATATAGGAATACAGAAATACAAAATCAATAATAAAAAATCATAGCATGTATTAAACATACACATATAATACATAACATATATTACACATGTACATAAATATTATTTCCCAGGCACTGGGAACTCTACCCTGAATTTCTTTTCCTCAAGGACAGTGAGCTTCCCCTTCACCTATGATGCAAAAGAGTTACGCGGATGGTGACATCAAATCCCAGCAGTGGCAGAAATACTAGCCCCAGTTGCAAGACAGTGACTTAATTATTTTTAATGGAAGCAGTTATTTTTATTCAGTTCCATACTGAACATTTTAAAAACAGCAGTGTATAATTTTGTGTATCTATTCAGACATCCTTCCCTTACCTGCAAAGTGCTTCTCTGAGCTCTAAAATGTTTCCTTTTTTTGTACATTTTTTGTTGTAAAAATGTTGTATAGAGCGGTTACAGTTACATGAGCAAAGTAATGAGTACATTTACTATTGAGCATTGTTGCCTCCTCCTTTGTTTTCCCCTTGCCATCCCTTCCCTCCCACATCCACATCTACCCCCCACCCCCCAGCTGAGGTCAGTGACTTAATTTTTTGTTTTAAGCTTGGCACAGGATTTGAACTCAAGTATTAGAAACTCTGCATCTTTCCTCACATTTCTACAGATTTACCAAGATCCTGAGTTCAAATCCCAGGCTAGGAAATAAAACTGGCAGAAATTCAAACCCGGGGGATGTTTTTCAATTTACTTAAATAATTAATTAATTTTTTTTTTATTCTTTTTCTTTTTGCCAACCATGGAGCTTGAACTCAGGCCATGGCAACTCTTCCTCTGCTTCGATTGCCTTAGACAGGGCTGCAGCCTCTCACCCATAGTCAATCTTGGGATCCTAGGCCCAGAGAGCTTGCAGGAAGAAAATAAAAGTGGGACAGCACAAAAAATGGCGAGCTGCAGAGGACTGGTGGTTTTACGTTATTCTTTTCTTTGCAGGGTGACCATCCTGAGTCTGATGACACGGCTGCAAAGTGGAGCTATACTGCTATTCCTGAAGGCTGGTGGGCTATCAGGGAAGCCATAGGTGAAACCTGCCAACATAGGCCCTGGGTTAACAATCTAAGTTCTGACACCTACCAATGGCAGGACATCACAAGAGACTCATTCCTATGCATAGAAATACTGAAAGAGTAGGCGGTTTCTTGGCTTTGGTTCCTTGCATGGTGACCATCCTAGGTCTGAATGACATGGATGCCATGCACAGGTGACCTTTCATTGCTGAAGGCTGGCGGACTGTCAGGAAAGCCATAGTCCAACCCCGCAACACAGTCCCTGAGTTCAAATCCTGGTCCTGACACCTACCAATGGCGGGAGATCCCAAAAGACTCCTGCCTGTGCATTGAAATTCCGATAGAATGGTATCCAACACATGATTGAATAGTTTGTGCAGTTGCTTGGACTCAAATTAGACGAAATAATCCTAGGACGCTGATTGAACTTAATTAATGGTTACTTAGGCATGAAAAGAATAATATTCCTTCAACTGAGGTATAATAACTACCTAAGACTTGCTAGGAACATAGCAGATGTCATTGAATACTAGATACACGGCTCTGGCACTCTGTACTAATATGTATTTATTGGTGTACTACCACCTGCCTATCCATGTATGGCTATTTTGGCCACCCCTGGGGTTCGATCTCAGAGCCTGCCAAAAATTTCATCCTGGAGTAAGAAGCCAAGTGTGACACCTGTTTTCCTTTTCTGTGAGAGGGCAGGGTGTCAGGCATGATGGAGAATAAGTCTACAAATCTAAATGCTATGTGATAGGGTGTAAACAATGTAATACATGGTTAAGTGTCATCATAGTCAATAAAATAAATGGTAAATAAACAAATAAACCAAAAAGTACAATGAATGACCACACCAAACATAATATAGACTGAACACCTGTCTGGAAGTTCAATCCTATCTTTAAAATACATGTAAGGACTACGTTTTCCAGGGTTGAGGCCTGAATTCAGGCCTAGGGAAGAGGCCTGACTTTCTGATCTTCAAGCATAGAGACGTTCCCCTTCCTCCAGAGTGCAACAGAGTTACCCAGACCCTGAGTTCAAATTCCAGGCTTTGCAGACAAAAAATAGCATACATTCCAAGCCAGGGAGCTTCACTAGCATTTTTCATATTTTTTAAACTTCACTTGGCCTTTATTTGATACATTTTGATTTTATAACAAGAGAGTTTTTCTAAAATGGGTTTAAACGTTTACATTTCAGCATAGCACATTGGCGTTTCCATTTTGACCGTTTGCCATGAAGAGTGAGAATGAAAATCAGTACATCATTCCTCCCTAGAGGGACAGTTGATGTTATTTCTATTTAGAATTATTTCTATAACTATAAACTCTCTGCAATTGTATCGTGTGAGTTTTCCTCAGTGCCTACCACAAAATACTCTAGGGGAGACCTCATACCACAAAAGGTTGGGTTTCTGAATAAAAACTTACTTCTGTGAGGACAGGAGGTACTTGTAAGCATTATGGGAATAAAGTGAATTGTAAAATGAGAAACTAAACCATTGGGACTGGGATGTAGCTCAGTAGTGGAGTACTTGCTTAAAGAGCATAAGACCCTGGAAGAAAAGGAAGGCAAGTTTCCTAAAGCTCAGAAGGTTAGAATTTTATGATCTGTATGAACAAACTTCTTTCTTTCTTTTTTTTTTTTTTTTTTGTTGGTGGTGGGGCTTGAACTCTGGGCTTGGCTGCCTGCCTTCAGCTCTTCAACTCATGGCAAGTGCTCTACAGCTTGAGCCACAGTGCCATTTCCGGTTTGTTGGAGATAAGCCACATTGCCATTTCTGGTTTATTGGAGATAAGAGTCTCATGGACTTTCCTTTCCAGGCTGGCTTTGAACCGCCATCCTCAGATCTCAGCCTCCTGAGTAGCCAGGATTATAGGCGTGAGCAACCAACGCCCAGCACATGAACAAATTTATTAAAGATTGATTCTGAGGAATGAAACTTGGAATACACTTAAATATAAATAACTTATAATTCCATGGTAAAGGCACTAATTCAGAAGTATTTATTCATTGGCTGGTTTCTTAGTTTATTGAAAGATATATATATATATATATATATATATATATATATATATATACACACACACACATTTTTAATATATATACATATATATTATTAAAGCATAGCTTTGAAGTGTACCTAAAAGCATATGTGCTCATGTAAAGTTATACAACTGCACAAGCTTGTTTTTTTTATTTTCAGTTTGTTGGTACCATAAATTAGGTGGGATGTGTGTACTGTTGTTTTGTTCTCTGATTTTGGAGGATTTCTCTCTGCTTTCTTCCCCTACCCCCCTACTCCGCACTTGAATTCAGCTTGCTCTTTCTTGGCTTGATTGTTCATAGCTGATTTTCTACCACTTCAGCCATACCTGTAGCCTAGCTTTTTGCCAGTTAATTGGAGATGTCGTCTCTCAGGCTTTTCTGCCTGGATTGGCTTTGAAACTTCAGCTTCCAGTTCTCACCTCTGGAGTAGCTGGGATTACAGATGTGAGCCACTGGGATGTGAGCCTAGGGATGAATTTGAATTTGGTTGGTGTATTCTTTCTGTTTTTCTAAGCATGGGATCATCTACTATAGAATTTCTGTGAATATCCTGGGTCTGAAGTAAGATATATAATACATATGCTAATCTGTATAGTTCTCATAAGATGTAATCAATTTAATACATGTTATAAGTGTAATAATAGTCAATATAAATAATGAATGAATGACTAGTGCAAAAAATAAAATAAATACACAAGCAAATAATATGCGGTAAATATAAGTATGTAGATATTAATCATTATTTCAAATGTGGATGAATATTACTTTAACAGGGCTGGGGATTGAATTCAGGCCTAGGGAACAGGACTGAATGGCTTGTCTTCAAAGATGGTGAGTTTCCCCATCCTCCATAGTGCATTAGAGTTACCCAGACTCTGAGTTCAAATTCCAGGCCTGACAGGAAAAAAAAAGGCATGAATGTCAAGCTGGGGAGCTTCATTAGTATTTTTACAATTTTTTTTTTTCGTGGGGCTTGAGCTCTGGCCTTGGGCACTGTCCCTGCACTCTTCAGCTCAAGGGGAGCGCACTTCCACTTGAGCCACAGCACCACTTCTGGTTTCCTAGTGCTTTATTGGAGATAAGAGTCTCAAGGGCTTTACAGCCTGGGTTGGATTAAACCACAATCCTCAGCCTCTTGAGTAGCTAGGATTACAGGTGTGAGCCACCGGCGTCTGGCTATTTTTAATATTTTAATTTTTTTTCATTGATTGATTGCCAATCACGGGGCTTGAACTGAGGTTGTGGCAATACTGCCTGAGATTCCATCACCCTAGGCTGGGATGGTGCAGGCTCTGTACCCACAGCCGATCATGGGTTGGTATGCCTCGGGGGCTGACAGGAAAACAAAATGAAAACAACACCGAAAAAAACGGCATCTGTGGATGGTCAGCGGTTTCTTGGTTTTCCTTCCTTGCATGGTGACCATCCCGGGTCCAAATGACACGGCTGCAACCTGTAGGTCACCTGGCAATGCAGAAGGCTGGCAGGCTGTCAGCAAAGCCATAGGCCAACCTGAACACCTAGGTCTTTAGTTTGAATCACGGTCATGCCACTTACAAAGGACTGGGTAGCCTAAGAAACTATTGCCTGTCCATAGGAGCACCAGAGGAATATGAACAATGTCATGGTTGGATGAGTAGTTCATCAATCAGTCTAACAGAAAATTAGACCCAATAATCACAGGACACCGACTAATTTTAATTCATAATTTATTATACACTAAAAGAATACTATTGATTAAATGGATTCCTCACTAAAGACCTGAGAATCCATAGGAGTGTGGTATGTGTCATTGAATACTAAATAGACATTTCTGGCAGTATGTAAATATCTAAATTTATATTTATTTGTATACCATCATCTGCATAGAACAGTTTTGCTATTTTTGCCAAACCTGTAACTTGTTCCCAGGCCTTGGGATCCACTTGGCACCTGCATGAGCTAGATGCTGCCATGCTGACACTCACCCCTTCATGAATTGGGCCTCCTAGTCCCTCAGTCAAGGTCCCATCATTGCCAAAAGCTACTTTCTGGTGTAAGATTCCATGTGTGACACCTGTTTTCCTTTTCTGGGCAAGTGTTTGGTGTCAGGTATGATGTACATATTATGTCTGCAAAGCTACGTGCTATGTAATAGATTGGAACAAATGTAATAAATGTTATAGGTGTACTCACAGTCCACAAAAGAAATGCTAAATCAATCAATCAATAATAATAAAATATAATGAATCACTCCAACAAACACGATTTAAAATGAATATAAAGATATAACTCAAATATTTAAAATGTCTATAAATGTTATGTTTTTCAGTACTGGTACTTGAATTCAGGCCTAGGGAAGAGTTGAGAAGTTCATGCATGATTCACATAGGAAATGATTTTAAGAGTGCATGAAATGTGACAATAATAATTATATTCAGGAAATCGAGGCATTGGGAAAGATCCAAGAATCGGTAGTCACATGGCAGATAGGATTCCAACACAGCTCACCACATTTCTAACTCTATACAAACAGGCCTTTATTAGCATATTAATTTCAGCTTATGAATGGGTGAATATGGTGCTCCACCCCCACCCCAGGGCTACATCTCAGGTCCTGGGTATGCTCTAGCTCCTTAGTGGCTCACAGGCTGGTGTGCTCATGTGGACCCATTTGGCAGTTGGTTCTGCTAGGCCCTGAGTTCAACTTCCAGCACTGCCAAAAGGTTCATCCTGATGTGAGATGCCAAACCTTGCAGATGTTTTCCTATCCTGTGCAAGTCCTGGGTCACAGCTAGGATCTAGAAAGCATAGGCAACTCTATACCCATGGGAAAAGGTTGTCATCCATGTGAGCACAGTTATATATGTCATCCTATACTCAATAAAATACACAATACATAGATGAATTAGACACAAAATAAAAAGATTAACTACACTGAAAACAAGGTGCATACCACACCTGTCTGTAAATAGAGATCCTAGGTTTAAAAGAGGTGGGCTTGTGCAGTGCTGGGGCTTCAAAACAGGCCCAGTACCAGGTCTGACCTTTTAGTCTTCAAGGACAGTGAGCTTCACCTTCCCCCACAGTGCAACAGAGTTACCCAAACCTGAGTTCAAATCCCAGCTCTCGCAGTAAACTGGCACAAATTCTGAGCTAGGGTTCTTCATTCATAGTTTTTTCATTTTTTTTTTTTTTTTTACCAGATCTGGGGCTTGAACTCAAGTCATGGCAACTCTGCCTCAGCTCTGATCCTCCTAGGCTGCAGACTCTGGACCCACAGCCAGTCCTCGAACCCTTGGACTCTGGGGTTTGCTGGGGAAAAAAAAACCTTCGAGGGGAAAAAAAAATGGAGGAAATTCCACCTGGCTCTTTTATGTTCATTTTCCTTTGCATGGTGACCATTCTGGGTCCAAACATGGCTGCCTGCAGAGTGAAGGTGACCTGGCATGGTTGAAGGCCTGCTGATTTTCGGTGGAGCCACAGGCTAACCAGACAGTGAAGGCCCTGAGGACGAATCCCAGTCAGCCCTGTTACGATGAGGGAATGTCTGGAGATCCTGGGACACTCGTTTCCAGACCTAGGAAGAGTCGTGGAATGCAATCAATCTCATCCTAGAATGAGTAGTTCCTGCTTGATGCGAGTAGGAAATGATAGGCAAGACTCATTTGGTATCGATTATTTTTAATGAAGAGTTGATGAAACATGACCATAATCGTCACAGTCATGAAATGGAGGCATTGAGGAAGATCCAAGAATCGTTAGTCACAAGGTAGATTGGATTCCATCACTGGTCGCCATCACTGCGGGGCTCAATCTCAGGTCCTGGGAATGCCCTAGCTCCTTAGTGGCTCAAAGGCTGGTGTGCTTACCTGGACCCATTCGCCTATTGGGCCTGCCAGTCCCGGAAGTCAGATCCCAGCACTGCCAATAGATGAATCCTGATGTGAGAAGCCAATCATTGCAACTGTTTTTCTGTCCTGTGAAAGTACTGGGTCTCAGCTAGGATGCAGTATGCTATATAGGCAACTCTATATTCATGGGAATCAGTTGCCATGCATGTCAGCACAGTTATAGCTGTCATCATATGCAATAAAATACAAAATGCATCCATGACTAAGACACACAATATAAAGAATAACTACACTGAATGCATGATGCATTCCACATCTCTATGTAAAGAGAAATCTTATGTGTAAAGCAGGTGAGCATATGATTTTTGCCAGTACTGGGGCTTTAGTTCAGGCCCTAGGACTAGGCCTGACCTTGTAGTCTTCAAGAATGGTGAGCTTCACCTTCCCCCAGAGTGCAACAAAGTTTCCCAGACCTGAGTTGGAATCTCAGAAGTGACAGAAAAATGGTGAGAATTCTGAGCCAGGGTGTGTCATTATTATTATTATTATTATCAAGCATGGGATTTGAACTCAGTTCATGACAACTCTGCCTTAGCTTTGATCACCTTAGGCTGGTGAGCTCCCATGGGCCTGTAGCCAATCCTGAGATCCTAGGCTCCGAAGTTTGCAGGCACAAATGACAGAAAAATGACAGAAAAAACGTGGCAGGTTGGATTTTTTATATTTTCTTCTTTTGCACAGTGACCATCCTGGGTCTGAATTACATGGCTGTAAAGGGTACTTCACCTTGCATTGGCGAAGGCTAACGGGCTATCAGGAAAGAAATAGGCCCATGTGGCAACATAGGCCCTGAGCTTGAATCCTGGTACTGACACCTACCAGTGGGGGGAGATCCCAAGATACTTCTTCCTATGTATGGGAATAACAATGAAATGTTAGCAAACTCATGATTGAATGAGAAGTTTCTGCTTTTATTGGTCTAGTCCAAAATTAGATGCAATGATCCTAGGATGATGATTCATCTTAATGAATGGTTTATTAAGCATGAAAAGAATACTATTCATTCAATGGTGGCATAATAAATACCTAAGAGGTAGTAGGAATGTAGTTGATGTCATTGAATCCTAGGTAGATGTCTCTGGCACTCTGTACAAATATATATTTATTGGTGTTCTACCACCTGTCTATCCGTGTATGGCTATTTTGTCCAGCCCTATGGCTCAATCTCAGGGTCTGGAAATTCCCTGGCAGCTTCATTGGCTAGAGGTTGCCATGTTGACACCCCCATTCAGGGTCTGAATTGGGTCTGCCAGGCCCTGAGTTCAGATCCCAGCACTGGCAATAACTGGATCATGAGTGTGATACCTGTTTTCCTTTTCTCTGAGAGTCCTGGGTGTCAAACATGATGGAGAACACATCTACAAATCTAGATACTATGTGATGGGTTGTCATCAATATTATAAATGGAATATGTATCATCACAGTCAATAAAAAATCTCATATCTAAAATATACTTGGAACTCAAAAAATTAAATCCCCCAACAACAAATCCTCAAAGAAACAACTACCCAATAAATAAGTGGGCTAACAATTTAAAGAGAAATTTCTCTGAAGAGGAAAGAATCATGGCCAATAGACATATGAAGAAATGCTCAACCTCCCTCACCATAGAAGAAATGCAAATCAAAACAACATTGAGATACCACCTCACCCCAGTTAGAATGGCTATAATCAAGAACTCTAATAACAACAGATGCTGGAAGGGATGTGGACAGAAGGGAACTTTACTTCATTGTTGATGGGAGTGTAAACTTGTTCAACCACTTTAGAAAATAATATGCAGGTTCCTCAAAAGACTCTACATAGATGTCTCAGAAGACCCAGCAATCTCACTTTTGGACATTTACTCAAATGTTTACAAACAAGACCACACTAAAGCTACCAGCACGGCTATGTTTATTGCAGCACTATTTACTATAGCTAAGATATGGAGCCAACCCACATGCCCCTCAGTAGATGAATACATCAAGAAAATGTGGTATATATACACAATAGAATTCTATGCCTCCATCAGAAAAAATGACATTGCCCCATTTATTAGGAAATGGAAAGGCTTGGAAAAAATTCTATTATGTGAAGTAAGCCAGGTCCAAAGAAATATAGGTCCCATTGTTTCCCTTATTTGCAATATCTAGAATATGTCTGAGTCAAGCAGAAAAGTTCAGATAAGGTGATGATAGGGAAATGAACCCTAAGATATGTACTCAAATGTTTTTTTTTTCTTTCTTGGGATTGTTTCTATCACATTTATAATATTAATTCTTTGTTGCTTTGTATGTCCCTTCCCCACAGTATAACCCTTGCTTTCACTGTATTTGATGTAGGTATAATTTGTTTAAGGGAAGGGGGAAAACAAATCGTTTAAATAGGGATAGAGGTGGACCCATTGCAACAATGAGATGTACAAGTCGTTTTGTCGAAAATGAACTTTACAACTTTGGTGCGGAGGGGCGGGGGGGGGGGGAGGGACAGAGAGGGGAGGATTGTGGGGGGGGCTGGGAGGAAGTTGAGAATGGATGGGAAGGGGAAACAAAGGAGGAGGCTACAATGCTTGATAAGAAATGTACTCATTATCTTGACCATGTAGTTGTAACCACTCTGTACAGTATTTTCAAAATAAAAAAATGGAAAATAAATGAATAAAACAAAAATACAATAAATAACCACAGCAAACAGGATATAGACTGACCATCTATATGTAAGTAAAAATCCTACCTTTACAATGTATATAAATAGAATGTTTCCGGGTTGGGTACTTGAATTCAGTCCTAGGGACCAGGCCTTACTTTCTTGTCTTCAAGCATGGTGAGCTTCCCCTTCATCCACAGTGCTTCAGAGTTACCTAGGCCTTAAGTTCAAATTCAAAGTTAGGAGAAACAGCGTGAATTGCAAGCCAGGGAGCTATTTTTTTTTTTTTTTTTTTGCTTTTTTTGCCAAACACGGTCTTGAACTCAGGTCATGGCAACGGTGCCTCAGCTTTCATCACCATAAGCTGGGGTGCAGCCCCTGGAAACACAGCCTATCCTGAGATCCTAGAACTCCAGGCCTTGTGCCTGGGGGTGGGGGGGGATGCACAGAATAAAAATGGTGGGATCATGTTTTTTCATTTTCTTCTTTTGCACAGTGGCCATCTCAGACTGAGTGATCCGGCTCCAAAGGATACTGCACCTTGCATTGCTGAAGGCTTGCAGGCTACTGGGGAAGCCATAATCCCCAACAATGATTAGCCAGGCACCAGTGGCTTTCACCAGTCCTCCTTGATACTTACAAGGCTGTGATAGGAGGATCATGGTCAAAGTCACCCTAGGAAGGAAAGTCCTTGAGACTCCTGTCCAACCTCAATGCCAACAACGCCAGAAGTAGAGCTGTGTGGCTCCATTGGTAGAAGGCTAATCTTGAGCAAGAACAGCTCATGGACTGTGCCCAGATCCTGAGTTCAAGTTTCAGGACTGGAAACAAACAGACATATAAAACAATCTGTGCAGCCATCTGGCTAAAGCAAGTCTCCCTCTAGTCCCCAACTGGATTGGACATATTTTCCTGGTAAAGGGTCTGCTGTCATCTTGACTCTGTCCATTCTGTCTGAATCACAGGATTCCGGGCACACCCACATTCTTTGATGGTTCTTTTTGACAAATGGGATACAAGAATAGTGGCCATGCCCATATTCTATGCTTCCCAGTAGCACCTGGATTCCTTCTGTTGGGTGACACCACTACCAGCAGTTGAGGAAGGTAGAGGTGGCTGAGTGGTGAGCAAGAGACTCCAGGTGACTTTGAGGTAGAGTAGGAAATGACATCCTATTCGGTGAGTGGGAGAAGAGAGGATTTCCTAGAGCCTGGGAACATAGCCAGCCCAACTTTCCCATCCCGGCTCTCAGATGTCTGAAACAATAAGACTCAATGAGAGAACTGTGGACAAGAAACTGCCACAAGAACACCAGCAGTATCCTCCTGACAGACCTGAAACATTCAAGAAAACAAACAACACGAAAAAGGGAGGGATCCCCAAGACAAACACCTCTGGGGAGCGGGATTGAATGGAGAGTCCCGCCAAAGGTGATGCAGACCATGGGCCTCCCCTGCCTTTGGACACAGTCACAGCCACCAGGATCCAGAGTGTCAAGGGTCCCAATACCACCAAGGATCCACAGAGGTGCTACTGGCATGTGGTGCCCACCCTGGACCACAGAAAAGAAGAAACCAGGTACTCTGTGCTAAGATCCAACCACTGAAGCAGGGAAAGACAGACCCGCAGGATCAATGGGAGTAAGAGAGGGAGAAGACAGACCAGATACATGCAGCACCAAAAATGGTGGTAGAGATCCACAAGGCACCCATACAGCGGTTGGATTCAGCAGAAAGCGATTTACAATGTGCACTGGCCCAAGTGCAGCAGGCCACTGATGACAGAGAAGGGGAGCAGGAAGCTCTCACCAGCTGGCTGTAAGCTGTGGTGTGTGGCAGAGCTGGAGATAGTGGATTCTGTGGTCACTGTTGCAAAGAAGGAGACCAAAATGTTCTTCGAACAGCTGAATGATGTGACCCTTCAGCTCTAGGAAAAGCACAGGAGCAAGTGAACACAGAGTTGCAGGAGAAGCTGGAAGTGCTGTAGATACAGAGGAGCAACGTGAAGAAGAGAATATGCAAGTTCCAACAAGCGCTGGAGGGGCGTGAAGTACTAAAGAGACTACTGGACAACCTGACCTGGCTGGTGACCACAGCGAATCTGGAGAGAGACACCTTCATGGAGGACGTGAGCATTGAGAGGTCCACACGAAAGGAGGAGGCATGACAACTCACCCAATGGGAGAACCAACTGACAGAAGAGAAGGAATGAGGGGCAAGGCATGTGCTGGACCTAGGGAATGAGCTGTGGGAACTGAGAAGGAAGCTCGAAAAGCCACAGCTCCCCGCGGGACCATCTCAGGCCAAGTGGCATCTGCAAGCCCAGGTCTACAACAAGGAGATGGAGTTGAAAAACCTGGAGGAACAACTTCACATCCAGATACAGGAAAGCCAGTCTCCGTCTTCAGAATGTGGAGAAGCAGGAGCAACTGCAGAGACTGGAGGAGAAAGCCTAGGATCAGCAGGAGATCCCTGAGACCCCATGATAAGCATGTGTGTGGGATGGACAAGCGGAGGAAAAGCTGGCCCTGCTGTGGGAAGCTCTCCACAAGGTGAGCAGTGAGAAGGAGGAGCTCGCCAGCATCCTGGACTCAGAGCAACAGATGAAGAAACATCTGCGGGAACAGTAAGACTGCTCAGAGGAGAAGATAGGAAAATCCGTAGTGGTGGCTGAGAGAGAGAGAGCCAAGCAGCTCAGGAGCAGCATGAGTAGTCCCTGGGCCAGTGCAGGAGTTCAGAGCCTCCTGTGAATGGCACATCTCCTCCAAAGATCGGCTGTGCTCTGAGAAGGAGGCCCTGCAGCAGCACTTAGAGAGGCAGACCCAGCTGCTGGAGCAGGTGAAGCAAGTGAAGGGCTCAACAAACTGGAGAGACCAGGTGGTGTACCCAAAGTGGAAGGACACTCTCAAGTGCCTGGAAGCCACCAGATCACAGGAGGAGTGCCTGCAGGCCCAGCTGAGCTTCCTGGCTTTCCCTGTGCAAGGGGAAGGCATGAGCCCTGCAGAAACAAAAGATAAGGAGGCGATTCTCTGCCCCCCGTCACCATCGCGATGTGACCATCACAGAGGATGGAGATGTTCCCCAGACCAAGAGTGACATGGCTCTGAGAGTACTCTTGGAGGATGGGATCCACAGGGGGAAACTCCTGCCACAAGAATGGCGGGCCAGCTGCAGTCGCCCCTTGGCCGATCCAGCAGCTCAGTACCAGACTGAGCTGGACGCATAAGACCTCAGCCCCATGAACTGCCACCACAGCATGAGTGGGGATGGGAAGTGGTACACATGGGCATCTGAAAAAAAAAACATCTGCTTCATCCATGACCAGCCTGATGAGGTGGACTTCCAGAGTCCAGCAGGTGAGCTCCCCCATTGATGCAGCCAGCTGTCAGCACACATCCGAACTATCGAGGAATCCCTCATGGTAGGTAAAGAGCAGATGTTGGTCCTGCATGAGCTGTCTTGGGACAAAGCCCAGTGCATGCACTCGCTGTCCTAGGAGATGCTGGAGAAGAGGAGAGTGCTGCCGGAGCTGCTGTCACTCCTCACAAGGGAAGGCACGTACAGCAGTCTCCAGATGCAAGCACAAGCTGATCCCCCCACCACAAACACTGCTTCAGATGCCTCAGGGCCTGTTGTGGGTGAAATGAGGGAGGAGCAGAAAGGTTTTGAAGAATTGCAACTTGAAGACAGCATGGAAACTGCCAAAGGAGAGGTAAGAGTTCCCGAACCCTTAGTGGACTCCCCCAAGGACCATGTCCTGCCCCAGATGCCCCACATCTAGATCAGCCCACAGCTCCCAGGCTCAGGGGAGAAGTGCTCCCTCACTTTCTCCTGTAGACTGATGCAGATGATGACTCTCTATGTGACATACTGACTCTCAAAAGCCTTGGCAGCCACCAGAAATAGGTGACCAAGTGGCTTTCTCTCAGGCCTCCATCTGCCGGGCAACAGGAAGGATAAACTGGGGGTAGGGTAGGGCAGAGGCTGCAGGGAGTTGGCCCAAACTCAAGGGACATCTAATGGCCCATTGGTGGCCAGGAAAGAGGTCCATGTTATGCTTATCACAAAGAATAAATTGTTTTCAAAGCAAAAAAAAGGCCTAAAAACAAAGATTTGATCTTCCAGCCTTGGGGCTTGAACCCATGCCTAGCCAATGTCCCTGAGCTCTTTTTGATCAAGGCTGGTCCCACCTCCCCTTCCACTTTTTCTGTGTGGAATAGAACCCAGGGCTTCAGGCATGCTAGGTGAACACTCTACCACTAAGCCACACTCTCAGCTAGGATGATTCTCCCCCCTCCCAAACCCATATGGCCATTCCTCAGATAAATAGGAAGTAAGGGCTAGGATGAATATGAAGCACAAGTCTGGTTCACACCAAAATATTCCCCTGACCCCTCTTCTCACACCCTTAGTTGAAGTTTCTCTTCTACCATTGAGCAATGAGAGAGGGAGAGGGGAGTCCCAAGAGAGTACCAACAACTGGCCCCCTGAGTCCCACATCCTCCCCCACACAAGTGGTCCTCCAGATTCTGATCTTACCTGACTCAATGTGAAGTCTGCACTGTCTCCCCACCACTGCAAGGCTCGGGAAGAAATAAAGGTCAGCCATAACCTCAGCCTACACCCAAGGTGGAAGCTTCTAGTCCCAGACCTACTTACACCTCTGACTGCCCCTAGTTAGGCCAGACCCACCATTCAGCACTATGTTGGTGGTGAGGACCTGATGGATGGATTCCAGGGAGAAGGTCTATGGCAAAGAGCAGAAGCAGCAGGGTGAGCAGGGCAGAAGGAGGTGGGGAGATTGCTCTGGGATCTTCCTTGGAGCCCTTCCATCCAGCCAGACCAATGCTGACCCAAAACATGGACAAGGCCAGGGGGTGAGAAGAGATGGAGGAGCACAGGAGTAAAGGAGGTACTTCTTTGTCTTAGACGACTTGATTAATTCCAATTATAATTAATTCCAATTATATTTGGCCTATGCCAATCCCAAAGACAGCATGCAATGCCTCTCCTTGTTGTTGTTGGCTGTGAGCGCTGTCCTTGAGCTCTTTTTCTCAAGGCTGTCACTCTACCACTTGAGCCATAATGCCACTTTTTTTTTTCTGACGGTTCATCGACAAGAGTCTCATACCCTGTCCTGCCCAGACTGGCTTGGCACCATGATCCTCCAGATCTCAACTTCCTGAATAGCTAGAATGACAGGCATGAGCCACCAGTGCCCAGTATGTGATGCCTTTTGAAGGCATCTTAGCCAGACTGTAAAGGAGCCCCAAAGGGCCTGGATAGACCATGACCCAATCAAGGAGCTGGGATGGGGGAAGGTTGACCTTCTAGCCATTCTGTTCCCCCAAAATTGAAGATGCCAAGAGATGTTGTATGCAACAAGCACCTAGGCCAGCAGCCAACAGGCTTATTGTGGAAAAAGTAGAGAATACCCACAGACTGCAGTGTAGAAATCTCTGATTTTGCATGCATGTGGTGTGTGTGTGTGTCTGTGTGTGTGTGTGTGTGTGTGTGTGTGTGTGTGTGTGTGTGAACTCAGGGCCTAGGCTCTATCCCTGAGTTTTCTTGCTCAAGGCTAGTGCTTTGCCACTGGAGCCACAGCCCACTTGCTTTTCCATGGTTAATTGTAGGTAAGAGTCTCAAGGACTTTCCTCTCCAGGGTGGCTTTGAATCCTAATGGGGGCCCCAGGGAAGCAAGAGTAAACACAACTCCCAAGTACTATCCCTATGGTGGGCTACTCCTGCCCCCTGGTGGCTACACGCAGAACATGTGGCCCCATGCCATTGTCCTCTAGAGTTCAATTTGGGGAAGTGACCAGAGCCAAGCTGACTTTTGCTCACCCTGATTGCTGATGTCAGAGCACGTCTGTTCAACACGAGGCCAAGAGAGCTCCAGGAAGCCCAGCTTTCCAGGGACACAAGGAAGGGAGAGGTCAGCTCCAGGTTGACTAAGAGCCTTTGCCCACGGATACCCCAACTTGTCCTTACTTATCACCATAAGACCTGTGAAAGAAAAACCCAAAAAAACAAAATTGGATCTGTGCCTCCGTGTTGTAGAACTCTAGCATTGAACCAAAGAGCTCAGAGACAGGGCTCCCAAGCTTTCAATTCAAGACCCCCAGCTGACCTTCCCCCATAAAACACAGGCTGTCTAAATGTGAACTAGTAGGATTTGTGCAGTGTTTCTGAAGAATGGTTATACTGAAGGAAGCACCTTAATTCTAATGACAGCTGAACTTGTGACATACAGCTATGTGCTGAGTCCTTCACAGGGTGCTATTTGCTGGGTCCTTCCCACATGGGGGTTTTGTGCTGAGTCCTCAAAAATTTGCTGTTTGGTAAGTCATCCCAAAAGGTGTTATGTGCTGAGTCCCTGAGAAGAGTGGGCCATCCTGGGTTTTTCAAAGGGTGCTGTATGCTGAGTCCATTACACAACATATTGTATGCTGAATCCTTTAAAAGGTGTGGTGTGCTAATGCATCCCAAAGGGTCCTGCTATGTGCTGAGCCCTTGCGAAAAGAGGGATGAGGTGTTTTTTGAGTGCCCTGTGCCGAGTCCTTTACACAGGGTGCTCTGTACTGTCCTTCAAATGGTGCTGTGTGCTGAGTGCTTCCACAGTGTGGTATGTGCTGAGTCCTTCAAAATTGTTCTGTGTGCTGAGTTTTTTGAAGGATGCTGTGTACTGGGTGTTTTACACAGTGTACTTCAACACAGGGTGTGATGAGTCCCTGGGAAAGAGTGCTATGTGCTGAGTTTTTCAAAGCATGTCATGCACTGAATCCTTTAAACTGGGAGCTATGGACTCCCTCCTTCAAAGGGTGCTGTGTGCTGAGTACTCTACCCAGCATACTACATGCTGAGTCCTTCAAAGGGAGCTGTGTGCTGAGTCATTTACACAGGGTGCTTTGTGCTGATTTTGGAAGAGTGCTGTGTGCTGAGTCATTCCAAAGAGTGCTATGTTCTGAGTCCTTGGGAGATGGTTATCCCCAACACACACACAGAAACACAAACACACATACACACACGAGTGTCACCGTGCACCTGCTTGGTTTGTGGAGTGGAGGGGGATGGAGGAGAGTCTCCTCCAGCGGGGGGCTGAGGGGAGATTAGATCACCTAGGCCAGTACTGGGGGTGTGGTGTGGTGCTGAGCTTAGGTAAGGCTGCAATTGCCCAGGTCTAGAAGCCTCAGGGCCCAGTCAGGGCTGCAATTGTGGCCAGGGGTGGGGGACAGGGCCCAGGGGAGGAGGGGGCGGGGCCCAGGAGCGCACTTTAGTGGCAGGAATGGCCAGGAGCCCAAAGGGGCAGGGGTGTGTGTGCAGCACGGACGGGGTGGCCCAGGAGAGGAATGTGGGGCTGAGAGAGAGCTGGGAGAAGAGCGAGCACGAGCACTAGCACAAGCACTAGCACCCGTGGAAATGGCTTCAGTGGCTGGCGGCTGCTCTGATCATAGTGTGGGTCCTGGCCAAGAGCGCAGAGCATGTGAAGCCTGCACAGCAGGCACATCACCACACGCAGCCCCTTGGAGGCGCCCAGCCATGGTGGCCCTGAGTCTGAGGTCCTGGTGCAGGGAGCACGGCAGAGGCAGTGGCTGCTGAGGCAGCGGAGGCCACAGGATAGGAGGCTGCTGAGGCTGCGGTGGTGGCTGAGGAGGAGCAGAGGCTGTGCGCAGTTCCAACACTCACCCACACTGCTTTTCAAACATGGCGCTGCTGGCTCCTACCCTCGGAGCCTCTAGCAGTCACCTGGCAGAGCTGTTGCGCCCCTGGCCTGCTTGTGGCCCTGACTTGGTTCCGGCCTTTGGTCCTCAGACTCCCGGGGGCATGCACCCAGAGTCGCAGCCTACAGCTTCTCCCAGCAGTTCACGTGAGTTGCCGACCTGTGCTCCAGCACTCCATCACCCCTCCGTAAAGCCCATCCCCCACTCTACCCTTCCTCCCCACCCTCGCAAACCCAGACCTTTGCCTCTTGCCTCCCCCTTCCTTCCTGCCTGAGCCTCCCCCCGTGCCGCACAGTCTGTCCTGGCTCTGCCACAAATGCACCCCAGGGGTGGGGGGTGGATGTGGGTGTCCACCCGGGGATCTCACACTCATCCCTAGTGGCCACTGTTCCAGGAAAAGGGGAGCTGCAGGGATGGGGAGGTGGGAGCAAAACAGAGCCCCTGGCCTGGAGCAGTGGGAACCACACAGCTCTGCATCTGCACCCTTCCTCTCCCTGGTGGGAACGAACCTGGTGGCTTTACTCAGAGGTGGGGAGCTGCACCCCACACCTGCCTTCTCAGTTCTTTTCCCTTTTGCTGGGCAGGGGGGTGTTGGATGCAGAAGATAGACCCCGTTGTTGTGTGAGCCCTTGTCTTCTGTGCTCAGTCACCCTTTCACCTGAGGACATTCCCAGAAGAGCCCACTAGAGAGGTGAGGGCACTGGGGTCAGATAGAAGGTGAGTATTTGGTAGAAAAACACACCTCCTCTGACAGACATACAACCAGCCTGTACCCCCAACCCCAGCTGTCAACAGTTCTGACTGGATGATCACATTTCCCAGTTCTGCCAGCTTCTGCTAGTGATCCCAGTCTATCTGGTCTCCTTGTCCTCCCCAAGAATCTGCCAAGTCGCCCAGAAGTATGTAGGCTGGAAGTAGGGAGTCCATCCATGTATATAGCCTTTAGGACCTCATCAAAGTCCCCAACAACGCCCCCACCCCCGGTCAGAAACCTCTCTGGAGGCACCATGACCCCCTGCTTTGTTTTCTGTACAGGCTCTGAGGAGCCACATGTCTTGGAACTCCTTCACCCAGAGTCCTAGCCTAGGGTTTTGGTGAATGGGAAGTCAAGGCTGGTTGTTCCCATGGGGAAGGGTCTGGCCCTAGAGAAAGGGGGAGGTAGGGTGGCTCTACATTATTAGAGCATTGTTCCCCTTGGGTGGTTGCCCCTGGTTCTGACAAGGGAACCCCTGTGCTTGAGCAGGTACATTGCCTAGATGAGAGACCAACAAATTCAGGAGAGGCACTGCTCTGAGTCTGTGTGTTTAGGTGTGTATGAGGACAGAGAGAGAGGGGAGGGGTCAGGTTGTGGGATCTGAACTCTGGGCTTGTGCACTGTCCCTCAGCTCTTCAGCCCAAGGCTAGCACTCTACCACTTGAGCCACAGCGCCACTTCCGACTGTTTTCTTTTTGCTTACGTGGTGCTGAGGAATCGAACCCAGGGCCTCGTATATGCAAGGCAAGCCCTCTACCACTGAGCCACCTTCCAAGCCGGAGGAAAAGCATTTTATTTGTGTGCATGTGTGTATTTGTTGTTCTTTTTTCATTAATGCCCAGTATGAGCCCAGCCACAATTTTTGTTTTCTCTTTCACAGTATCATGGCTCCTTTAGAGAAGGTTTCATTAGATGTTCCTTCCCACCACTTTCTTCCCTTTTCTGCCGCCCACAGTAACTGCTGGGCCTGAGTGGGTCTCCCCTAGGAGGCCTGTGTGAACTGCAGACCAAAGTGGACACCTGCCCTTCTGTCTTTAGCCAGAAGGCTCATGAGGCTACTGTGACCACAGCCGCACTCTTTCAGCCAGATAGTCTGCTCTCATGTGTATAGTTGGAGCTAATTCAAAGTTGGGAATGTGTCTGCCAAACATAATTAGGGAACGACATAGGGGGTGTAGGGCAGAGGCTGTGAAGCTAGGAGGGTCTGGGAATTGATGAACGGTGTGACATGGCAGATGGTTCACCACGACTGAGGATGAGAGGTGACTCTTACCCAGGGCATTGATGGTGTCCGTGGGCATCTTAGCAGGGGGCTCCAGGGCCCCAATGTTGCCATGGATTTCCTCCCAGGGCAGTGCACTGGTGGGTAGTCCTCCCTGGAGTCCTGCAGACTCCAATCTGTGTCCCTCCTGAGCTGTTTCCAGCTGGGCAATGGTAGGCAAGTGTGTTCCCCCTGCTGGAGCCTGCTTGGGATCAGGACATGGCACTTACCTGAGGCTCTCTGAATGCCATTTTCTGTAACCTGCTGTAGGCTGTCTGGAAGGAAAAGAGGACTACTGATTTTGGAACCCATTAAGTTTGATTGGAACAAGTGAAATGCCAGCTTTTCCAGGGTTTTTTCTTGAAGCTGGCAATTTCTACTAACGCCTGGGATTCTGGGTCAAATTAGATGGACCATATCAGCCACCAAACAATGACTTTCAAAGCGGCACAGGCAGAGTTCCGAAGCCAGATGGTTTCCTGCTACGAACGTCTTGCCTTGACTGCCTTTGTCCGGCAGCTGTTGATTCTCCTCCAGCTCTCTCTAGGGTGACCACCACAGTTGATGATGTCTTGGGGAGCAGAGATTGTGACCTCGCCATCCGCAGTCTGCCAGCTGTGAGTAGAGACAATTCCCAGTACCGGCACTGGAATCTGGGAGATTCAGAGACCCGGGATGCCTCAAGGATCCTTTCTCTGCAACATCAAACTTGGGGGCCGGATATAGTGGACCATCCTGTCTGCCCCAGGGAGTGGAGAGGAGGCCCCTTGAGCCTGACATTCACCTCACGGCAACCTTGTTCACACCTGAGTGGGGAGTGGAGTGCCACAGAGCTGGTCAGTGGCTGGACAGAGATCTTTGAGAAGATCGGCATCCTAGAGGCCTTGGAATCCAGTGAGGACATCATGGCTCATGTCCTTGGAACCAAAACAGTTAAGTGCAGTGGCACCAGGAGGGTTGGAAGAGGGAGGAGGGAGAACTGTTGGAGAGTTACATCAGGCTTTGCCCCCACCCAGGATGCTTACTTGAATTGGATGGGACTTTGCTGTAGTATTGTCATAGACAGATGCTCATTTATTTATCCAACAAACCTTTACAGCATGTGCCAAGCTCGGGGCGGGAAGGGGGGGTCATACACATTGAAAGGTTCCAGTACTGGTTCCAGAGCACATGAAGAAATCTTGGTTTGAGCTGGATACCATTGCTTCACTCCTGTCATCCTAGCTACTTAGGAGGCTGAGATGGGAGGATTGAGTCTTAAGGCCCATGCAGGAAAGCCTGTAAGACTCTTATCTCCAACTAACTACCAAAAAGAGAATGCCAGCCCGGCCCTGGTGACTCACGCCTGTAATCCTAGCTACTCAGGAGGCTGAGATCTGAGGATCGCGGTTCAAAGCCAGCCCAGGCAGGAGAGACCGTGAGACTCCTATCTCCAATAAACCACCAGAAAACCGGAAGTGGCGCTGTAGCTCAAGTGGTAGAGTGCTCGCCTTGAGCTGAAGAGCTGAGGGTCAGTGCCCAGGCCCAGAGTTCAAGCCCCACGACTGACCAAAAAAAAAGAAAAAAAGAAAATGCCAAAAGTGGATGAGTGGCTCAAGCCATAGACTGTTGGCCTTGAGTAAAATGGCTCAGGAACAGCACCCAGGAACTGATTTCAAGGCCTAGGAGTGACACAAAGAGAGGAAAGAGAAAGAGAGGAGGGAAGGATGGAGGGAGAAAAGGAGGAAAGGAAGGAAGAAGGGAGCATGCAGGCCTTGGTTTGGAGTCTCTGGATCAAGGGAGCCAACCATTCACAATCTCTGTGGGGACAGTTTCAGAGCCTAAAGCCAGTATGTATGACCAAGCCACTGTCCCCTCAGCAAATTCATGACATCCAGAATCTGAGTGGTTGGACCACTACAGAGGAAAACAGCCTCGGGTAGACCCTAGGGCTCAGGGTGGGTCACAGAGTTTCAATCTCCCCTAGCTCCCAGAGTTTATTTTCTGGTCAGATAAGAAGACAGTGTCCAAAGGCTAGGGAGGATAGGGAGAGGGTGTGTCTAGAGGGGGGTGGCAAGGGATAAGCAGGAAGATGAAAGGGAGGATGATCCCAGATCAGGCCATTGAAGCCATGACCTCACCTGACAACCTAGACCTCAGTGATAGAGCCTTCAACCCAGCCACATGCCTATTAAAACTCCTGGCACTCTGGGTTCACCCTTGACGACCTCGCTGTCGTCCACTGCAGGATGCCTGTGCAGTACATCCTTGGGGACTGGGACTTTTGCTGGCTCAATCTGAAGATAACACCCCCAGTGTTCATTCCTCAACCAGAGACAGAGGAAACCATGTCACTGGCACAGGACAGCCAGGGAATGAGGGAATGTTTCTCTGAGACTTCCCCTAGGGGACTCTAGGGCCCCGTGACTGCCATTCTCAGAGGTAGAGGTGGGTCTCCTTGCTGGCTCAGCCTTCAGTCTAGATGGCAGATGTGGAATTTAGAGAGGGTGGACTGAAGGTTGAGGCTTGTGGGAACACCAGAGGCACTGGGCTCTGAGCTGGGTTGTTTCTTTGAAGATACTACTCAGGATCATTCCTGAGATGGATCAGCCCTTTTCTCCTTCCCAAGATAGAGGGACCTACAGCCCTCCAGTCTGCATCCCTTGGCTGAGAAATTCATTCATTCCAATATCCTTTGGTTGGATAACTTGATCTCACCTGACTTCCCAGTGTCAAGGCAGGACAGTGAGAGATCTTGAGTCCTTGATGAGGTCACGGGATCCTCAGTATGAGATTCTACTTGAATGTCCTGAGTTGGTGCATGGTCAGTCCCATCTAAGACTGCCATGATCTAGGACATAGGCTCTAGAGACTCAGAGCAGGATGGGGTTTATTCTGTGGGTCTTGAGTATTATGTGTGAGCTTTGAGCTCCCATGTGCTCACCTGCTTCCTTTTCTTAGGTGAGTCTATGCTAGAAAAAGCTTAAAACTAGGGCCTGTGTCCCATCCCTTGTTTTATGCTCAAAGCTAGCACTCTACCATTTGAGCCACAGCTCCACTTGCAAGGTTTTTCGTGTTTAATTGGAGATAAGAGTTCTCAATGGCTTTGCTGCCAAGGGTGGCATTCAACTGCAGTCCTCAGATCTCAGTCTCCTGAGGGGATAGGATGACAGGCATAGAAAAGCATCTTTGGCCGGGTGCCAGTGGCTCATGTCTGTCATCCTAAGTACTCAGGAGCTGAATCTTAGGATCATGGGTGAAAGCCAGCTTGGGCAGGAAAGGCCCTCAGATGCTGTAGCTTGGGCAGGAAAGACCCTCAGACGCTGTAGCTCAAGTGGTAGAGCGCTCACCTTGAGCTGAAGAGCTCAGGGATAGAACCCAGGCCCAGAGTTCAAGCCCCACAACCAACAAAAAGAAAGAAAGCAAAACATCTCTGCCTGCAAAGGACGGTGGAGGTGTGTTTGTGTGTATGTGTGTGTGTGGGGGGGGTGGCTGGTAGATATTTAGGGCCCAGCTCAGTCATCATATTAGATGGATTGTCCCAAACTCTTAGTTCTCGGCAGCCAATTCTTGACCACAGGTGAAGCTCTGGGTTGGATGTCGACCATCGGACCTCAGTCTCCTCATGGGACAGTTGTGAGGAAATAAGGGACTAATATAGAGGGATCTCTGGAGCAGGGCCAGGAACAGAGGGAGCAGGTGTCAGATACAGTTTTCAACAATTCTGTGAGCATATGACAGGAAGTTGCCGGGAAAGGGCTCAGATTGGATCTGTTATTAATCATGCAACAGGTGTGGGATTATGAAACAAAACGTGGCTGTCTTTCATCATTACCCTATCCCCATGAGGAAGGGATCCTTCACTCTATTTGTTTATCCAGCTGGGGAAAATGAGTCATGGAGAAGCCAGGTGACCTACTCATGATCCCCAGCTGACAGGAATCTTGGCCTGATTTCTCTGCCATGCTTCCAAGGACAGTGGGTGTTATTCAGTCCACTTCTTGTAGTGGGAAGTCCACTTCTTGTCATTTGTGGGGCTTGAATTCTGGCTCTGGATGCTTTCCCTGAGCTCCTCAGATCAAGGCTAGTGCTCTACCACATGACCCACAGCATCACTTCCCGTTTTCTGTTAGTTCTTTGAAGATAAGAGTCTCACAGACATTCCTTCCGAGCCAGCTATGAACCAAGATCTTCACATCTCAGCCTCCTGTGTAGTTAGGATTATAGGTCTGAGCCATCTGCATCTGACATAAGTGTATTTCTGGCCCTCTGTCTCTGTCTCTGTTTCTGTCTCCATCTCTGTCTCTGTCTCTCTCTCTTTCTCTGTCTCTGTCTCTGTCTCTGTCTCTCTCTCTCTCTCTCTCTCTCTCTTTCTCTCAGGAATTGGTAGAATGAGTGTTGGAGGAGGTGGCCCAGCATACCCATGTGGCTGGAACCCAAGGTGGCCCTATCATTCTGGAGGTGGGCTGTGGGTCAGGAGCTGTTTTGCTCAACCTGTTGAAGCAGCTTTATAAGGTAAGCCCCTCTGTGCCCTGGCTAGACAGTGACGGTTATTCATTGTCCATCCCATGAGTCCTTTCCCACATTCCTCTGCTACACCGTTGAAGGAAAGTAGATGAGAAGGTGTCACCTTGTCCCCCTGCCCAGCACAATCCCGGGCCTCTGACCTATACCCCCACCTATCTGACAAGACCCTGGCTATAAGACAATAAAAACACTCTGTGTGTACTACGTTTTGCTGGGAAGTGTCTTTTCGGTTAGGGTGGCGGGGTTCAGAGGAAAGACCCCAGACCTGATTCCTCCCGGGGGACATTTGTTCTTGTGACAGGTCCAAGTCATTGCTTTGGATAACGAAGATGCCTCCATCAGACTGACCCAGAACAATCCTCAAAGATAGGTAGGCTGTTGATGTATCAAAACGACACATGTCTGCTTCCTACTCACAACAAGGAGGTGTAGTGTGGGTGGCCTGGCCCTGGGCCTAAGGGATTATAAATGGATGGTGGGGGTCAGGAGCTCCTGGCTCCCACCCATCATCCTGGCTCTTTGGGAGGCTGAGGTCTGATGGTTGTGACTCAGAGTAACCCAGAACGGAAAGTCCGTGAGAATCTTATCTCCCATAAACCACCTCCCTCCCCAAAACCACACACAAAAATGCCAGATGTGGTGCTGTGGCTCAACTGGTAGAGCTCAGCCTTGAACAAAAGAAGCTAAGGGATAACACCCAGGCCCTGAATCCAAGCCCTAGGTCTAACACAATCATGAAATAAATGAACAGTGTACACCTTTTATCTGACTTCCAAGAAATATGTATTCAGTTTTCTCGCTGGTACATGTAGCCAAAGGTAAAGGGCTCCCTTTCATGTTCCCCTAACCCTCTCCTTCTCTCCTTTATCTGTCCAGACTTAGGTTGCAGGACAGAATTCAGATCATCCCCCTGGATGTGACCTTAGGTACCCTCCCCCATCCACCTCGCTTGAGGTCAGGATCCTGGATGCTCTCCTTGCTGGGAGGATGAGGCACAACAGAGATGAGGGTAGGTATCCCCAACACTCACACACATACACACACACAAACACACAAACACCCCTAATCCAACTCAGACTAGTCTTTTGCAAAGACACTTTATCTCCTTGGAATAACTGACCTAGGAGAGGAATTTGATCACCTGTAATGACTATATTAACTTGTGCTTGCTAGTTGACAGGAGATAAACTGGAGCAAAAAAACACAAAAAGCCTTTGGTGCCCATCACCTGGGGATAGGGCTCATGCCTGTCATCCTGGCTACTCGGGAGGCTGAGATCTGAGGATCACAGTTTGAAGTCAGCCATAAGCTAGAAAGCCCGTGAAACTCTACTCTCCATGGAACCACCAAAAAGCCAGAAGTGGAGCTGTTGCTCAAGTAGTATAGTACCAGCCTTGAGCAATAAAACTCAGAAAGACAGCTCCCAGATCCTCAGTTCAAGCCCACACAAAGAAATGGCCCTGTCTTTTTGCCCACACATTGCCCAGGCTTCGAGCCCCCTCTCACGGAGTGTGATACAACACCTGTCCCTGGGTAATGTATCAGGGCCTTCACAAATCCGGTGGTGGAATCCAAGCCTTCCCCTTTGTGCATTCTCAACCCACACTGACTGGAAGGCAGAGCCTGACAAGGCTGGGAGCCTGCACAGCGGAGAGACTCCAGCTTTGCCAATGTGATCAGAAAGTTCTTCTTGGAGACAGCACTTGTAAAAGGGATCTTGCTTAACAAGGAGGATCTGAAGGAAGCACAGAGAGCAAAAGAGCTGCAGATGATGGGCAACATAGCAGAGCATGTTCATTTCCAGCCAGGGCTGCTGGTGAGAGACTTGGTATAGATGTGCGAGACTGTCCCAAGACAGGCCTAAGGGGTCACAGAAGAACAGCTATCTAGGGCTGGGATTTTGTCTTAGAGGTGGAGGGCTCACCTAGCACACAGGAAAGCGTGGGTTCAATTCCTAGTTCCTGCATCCACAGAAAAATCTGGAAGTGGCACGGTGGCTCAGGTGAAAGAGCACTCCCCTGCAGACACAGAAAGTCAGGGACAGTGCCGGGCCATGAGGTCAGGCCCCAGTGCTGTCACCATAAAACAGTTCTCCCAGTGACCTTTGTGACAGGTGGATGGCTATGCCCTGAAGCTCTTAGTAGATCCATCCGTGCTTTGTGTCTCCTTTGACAGAGGGGAGCTGGACACTCCTTCTGCCCTTGGCACCCCTGGGCCAGGTTATCAGCAACCCTCCCAACGTCTTCCACCAGGACATGGAGCAGCTGGCCCCAGAAGTCCTCAGGTATTGGTTGGGTGGGGCAGAGGGACATAGGGCAGGCCCAAGAACTACTTGTGGGTCTGATCTGCCCTCGAAGACCAGGCAATCTGGAGGAGGCAGATGGGAGCATAAAGGCGGCTAGTGATGTGGAGTGAACCCTTTAATCCCCATGGTTCCACCCAGATTCTAGCCTCCCTTTGCTTTCCCTGAGGCAGGTAGAGGGGTGTCTAGGTGGTAGTGTGTACAGAAGGACTAGGTGGAAATTCTGAAGGACTAGATACCTTAAGTCATGAGCCGGTGGCTCACGCCTGTCATCCCACACCTGTCATCCTGGCCACTCGGGAGGCTGAGATCCAGAGGATCTCATTTCCCAGCCTAGGCAGGAAATTCCCTCCAGAGCCTCATCTCCAATCTCCAACCTGAAGTGGCACTGTGGCTCAAGTGGTACAGCACTGGCCTTGAGTAAAATTAGACATCAGGGACAGTACCCAAGCCCTGAGTTCAAGCCCCTCAACCAACAAACAAAAACAAAAACAAAAAACCAAACAAGAAAGAAAGACACCCCTTCCTTGCTTGCAGGAGATAGTGAAGTAGTAGGGTTGCTGTGGTTGTGAGACCAGATGCTGACCTCACTGTACAGACATTTCTAATAATTCCCCAGGTTTACCCCAGTGTGTAGCCATAGCAGGGTCGGTGGTGCCTTACCAAGAACTCCAGAGGTTGTGGCTTGTCGCAGGCAGGGAGTGGGTGAATGGGAGCTGGGGTGGGATGGTAGTGTCAATTATATGCTCTCCATCCATGGAAAAATGGTTTTGGATGCTGGTGACCGAGTCTGAAGTGCAGGGTTGTTACATGTGTTTTATGTTTTGATGAGTTTGGTTTTCCCTTGGTATAAGAAGGTGGCTACAGAGGAGGCTACAATGCTTGATAAGAAATGTACTCCTTAGGGGCTGGGAAGGTGGCTCAGTGGTAGAGCGCTTGCCTTGCACGCATGAGGCCCTGGGTTTGATTCCTCAGCACCACATAAGCAAAAAGAAAAAAGCCGGAAGTGGTGCTGGGCTCAAGCGGTAGAGTGCTAGCCTTGAGCTGAAGAGCTGAAGAGCTGAGGGACATCGTCCAGGCCCAGAGTTCAGGCCCCATAACCGGACCCCCCCCCCGCCAAAAAAAAGACTGAATTACATATCTTTTAAATTAGATTATCTCTCAATAAAGCTGTAACTTAAGAAAAAATTAAAAAAAAAAGAAATGTACTCCTTATCTTGCCCATGTAATTGTAACTCTTCTGTACAGTATTTTCACAATAAAAAAAGAAAGAAAGAAAAGAGCTGAAGAAAAAAAAGATGGGTGTAGCCGGGCGCTGCCAGTGGCTCATAACTGTCATCCTAGCTACTCAGGAGGCTGAGAACTGAGGATCACGGTTCAAAGCCAGCTTGGGCAGGAAAGTCTGTGAGACTTTATCTCCAATGAACCACCAGAAAATTGGATGTGGTGCTGTGGCTCCAGTAGTAGAGCACACACTTTCATCTGAAGAGCTGAGGGCCTGCTGGCAGGCCCAAAGTTCAAACCACATAACCTACAACCAAACAAAAGGTAGCTGAATTTTCTGCACAACAGTGTGTACAGTAGAAATGCCATGATGTGTTGTGAACCATTCCAGACATGTGAGAGGCTCTGAGTTTTGTCTACAGTTGGTCTGATGATGGTAGTGCCATCATCTCTGGGGTGGAATATTCAGGGTGCTCAGGGACTGCTGAGGCTTTGGGCTACCACTGGGTGTGTCTGTGTGTTCGTGTGTCTTTTGTCTGTGTGTGTCTGTGTCTGTGTGTTTGGATGTAGAAGTCCTGGGCCTTGAACTCAGGGCCTACGTGAAGTTCCTATGCTTCTGTGCTCAAAGCTAGAGTTCTAACACTTGAGCTGCAACTCCTTTACTGGCTATTTGGTGGTTCATTTGAGATAAGAGCCTCACAGACACTTCTGTGCTGGCTGGCTTTGACCTCAGCCTCCTGAGTAGCTAGGATAACAGGTGTGAGACACCAGTGCCACATTTGTGTGTGTGTGTGTGTGTGTGTGTGTGTGTGTGTGTGTGTGTGTGTGTGTTTTCCTTATCTTTCTCTGTCCCCTTCCTGGGTGCCTGTCTGCCTCTTCCTGACCTCGGATGGTGCCCTTCCCCCATACCGACCTTGCCTATAGCCTCCTATCAAGGTCTACAATGAGTCCTAAATTGCCAGAGACCTGAGTTCAAGCTTTTCTTTGGGGCCCAAGTCCAGCTGATCAAATCTTTGGCCACCTACAGAGGATTCTGAGTCAGCCGGGCCATCTGCAATAAAGTCTTGACTGTCTCTGGGTGGGGAACTCAGACATGGGATGTCCTGCCTTTTTCCTCAGCTAGACCTCCGGCTGCAAATCCCTCTCAGCAGTCTGGCAGTGAGTGGGGGAAGGAGGTTGCCGATGACTCTGGCCAACTCCAGCTTGATAGTGCACTGAAGGCTGCCCAAGCAAGGAGGATTCCAGGCTACTTTGGAGGTGAGGCCAAGGTGGCTTGGAAGTGTCTGTTATTGTCTAGGAAATGTCAACGTACTTTATCTCAGGCAACTCTATCTTCCAGCCCCAGCTGGGTATCTCCAGTCCTTCTAGGAATTCTGGATGCCCAGAATACAGAGGCACAGACTTTAGATTCTAGGGCCAGAGAATTGGGGGAGGAGAGACTGGTATGGCCAATACCTCAATGTTCTGGGGCATTAACCTTGACCTGGGTATGCCCCCCTTGTGTATGTTCACTTCTTAACCCAGAGCTGGCCAGAAACAGGCCACTTGTGGTGGTGCTGTGGAAGTGGCAAGAGTGGAAGTGAGATCTAGGATCATCAACATCTGGATTTATGGCCTGAGGAGGGATGGGGGTCAAAAGGTGTCTTTAAAAAAAAAAACTCTTAGAGCTGGAACTCAGGGCCTAGGCACTGAGCTTCCTTTGCTCAAATCTAACACTCTACCACTTGAACCACAGCTCACCTTTCATCTTTTTTAGTAGTTTAGTGGAGGTAAGAGTCTCACGAACTTTCCTGCCTGGGCTGGCTTCAAGCTTCCATCTTAAGAGCTCAGCCTCTTGAGTAGCTAAGATTGCTGGTACGAGCCGCTGGCACCTGCTAAGGATGTTAGTGTGTGTGTGTGAGTGTGTGTGTGTGTGTGTGTGTTTACCAGGGCTTGTACTCAGAGCCAGGTGGTATCCTTTAGCTTGTTTGCACAAGGCTCCTGTTCTACCACTTGAACTACAGTAGCTCTGCTTCCCAGCTTTTTGGTGATTCATTGGAGATAAGTGTCTGCCCAGGCTAGCTTTGAATCTTGATTGATCCTCATGTGTCAGCCTTGAGTAGCTAGGATTATAGGCATGAGCCACTGGCATCCAGCTGCAAGGATGTCTCTTCATACTGTCTTCTGTTCTAACAGCTGTCTACTTGCCCTGGCCTAGATCTCTGATCTCCACATCTGCTCCCAGCAGCCCTTGACTATGTGGAAAACATAAAGCTCAAACCTGTCAAGCATCCAATTTCTATGTCATCAGGGGAGGGTACGGTTCCTCTGAAGCCTGGAGGAGTAGGGTGAGGGGAAGAAAGGTTAGCTGTAGATGGTTGCTAGGCTGGGAGAGAGGTACACTGTCTTAGCCAAGAAGGTAAATGTGGCCAGATGTTAACAGCTCATGCTCTCATATTCCTAGCTCCTCTGGAGGCTGAGATCTAAGGATTGGCATTCAGAAGCAGCCCAGCTCACTTTTCTTTTCTTTTCTTTACTTTTTTTTTTATTATCAGTAGGATCAGTGTGAAAATACTGTACAGAGGGGTTACAATTACATGGGCAAGATAATGAGTACATTTCTTATCACCAGCTCACTTTTCTAAAGTGTGTGAGACTCTCCTTTCCCAATAACCACCTGAAAGCTGGAAGAAAAGCTGTGGCTCACGTGGTAGAGTTGCTAGCCTTGAATGAAGAAAGTGAGGGACAGAGCCCGGGTCCTGAGTTCAAGCCCTAGTACCACGATGTGCCCATGCACACACACACAAACACACACACACACACACACATACACACACACACACACACACACACACAGGAAGTTAGTAATGATGAGCTGCGCTAGAACTGGGGGCAGTCGAGAGGCACAGTCATAGTAAACCCTTGACACATAAGTTATTTCTCTCCAACTCCTTCTTGGACTGAGGGGTCTGGGCCATGGCAGTAAGTCCCATGGAACCTGCACCTCCATTCATGCATAGGGTACAGGACCAAGGGAAGAACACGATGGATGCTGATTTTTACTCAGTGCATGATTGTAGACCTTCATCTGCCACTTAACACTAGTGAACAAAGCAGGGCTCTGAGCCCAGGGACTTCTGGGATAGCCACTACTACAAGCAGCAGCCAGCTAGCTGTGGATTCCTGAGCCTACAAGTCTTTCATGAGCCCAACTCAACACCCAGCCAAGGTGTGCCTGACAAATTTGCCCCTGTGAGTAGGCATTACATGCTGTGCCATCTAGCAGCTCTTGCCCCTCCTGACCCAGAAACCTGGTCTGAAATATTGACTTACTGCTCAGATCCACACTGCACCCATGACAGATGCCATTCTGATGACCTGGCTGATGACTTCCGTGCCTCAAGGCTAGACCCTTCTCTGATACTTTGGCCCACTCTGTAGGCAAATGCTCCCAAAGAGGCTGCTTTCAAGACTTGTAGGACAACTAGATATTGGGAGACCCTTAGCGGTCCACTGGAAATTTCTCTGCCTAGAGCCACAGAGTGAAGTTCAAGCAGGTCAGGTGGGCCTTGAACTCTGGGACTGGGCACTGTCCCTTCAGCTCTTCATCTTACCACTTGACCCACAGCACAACTTCCAGTTTTCCTGTGGTTCACTGGAGATCAGAGTCTCCTGGACTTTCCTGCCCAGGCTGGCTTTGAACCATGATCCTCAGATCTCAACCTCCTGAGGAGCTAGGAGGATAAGCATGAGACACCATCACCCAACTGATTTGGACTAGGAACTCCTGAAAGCTTTTCTTTATTTTTTGTGTGCTAGTACTGGGGCTTGAACTTAGGTTCTGGGCTCGGGTCTCTTTAATTTTTGCCTCAAGGCTGGCACTCTACCACTTGAGCCACAGCTCCATTTCTGGATTTTGGTAGTCCATCGGCAAGAAGAGTCTCACTGACATTCCTCCCCTGAGCTGGCTTTGACCCAGGACTTCTGATCTCAGTCTTTTCAGTAGCTAGGATTTACATGGGTTGAGCCACCACTGGCATTGGGCTAGAAGCTTTTCTTTTTTTTTTTTTTTATTGTAAAGATACTATACAGAGGGTTCCAGTTACATGAGTGAGGTAATGAGTACACTTCCTCTTGAACATTGTTACCCCCTCCATTGTTTTCCCCCTACCATCCCCTCCCTCCTTCCCTTCCCCCAGGTTTTAATTTTTTTTTATTGTGATTAAGTGATTACATAATTTCAAAGTTACAAGTTCATTCTAACTTCCCTGGAGCAAATTGTCTACCACAGTCTGTAATATATAACAGTGTTCACATGTTATATACCATATTTGTGGTCAGCAGCATGGGGATATTTAGTAGTGGTTCAACCAGATGAGCGGGAGTTCTTTGTTTCTTAAGTCCTGTTAGTTTTGTCATATCACCTAACATTTTGGATTTAGCATCCACTTATCAGGGAGACCATGTACCGTTTGTCTCTTCGTTCTTGGCTTACCTCGCTGAACATGATCCCTTCTAGCTCCATCCATTTCCCTGCAAATGCCATTATTTTGTCATTTCTAATGGCTGCATAATATTCCATTGTGTATAGATACCACAATTTTTGGATCCATTCATCTGTGGTGGGGCATCTAGGTTGTTTCCATATCCTAGCTATTGCGAACAGTGCTGCAATAAACATGGAGGTGCACGTGTCCTTGTATATTGGTTCCTGTTGTTCAGGGTAGATGCCTAGAAGTGGTATGACTGGGTCGTAAGGGAGGTCAATCTTTAGCTTTCTAAGGACCCTCCAGACTGCTTTCCAAAGTGGTTGTATAAGTGTACATTCCCACCAGCAGTGTAATAGGGTTCCTCTTTCTCCACATCCCCTCCAGCATTTGTCGTTGGCTGATTTGTGGATGTGGGACATTCTGACTGGGGTAAGGTGGTATCTCAGGGTTGTCTTTATTTGCATTTCCTTCACCACCAGGGATGATGAACATTTCCTCATGTGTTTCTTTGCCATTTTTATTTCTTCATTTGAGAAGTCCCTCTTTAGTTCCCTTGCCCATTTAGTAATTGGTTTGTTAGGTTTGGGAGGGATTAGTTTCTTGAGTTCCCTGTATCATGGGTTAGTATGCCTTGGGGGCTGACAGGAAAACAAAATGAAAACAGCACCGAAAAAACCCCATGATCTGTGAATGGTTGGTGGTTTCTTGGTTTTCCTTCCTTGCATGGTGACCATCCCGGGTACAAGTGTCACAGCTGCAACTTGTAGATCACCTGGCACTGCTGAAGGCTGGCAGGCTGGCAGTGAAGCCATATGACAACCTGGACACCTAGGTCCTGAGTTTGAATCCCGGTCATGCCACTTACAAAGGGTTGGGGAGCGTATCCATAGGAGCACCAGAGGAATGTGAACAATGTCATGGTTGGATGAGTAGTTCATCAATCAGTCTAGCAGAAATTTAGACCCAATAATCACAGGACACGGACTGATTTTAATTCATAGTTTATTATGCACTAAAAGAATACTATTGAATAAATGGAGTCCTCACTAAAGACCTGAGAATCCGTAGGAGTGTAGTATGTGTCATTGAATACTAAATAGACATTTCTGGCAGTATGTAAATATTTAAATTTATATTTATTTGTATACCATCATCTGCATAGAACATTTTTGCTATTTTGGCCAAACCTGGAACTCAATCCCAGGTCTTGGGATCCACTTGGCACCTGCATGGGCTAGATGCTGCTGTGCTGACACTCACCCCTTCATGAATTGGGTCTACTAGTCCCTCAGTCAAGTTCCAATCATTGCCAAAAGTTTCTTCCTGGTGTAAGATTCCATGTGTGACACCTGTTTTCTTTTTATGTGCAAGTGCTGGGTATCTGGTATGATGTACATATTATGTATGCAAAGCTATATGCTATGGAATAGATTGGGACAAATGTAATAAAATAAATAATAAAATAAATGCTAAATCAATCAATCAATAATAATAAAATATAATGAATCACTCCAACAAACACGATTTAAAATGAATGTAGAGATATAACTCAAATATTTAAAATGTCTATAAATGTTATATTTTTCAGTACTGGTGCTTGAATTCAGGCCTACGGAAGAGTTGAGAAGTTCATGCATGATTTGCACAGGAAATGATAGGCACGATCTTAATTAAGACTGCATGAAGTGTGACAATAATTACATTCAGAAAATCGAAACATTGGGAAAGATCCAAGAATCGGTAGTCACAAGGAAGATAGGATCAAACACAACTCCCCACATCTCCTACTCTATACAAGCAGGACTTTATTAGCATACTAATTTCAGCTTATGAATGGATGAATATGGTGCTCCACACCCACCCTGGTGCTAGATCTCAGGTCCTGGGTATGGCCTAGCTCCTTAGTGGCTCTCAAGAGGTTGTGCTCATGTGGACCCATTTGGCAGTTGGTTCTGCTAGGCCCTGAGTTCAACTTCCAGCACTGCCAAAAGGTTCATCCTGATGTGAGATGCCAAACCTTGCAGATGTTTTCCCATCCTGTGCAAGTCCTGGGTCACAGATAGGCTCTAGAAAGCATAGGCAAATCTATACCCATGGGAATAGGTTGTCATCCATGTGAGCACAGTTATATATGTCATCCTATACTTAATAAAATACACAATACATAGATGAATAAGACACAAAATAAAAAGATTAACTACACTGAGAACAAGGTGCATACCACACCTGTCTGTAAATAGAGATCCTATGTTTAAAAGAGGTGGGCTTGTCCAGTGCTGGGGCTTCAAATCAGGCCCAGTACCAGGCCTGACCTTTTAGTCTTCAAAGATGTTGAGCTTCACCTTACTCCACAGTGCAACAGAGTTACCCAAACCTGAGTTCAAATCCAAGCTCTCGCAGTAAACTGGCACAAATTCTGAGCTAGGGTTCTTCCTTCATAGGTTTTTAATTTTTTTTTTTTTTTTACTAGACCTGGGGCTTGAACTCAAGTCGTGGCAACTCTGCCTCAGCTCTGATCCTCCTAGGCTGCAGACTCTGGACCCACAGCCCATCCTTGCACCCTAGGACCCTGGGGCTTGCTGGAAAAAAAAGAATCCGCGAGGGGAAAAAAAGCAGCTGGAAGTTCCACCTGTTGCTTTTATGTTTATTTTCCTTTGCATGGTGACATGCTGGGTCTGAACTTGGCTGCCTGCAGAGTGAAGTTGACCTGGCATGGCTGAAGGCCTGTTGGTTTTTGGGGGAGCCACAGGCTAACCAGACAATGGAAGCCCCGAGAATGAATCCCAGTCAGCCCTGTTAAGATGAGGGAATGGCCGGAAATCTTGGGACATTTGTTTCCGGACCTAGGAAGAGTCGTGGAATGCAATCAATCTCATCCTTGAATGAGTAGTTCCTGCTTGATGTGAGTAGGAAATGATAGGCAAGACTCATGAGGTATCGATTATTTTTAATGAAGAATTGATGAAGCGTGACCATAATCATCACAGTCATGAAATGGAGGCATTGGGGTAGAGCCAAGAATTGGTAGTCACAAGGTAGATTTCATCACAAGTCGCCATCTCTTCTACACTATAAAAATATGTACTTATTGTACATATGTACTAACTTGCACTTATAAATGCATGACTATTTTCCCCCCCAATCCCCTCCTCCCAGGGTTGTATCTCAGGTCCTGGGACTGGCCTACCTCTTTAGTGGCTCACAGGCTGGTGTGCTCACTTTTACCCATTCACCAATTGGGCCTGATAGGCCCTGAGTTTGAATCTCAGCACTGTCAAAAGATTATCCTGATGTGAGAAGCCCATCGATCCATCTGTTTTCCTGTCCTGAGAATGATCTGTATCTCTGGGAGGAAGGAGATTACTACATAGGCAACCCTATACCCCAGCGAATGGGTTGCCATCCATGTCAGCACAGTTATATCTGTCATCATAATCAATAAAATACACATTGCATCCATGAATAAGACACAAAATAAAGAGAACGAGAACACTGAATGCAAGATGTCACCCATCCATATATGATAATATAGATCCTGTATTTAAATTTTGAATTCATGACTATATTGATCCCTAGCTCCATAGTGGCTCACAGGCTGGTGTGCTCAAATTGACCCATTCACCAATTGGGCCTGCTAGGCCCTAAGTTCAAATCCCAGTACTGCCAAAAGCTTCACCCTGATGTGAGAAGCCCATCGATCCACCTGTTTTCCTGTCCTGTGAAAGTCCTGGGCCTCAGCAAGGATGGAGAATGCTATATAGGCAACTCTATAGGCATGGGAATAATTGTCATCCATGTCAGCACAGATATACCTGTCACCATACTCAATAAAATACACAATACATCCATGAATAACACTCAAAATAAAAAAAAGATAACTACATTGAATGCAAGATGCATCCCACACCTGTATGAAAATACAGATCCTATGTGTTAATGAGTTGGGCTTGTTAGTTTGTCCAGTGCTTGGGCTTCAAATTAAGCCCTGGACCAGGCCTGACATTCTAGTCTTCAAGGATGGTGAGCTTCCCCTTCTCCCACAGTGCAATGGGGTTCCCCAGACCTGAGTTCAAATCCCAGCTCTAGCGGTATAACAGTGTGAGTTCTTAGCTAGGGTGCTTCATTCATAATTTTTTATTTTTATTTTTTTGCCAGACCCAGGGCTTGAACTCAAGTCATGGCAACTCTGCCTCAGCTCCGGCTGCAGCCTCTGGACCCACAGCCCATCCTCCGACCCTAGGATCCAGGGCTTGCTGGAAAAATAAAAGCCACCAGGGGGAATAAAAGCGGTGGGAAGTTCCACCTGATGCTTTTACATTAATTTTCCTTTGCATGCTGACCATGCTGGGTCCAAACACGGTGGCCTGCCGAGTGAAGGTGACCTGGTGTGGCTGATGGCCTGTTGGCTATTAGAAGAGGCAGAAGCCGACCCAGCAATAGAGGCCCCGAGGTCAAATCCCGGTCAGCCCCCATACATTGAGGGAATGGCGGGAGATCCTGAGATACTCGTTTCCGGACCTAGGAAGTGTCATGGAATTTGAGGGATCTCATCTTTCAATGAGTAGTTCCTGCTTGATGCGAATAGGAAATGATAGGTAAGACTCATGGGATATTGATTATTTTTAATGATGAGTTGATGAAACATGACCATAATCAGCACAGTCATGAAATGGAGGCATTGGGGAAGATCCAAGAATCGTTAGTCACAAGGTAGATTGGATTTCGTCACTGGTCACCATCTTACTTCATACAAATATGTACTTATTTACATACTACCTTCAGATTATAATGGATGACTATTGTGCTCCCCCCTTTCCCCCCTTGGGGGCTCAAACTCAGGTCCTGGGAATGTCCTAGCTCCTTAGTGGCTCACAGGCTGGTGTGCTTACCTGGACCCATTCCTCCATTGGGCCTGCTAGTCCCCGAGGGCAGATCCCAGCACTGCCAAAAGATGAATCCTGATGTGAGAAGCCAATCGTTGCACCTGTTTTTCTGTAATGTAAAAGTCCTGGGTTTCAGCTAGGGTGCAGTATGCTATGTATGCAACTCTATATTCATGGGAATCAGTTGCCATCCATGTCAGCACAGTTACAGCTGTCATCATATGCAATAAAATACAAAATGCATCCATGACTAAGACACACAATGAAAAGAATAACTACACTGAATGCATGATGCATTCCACATCTCTATGTAAAGAGAAATCCTATATGTAAAATAGGTGAGCATATGATTTTTGCCAGTGCTGGGGTTTCAGTTCAGGCCCTGGGACTAGGCCTGACCTTGTAGTCTTCAAGGATGGTGAGCTTCACCTTCCCCCACAGTGCAACAAAGTTACCCAGACCTGAGTTAGAATCTCAGAGGTGGCCGAAAAATGGTCAGAATTCTGAGCCAAGGTGTGTTATTATTATTACTATTACTATTATTATTGCCAAGCATGGGATTTGAACTCAGTTCATGATCACCTCAGGCTGGCAGCCTTTCATGGGCCCATAGCCGATCCTGGGATCCTAGATTCTGAAGCTTTGCAGGAATCAATGTCAGAAAAATGACAGGAAAAAATGACAGAAAAAATGTCCCAGGAAGGATTTTTTATATTTTCTTTTGCACGGTGACCACCCTGGGTCTCAATTACAGAGCTATAAAGGGTATTTCACCTTGCATTGGTTAAGGCTAACAGGCTATCAGGGAAGCCATAGGCCCATGTGGCAACGTAGGCCCTGAGCTTGAATCCTGGTCCTGACACCTACCAGTGGGGGGAGATCCCAAGATACTTGTTCCTATGCATGGGAATAACAATGAAATATTAGCAAACTCATGATTGAATGAGAAGTTTCTTCATGTATTGTTCTAGTCCAAAATTAGACACAATGATCCAAGGACAATGATTCATCCTAATGAATGGTTTATTAAGCATGAAAAGAATACTATTCATTCAATGGTGGCATAATAAATGCCTATGAGTTAGTAGGAACGTAATTGATGTCATTGAATCCTAGGTAGATGTCTCTGGCACTCTGTAAAAATATATATATTTATTGGTGTTCTACCACCTGTCTATCCATGTATGGCTATTTTGTCCACCCCTGTGGCTCAATCTCAGGGTCTGGGAATTCACTGGCAGCTTCATTGGCTAGAGGTTGCTGTGTTGACACACCCATTCAGGGTCTGAATTTGATCTGCCAGGCCCTGAGTTCAGATCATAGCACTGCCAACAATTGGATCATGGAGAAAGGAGCTGAGTGTGATACCTGTTTTCTTTTTCTCTGAGAGTCCAGCACTGCCAACAATTGGATCATGGAGAAAGGAGCTGAGTGTGATACCTGTTTTCTTTTTCTCTGAGAGTCCAGCACTGCCAACAATTGGATCATGGAGTAAGAATCTGAGTGTGATAACTGTTTTCCTTTTCTCTGAGAGTCCTGGGTGTTACACATGATATAGAACACATCTACAAGTCTAGATACTATGTGATGGGTTGTCATCAATATCATAAATGTAATGTGTGTCATCACAGTCAATAAAAAATCTAATATCTAAAATATACTTGGAACTCAAAAAATTAAATCCCCCAACAACAAATCCTCAAAGAAACAATTGCAAATAAATAAGTGGGCAAAAGACTTAAAGAGAATCTTCTCTCAAGAGGAAAGAAGGATAGCCAATAGACACATGAAGAAATGCTCAACCTCCCTAGCCATACAAAAAATGCAAATCAAAACAACATTGAGATACCACCTCACCCAGTTAGAATGGCTATAATTAAGAGCACTAATAACAACAGATGCTGGAAGGGATGTGGACAGAATGGAACCTTACTTCATTGTTGGTGGGAGTGTAAACTTGTTCAACCACTTTGGAGGTAGTATGGAGGCTCCTCAAAAGACTCCACATAGAACGCCCCTATGACCCAGCAATCCCAATTTTGGGCATTTACCCAAATGTTTACAAACAAGACCACACTAAAGCTACCAGCACAACTATGTTTATTGCAGCAGTATTTACTATAGCTAAGATATGGAACCAACCCAGATGCCCCTAAGTAGATGAATGGATCAAGGAAATGTGATACATATACGCCATGGAATTCTGTGCCTCCATCAGAAAGAATGACATTGCCCATTTATTAGCAAATGGAAAGACTTGGAAAAAATTATATTAAGTGAAGCAAGCCAAGCCCAAAGAAACATAGGTCCCATGATTTCCCTTATTTGCAATATCTAGTATATGTCTGAGTCAAGCAGAAAAGGTCAGAACAGGTGAAGTTAGGAAAATGAACCCTAAGATATGTACTCAAATGTTTTTTTCTTTCTTCTGATTGTTTCTAACACATTTATAAGATTATTTCTTTGTTTCTTTGAATGACCCTCCCCCACACTATGACCCCTGCTTTCACTATATTTGATGTTGGTATAATTTGTGGAGGGGAAGGGGGAAAACAATTCATTTAAATAGGGATACAGGTGGACCCATTTTAACAATGAGATTTACAACTTGTTTTGTCGAAAACGTACTTTATAACTTTGGTGAGGGGTGGCAGGGGGGAACGGGGAGGATTGGGTGGGGGGCAGAGGGGAGGATGGGAAGGGATGGGAAGGGGAAACAAAGGAGGAGGCTACAATGCTTGATAAGAAATGTATCCATTATCTCGCCCATGTAATTGTAACTCCTCTGTATAATATTTTCACAATAAAAAAATGGAAAATAAATGAATAAAACAAAAATACAATAAATAACCACAACAAACAGGACATGGACTGAACATCTACATAAATACAAATTATGCCTTTACAATGTATATAAATAGAACATTTCCAGGGCTGGGACTTGAATTCAGGCCTAGGGACCAGGTCTTACTTTTTTGTCTTCAAGCATGGTGATATTCCCCTTCATCCACTGTCCTTTAGAGTTACCCAGGCCTTAAGTTCAAATTCAAAGGTAGGAGAAACAGTGTGAATTGCAAGCCAGGGAGCTATTTTTTTTCTCTTTTACTTTTTTTTGCCAAGCACGGTCTTGAACTCAGGTCAGGGCAACCGTCCCTCAGCTTTCATCACCATAAGCTGGGGTACAGCCACTGGAAACACAGTGTATCCTGGGATCCTAGAACTTCAGGCCTTGTGCAGGGGGGCAAATGCACAGAAAAAAAGTGGTGGGATGGCGTTTTTACATTTTCTTCCTTTGCACCGTGGCCATTTGGGTCTGAGTGATCCGGTTCCAAAGGATACTTAACTTTGCTTTGCTGAAGGCTTGCAGGCTACTGAGGAAGCCATAATCCCGAACAATGATTAGCCAGGCATCAGTAGCTCTCACCAGTCCTCCTTGATACTTACAAGACTGTGATAGGAGGATCATGGTCAAAGTCACCCTAGGAAGGAAAGTCCTTGAGACCCCTGTCCAACCTCAATGCCAACAAAGCAAAAGTAGAGCGGTGTGGCTCCAGTGGGAGAGGGCTAATCTTGATCAAGAACAGCTCATGGACTGTGCTCAGATCCTGAGTTCAAGGTCCAGGATTGGCAACAAACAGACATACACAACAATCTGTGCAGCCATCTGGCTAAAGCAGGTCTCACTCTTGTCCCCAATTGGATTGAATAGACTTTCCTGGTAAAGGGTCTGCTGTCATCTTGACTCTGTCCATTGTGTCTGCATCACAGGATTCCAGGCACACCCCCATTTTTCATCGTTCTTTTTGACCAATGGGATACAAAAATAGTGGCCACGCCCAAATTCCATGCTTCCCAGTAGCACCTGAATTTCCTCTGTTGGTTGACACAACTACCAGTAGTTGAGGAAGGTAGAGGTGGCTGAGTGGTGAGCAAGAGACTCCAGGTGACTTTGAGGTAGAGTAGGAAATGATGTCCTAGTCGGTGAGTGGGAGAATAAAGGATTTCCTAGAGCCTGGGAACTTGGCCAGCCTAACTTTCCCGTCCGATTGCTCAGATGTCTGAAACAATAAGACTCAATGAGAGAACTGTGGGCAAGAAACCGCCCCAAGAACACCAGGAGTATCCTCCTAACAGACCTGAAACATTCAAGAAAACAAAGAACACGAAAAAGGGAGGGATCCCCAAGACAAACACCTCTGGGGAGCCGGATTGTATGGAGAGTCCGGCCAAAGGTGATGCCGACCATGGGCCTCCCTGGCCTTTGGACACAGTCACAGCCAGCAGGGTCCAGAGTGTCAAGGGACCCAATAACACCAAGGATCCACAGAGGTGCTACTGGCATGTGGTGCCCACCCTGGACCACAGAAAAGAAGAAACAAGGCACTCTGTGCCAAGATCCAGCCATTGAAGCAGGGAAAGACAGACCCCCAGGATCAATGGGAGTAAGAGAGGGTGAAGATAGCCCAGATACATGCAGCACCAAAACTGGAGGTAGAGATCCATAAGGCACCCATACAGTGGTTGGTTTCAGCAGAAAGTGATTTACAATGTGCACTGGCCCAAGTGCAGCAGGCCACTGATGGCAGAGAAAGGGAGCACGAACCTCTCACTAGCTGCTTGCAAGCTACAGAGTGGCGTGTGGCAGAGCTGGAGATAGCGGCTTCTGTGGTCACTGTTGCAAAGAAGGAGACCAAAATATTCTTCGAACAGCAGAATGTTCGACCCTTCAGCTCTAGGAAAAGACCAGAAACTTTGATGACCTGGAGCAAGTGAACACAGAGTTGCAGGAGAAGCTGGAAGTACTGTGGATACAGAGGGGCAACATGAAGAAGAGAATATGCAAGTTCCAACAAGTGCTAGAGTGGCGTGAGGTACTGAAGAGACTACTGGACAACCTGAGCTGGCTGGTGACCACAGCGAATCTGGAGAGAGACACCTTCATGGAGGAACTGAGCATTGAGAGGTCCACACGAAAGGAGGAGGCATGGCGGCAGACCCAATGGTTGAACCAACTGACAGAGGAGAAGGAATGAGGGGCAAGGCATGTGTTGGACCTAGGGAATGAGCTGTGGGAACTGAGAAGGAAGCTGGTAAAGCCACGGCCCTCTCAGGACCATCTCAGGCCAAGCGGCAGCTGCAAGCCCAGCCCTACAGCAAGCAGATGGAATTGAAAAACCTGGAGGAAAAACTTCAAATCCAGGTCCAGGAAAGCCAGTCTCCGTCTTCAGAAGGTGGAGCAGCAGGAGCAACTGCAGAGACTGGAGGAGAAAGCCTAGGATCAGCAGGAGATCCCTGAGACCCCACGATGAGCATGTGTGTGGGATGGACAACCGGAGGAAAAGCTGGCCCTGCTGTGGGAAGCTCTCCACAAGGTGAGCAGTGAGAAGGAGGAGCTCGCCAGCATCCTGGACTCAGAACAGCAGATGAAGAAACATCTGCGGGAACAGTAGGACTGCTCAGAGGAGAAGATAGGAAAATCGGTAGTGATGGCTGAGAAAGAGAACCAAGCAGCTCAGGAGCAGCAGGAGCAGTCCCTGGGACATGGCAGGAGTTCAGAGCCTCCTGTGAATGGCACATCTCCTCCAATGATCGGCTGTGCTCTGAGAAGGAGGCCCTGCAGCAGCACTTAGAGAGGCAGACCCAGCTGCTGGAGCAGGTGAAGCAAGTGAAGGGCTCAACAAACTGGAGGGACCAGGTGGTGTACCCAAAGTGGCAGGACACTCTCAAGTGCCTGGAAGCCACCAGATCACAGGAGGAGTGCCTGCAGGCCCAGCTGAGCTTCCTGGCTTTCCCTGTGCAAGGGGAAGGCATGAGCCCTGCAGAAACAAAAGATAAGGAGGCGATTCTCTGCCCCCCGTCACCATCGCGATGTGACCATCACAGAGGATGGAGATGTTCCCCAGACCAAGAGTGACATGGCTCTGAGAGTACTCTTGGAGGATGGGATCCACAGGGGGAAACTCCTGCCACAAGAATGGCGGGCCAGCTGCAGTCGCCCCTTGGCCGATCCAGCAGCTCAGTACCAGACTGAGCTGGACGCATAAGACCTCAGCCCCATGAACTGCCACCACAGCATGAGTGGGGATGGGAAGTGGTACACATGGGCATCTGAAAAAAAAAACATCTGCTTCATCCATGACCAGCCTGATGAGGTGGACTTCCAGAGTCCAGCAGGTGAGCTCCCCCATTGATGCAGCCAGCTGTCAGCACACATCCGAACTATCGAGGAATCCCTCATGGTAGGTAAAGAGCAGATGTTGGTCCTGCATGAGCTGTCTTGGGACAAAGCCCAGTGCATGCACTCGCTGTCCTAGGAGATGCTGGAGAAGAGGAGAGTGCTGCCGGAGCTGCTGTCACTCCTCACAAGGGAAGGCACGTACAGCAGTCTCCAGATGCAAGCACAAGCTGATCCCCCCACCACAAACACTGCTTCAGATGCCTCAGGGCCTGTTGTGGGTGAAATGAGGGAGGAGCAGAAAGGTTTTGAAGAATTGCAACTTGAAGACAGCATGGAAACTGCCAAAGGAGAGGTAAGAGTTCCCGAACCCTTAGTGGACTCCCCCAAGGACCATGTCCTGCCCCAGATGCCCCACATCTAGATCAGCCCACAGCTCCCAGGCTCAGGGGAGAAGTGCTCCCTCACTTTCTCCTGTAGACTGATGCAGATGATGACTCTCTATGTGACATACTGACTCTCAAAAGCCTTGGCAGCCACCAGAAATAGGTGACCAAGTGGCTTTCTCTCAGGCCTCCATCTGCCGGGCAACAGGAAGGATAAACTGGGGGTAGGGTAGGGCAGAGGCTGCAGGGAGTTGGCCCAAACTCAAGGGACATCTAATGGCCCATTGGTGGCCAGGAAAGAGGTCCATGTTATGCTTATCACAAAGAATAAATTGTTTTCAAAGCAAAAAAAAGGCCTAAAAACAAAGATTTGATCTTCCAGCCTTGGGGCTTGAACCCATGCCTAGCCAATGTCCCTGAGCTCTTTTTGATCAAGGCTGGTCCCACCTCCCCTTCCACTTTTTCTGTGTGGAATAGAACCCAGGGCTTCAGGCATGCTAGGTGAACACTCTACCACTAAGCCACACTCTCAGCTAGGATGATTCTCCCCCCTCCCAAACCCATATGGCCATTCCTCAGATAAATAGGAAGTAAGGGCTAGGATGAATATGAAGCACAAGTCTGGTTCACACCAAAATATTCCCCTGACCCCTCTTCTCACACCCTTAGTTGAAGTTTCTCTTCTACCATTGAGCAATGAGAGAGGAAGAGGGGAGTCCCAAGAGAGTACCAACAACTGGCCCCCTGAGTCCCACATCCTCCCCCACACAAGTGGTCCTCCAGATTCTGATCTTACCTGACTCAATGTGAAGTCTGCACTGTCTCCCCACCACTGCAAGGCTCGGGAAGAAATAAAGGTCAGCCATAACCTCAGCCTACACCCAAGGTGGAAGCTTCTAGTCCCAGACCTACTTACACCTCTGACTGCCCCTAGTTAGGCCAGACCCACCATTCAGCACTATGTTGGTGGTGAGGACCTGATGGATGGATTCCAGGGAGAAGGTCTATGGCAAAGAGCAGAAGCAGCAGGGTGAGCAGGGCAGAAGGAGGTGGGGAGATTGCTCTGGGATCTTCCTTGGAGCCCTTCCATCCAGCCAGACCAATGCTGACCCAAAACATGGACAAGGCCAGGGGGTGAGAAGAGATGGAGGAGCACAGGAGTAAAGGAGGTACTTCTTTGTCTTAGACGACTTGATTAATTCCAATTATAATTAATTCCAATTATATTTGGCCTATGCCAATCCCAAAGACAGCATGCAATGCCTCTCCTTGTTGTTGTTGGCTGTGAGCGCTGTCCTTGAGCTCTTTTTCTCAAGGCTGTCACTCTACCACTTGAGCCATAATGCCACTTTTTTTTTTCTGACGGTTCATCGACAAGAGTCTCATACCCTGTCCTGCCCAGACTGGCTTGGCACCATGATCCTCCAGATCTCAACTTCCTGAATAGCTAGAATGACAGGCATGAGCCACCAGTGCCCAGTATGTGATGCCTTTTGAAGGCATCTTAGCCAGACTGTAAAGGAGCCCCAAAGGGCCTGGATAGACCATGACCCAATCAAGGAGCTGGGATGGGGGAAGGTTGACCTTCTAGCCATTCTGTTCCCCCAAAATTGAAGATGCCAAGAGATGTTGTATGCAACAAGCACCTAGGCCAGCAGCCAACAGGCTTATTGTGGAAAAAGTAGAGAATACCCACAGACTGCAGTGTAGAAATCTCTGATTTTGCATGCATGTGGTGTGTGTGTGTGTCTGTGTGTGTGTGTGTGTGTGTGTGTGTGTGTGTGTGTGAACTCAGGGCCTAGGCTCTATCCCTGAGTTTTCTTGCTCAAGGCTAGTGCTTTGCCACTGGAGCCACAGCCCACTTGCTTTTCCATGGTTAATTGTAGGTAAGAGTCTCAAGGACTTTCCTCTCCAGGGTGGCTTTGAATCCTAATGGGGGCCCCAGGGAAGCAAGAGTAAACACAACTCCCAAGTACTATCCCTATGGTGGGCTACTCCTGCCCCCTGGTGGCTACACGCAGAACATGTGGCCCCATGCCATTGTCCTCTAGAGTTCAATTTGGGGAAGTGACCAGAGCCAAGCTGACTTTTGCTCACCCTGATTGCTGATGCCAGAGCACGTCTGTTCAACACGAGGCCAAGAGAGCTCCAGGAAGCCCAGCTTTCCAGGGACACAAGGAAGGGAGAGGTCAGCTCCAGGTTGACTAAGAGCCTTTGCCCATGGATACCCCAACTTAGCCTTACTTATCACCATAAGACCTGTGAAAGAAAAACCCAAAAAAACAAAATTGGATCTGTGCCTCCGTGTTGTAGAGCTCTAGCATTGAACCAAAGAGCTCAGAGACAGGGACCCCAATCTTTCAATTCAAGACCCCCAGCTGACCTTCCCCCATAAAACACAGGCTGTCTAAATGTGAACTAGTAGGATTTGTGCAGTGTTTCTGAAGAATGGTGATACTGAAGAAAGCACCCTAATTCTATTGACAGCTGAACTTGTGACATACAGCTATGTGCTGAGTCCTTCACAGGGTGCTATTTGCTGGGTCCTTCCCACATGGGGGTTTTGTGCTGATTCCTCAAAAAGGTGCTGTTTGGTAAGTCATCCCAAAAGGTGCTATGTGCTGAGTCCCTGAGAAGAGTGGGCCATCCTGGGTTTTTCAAAGGGTGCTGTATGCTGAGTCCATTACACAACATACTGTATGCTGAATCCTTCAAAAGGTGTGGTGTGCTAATGCATCCCAAAGGGTCCTGCTATGTGCTGAGCCCTTGCGAAGAGAGGGATGAGGTGTTTTTTGAGTGCCCTGTGCCGAGTCCTTTACACAGGGTGCTCTGTACTGTCCTTCAAATGGTGCTGTGTGCTGAGTGCTTCCACAGTGTGGTATGTGCTGAGTCCTTCAAAATTGTTCTGTGTGCTGAGTTTTTTGAAGGATGCTGTGTACTGGATGTTTTACATAGTGTACTTCAACACAGGGTGTGATGAGTCCCTGGGAAAGAGTGCTATGTGCTGAGTTTTTCAAAGCATGCCATGCACTGATTCCTTTAAACTGGGAGCTATGGACTCCCTCCTTCAAAGGGTGCTGTGTGCTGAGTACTCTACCCAGCATACTACATGCTGAGTCCTTCAAAGGGAGCTGTGTGCTGAGTCATTTACACAGGGTGCTTTGTGCTGATTTTGGAAGAGTGCTGTGTGCTGAGTCATTCTAAAGGGTGCTATGTTCTGAGTCCTTGGGAGATGGTTATCCCCAACACACACACAGAAACACAAACACACATACACACACGAGTGTCACCATGCACCTGCTTGGTGTGGGGAGTGGAGGGGGATGGAGGAGAGTCTCCTCCAGCGGTGGGGGTGAGGGGAGATTAGATCACCTGGGCCAGTACTGGGGGTGTGATGTGGTGCTGAGCTTAGGTAAGGCTGCAATTGCCCAGGTCTAGAAGCCTCAGGGCCCAGTCAGGGCTGCAATTGTGGCCAGGGGTGGGGGATGGGGCCCAGGGGAGGAGGGGGCAGGGCCCAGGAGCGCACTTTAGTGGCAGGAATGGCCAGGAGCCCAAGGGGGCAGGGGTGTGTGTGCAGCAGGGGCGGGGTGACCCAGGAGAGGAATGTGGGGCTGAGAGAGAGCTGGGAGAAGAGTGAGCACGAGCACTAGCACCCGTGGAAACGGCTTCAGTGGCTGGCGGCTGCTCCGATCATCCTGTGGGTCCTGGCCGGGAGCGCAGAGCATGCTGAGCCTGCACGGCAGGCACATCACCACACGCAGCCCCTCCTTGGTGGCCCTGAGTCTGAGGTCCCGGTGCGGGGAGCACGGCAGAGGCAGTGGCTGCTGAGGCGGCGGCAGCCACAGGTTAGGAGGCCGCTGAGGCTGCGGTGGTGGCTGAGGAGGAGCAGAGGCTGTGCGCAGCCCCACCACGTGTCCATGCTGCTTTTCAAACATGGCGCTGCTGACTCGGACCCTCGGAGCCTCTAGCAGAGCTGTTGCGCCCCTGGCCTGCTTGTGGCCCTGACTTGGTTCTGGCGTTTGGTCCTCAGACTCCCGGCGGCGCGCACCTGGAGTCGCAGCCTACAGCTTCTCCCAGCAGTTCACGTGAGTTGCCTACCTGCGCTCCAGCACTCCATGACCCCCCACCCCCATAAACCCCGTCCCCCACTCTACCCTTCCTCCCCACCCTCGCGAACCCGGACCTGTGCCTCTTGCCTCCTCCTTCCTTCCTGCCTGAGCCTCCCCCTGTGCCCCACAGTCTGTCCTGGCTCTGCCACAAATGCACCCCAGGAGTGGGGGGTGGAGGTGGATGTCCACCCAGGGATCCCACCCTCATCCCTAGCGGCCAGTGTTCCAGGAAAAGGGGAGTACAGGGATGGGGAGGTGGGAGCACCACAGAGCCCCTGGCCTGGAGCAGTGGGAGCCACACAGCTGTGCATCTGCATCCTTCCTCTCCCTGGTGGGAACCTGTTGGCTTTACTCAGAGGTGGGGAGCTGCACCCCACACCTGCCTTCTCAGATCTTTTCCCTTTTGCTGGGCAGGAGGGTGTTGGATGCAGAAGATAGACCCGATTGTTGTGTGAACCCTTGTCTTCTGTGCTCAGTCACCTTTTCACCTGAGGACATTCTCAGAAGAGCCCACTAGAGAGGTTAGGGCACTGGGGTCAAATAGAAGGTGGGTATTTGAGAGAAAAACACACCCCCTCTGACAGACATACAACCAGCCTGTACCCCCAACCCCAGCTGTCAACAGTTCTGACTGGATGATCACATTTCCCAGTTCTGCCAGCTTCTACTAGTGCTCCCAGTCCATCTGGTCTCCTTGTCCTCCCCAAGAATCTGCCAAGTCGCCCAGAAGTATGTAGGCTGGAAGTAGGGAGTCCATCCATGTATATAGCCTTTAGGACCTCATCAAAGTCCCCAACAACGCCCCCACCCCCTGTCAGAAACCTCTCTGGAGGAACCATGACCTCCTGATTTGTTTTCTGTACAGGCTCTGAGGAGCCACATGTCTTGGCACTCCTTCATCCAGAGTCCTAGCTAGGGTTTTGGTGAATAGGAAGTCAAGGCTGATTGTTCCCAAGGGGAAGGGTCTAGCCCTGGAGAAAAGGGGAGGTAGGGTGGCTCTACATTATTAGAGCATTGTTCCCCTTGGGTGGTTGCCCCTGGTTCTGACAAGGGAACCCCTGTGCTTGAGCAGGTACATTGCCTAGATGAGAGACCAACAAATTCAGGAGAGGCACTGCTCTGAGTCTGTGTGTTTAGGTGTGTATGAGGACAGAGAGAGAGGGGAGGGGTCAGGTTGTGGGATCTGAACTCTGGGCTTGTGCACTGTCCCTCAGCTCTTCAGCCCAAGGCTAGCACTCTACCACTTGAGCCACAGCGCCACTTCCGACTGTTTTCTTTTTGCTTACGTGGTGCTGAGGAATCGAACCCAGGGCCTCGTATATGCAAGGCAAGCCCTCTACCACTGAGCCACCTTCCAAGCCGGAGGAAAAGCATTTTATTTGTGTGCATGTGTGTATTTGTTGTTCTTTTTTCATTAATGCCCAGTATGAGCCCAGCTACAATTTTTGTTTTCTCTTTCACAGTATCATGGCTCCTTTAGAGAAGGTTTCATTAGATGTTCCTTCCCACCACTTTCTTCCCTTTTCTGCCGCCCACAGTAACTGCTGGGCCTGAGTGGGTCTCCCCTAGGAGGCCTGTGTGAACTGCAGACCAGCGTGGACACCTGCCCTTCTGTCTTTAGCCAGAAGGCTCATGAGGCTACTGTGACCACAGCCGCACTCTTTCAGCCAGATAGTCTGCTCTCATGTGTATAGTTGGAGCTAATTCAAAGTTGGGAATGTGTCTGCCAAACATAATTAGGGAACGACATAGGGGTAGTAGGGCAGGGGCTGTGAAGCTAGGAGGGTCTGGGAATTGATGAACGGTGTGACATGGCAGATGGTTCACCACGACTGAGGATGAGAGGTGACTCTTACCCAGGGCATTGATGGTGTCCGTGGGCATCTTAGCAGGGGGCTCCAGGGCCCCAATGTTGCCATGGATTTCCTCCCAGGGCAGTGCACTGGTGGGTAGTCCTCCCTGGAGTCCTGCAGACTCCAATCTGTGTGCCTCCTGAGCTGTTTCCAGCTGGGCAATGGTAGGCAAGTGTGTTCCCCCTGCTGGAGCCTGCTTGGGATCAGGACATGGCACTTACCTGAGGCTCCCTGAATGCCATTTTCTGTAACCTGCTGTAGGCTGTCTGGAAGGAAAAGGTGACTACTGATTTTGGAACCCATTAAGTTTGATTGGGACATGTGAAATGCCAGCTTTTCCAGGGTTTTTTCTTGAAGCTGGCAATTTCTACTAACGCCTGGGATTCTGGGTCAAATTAGATGGACCATATCAGCCACCAAACAATGACGTTCAAAGCAGCACAGGCAGAGTTCCCAAGCCAAATGGTTTCCTGCTATGAACGTCTTGCCTTGACTGCCTTTGTCCGGCAGCTGCTGATTCTCCTCCAGCTCTCTCTAGGGTGACCACAGTTGAGCATGTCTTGGGGAGCAGAGATTGTGACCTCGCCATCTGCAGCCTGCCAGCTGTGAGCAGAGACAATTCCCAGTACCAGCACTGGAATCTGGGAGATTTAGAGACCCGGGATGCCTCAAGGATCCTTTCTCTGCAACATCAAACTTGGGGGCCGGATATAGTGGACCATCCTGTCTGCCCCAGGGAGTGGAGAGGAGGCCCCTTGAGCCTGGTGTTCACCTCACAGCAACCTTGTTCACACCTGAGTGGGGAGTGGAGTGCCACAGAGCTGGTCAGTGGCTGGACAGAGATCTTTGAGAAGATCGGCATCCTAGAGGCCTTGGAATCCAGTGAAGACATCATGGCTCACGTCCTTGGAACCAAAACAGTTAAGTGCAGTGGCACCAGGAGGGTTGGAAGAGGGAGGAGGGAGATCTGTTGGACAGCTACATCAGGCTTTGCTCCCACCCAGGATGCTTACTTGAATTTAATGGGACTTTGCTGTAGTATTGTCATAGACAGATGCTCATTTATATATCCAACAAACCATTACAGCATGTGCCAAGCCCGGGGCGGGAAGTGGGGGGCATACACGATGAAAGGTTCCAGTACTGGTTCCACAGCACATGAAGAAATCTTGGTTTGAGCTGGATAGCATTACTTCACTCCTGTCATCCTATCTACTTAGGAGGCTGAGATGGGAGGATTGAGGCTTAAGGGCCATGCAGGAAAGCCTGTAAGACTCTTATCTCCAACTAACTACCAAAAAGAAAATGCCAGAAGTGGATGAGTGGCTCAAGCCATAGACTGTTGGCCTTTAGTAAAACGGCTCAGGGACAGTACCCAGGATCTGATTTCAAGGCCTAGGAGTGACACAAAGAGAGGAAAGAGAAAGAGAGGAAGGAAAGATGGAGGGAGAAAAGGAGGAAAGGAAGGAAGAAGAGAGCAAGCAGGCCTTGGTTTGCAGTCTCTGGATCAAGGGAGCCAACCATTCACAATGTCTGTGTGGACAGTTTCAGAGCCTAAAGCCACTGATCAAGCCACTGTCCCCTCAGCAAATTCATGACATCCAGAATCTGAGTGGTAGCCTACTGCAGAGGGAAACAGCCTCGGGTAGACCCTAGTGCTCAGGGTGGGTCACAGAGTTTCAATCTCCCCTGGTTCACTGAGTTTATTTTCTGCTCAGATAAGAAGAAAGTGTCCAAAGGCTAGGGAGGATAGGGAGAGGGAGTGTCCAGAGTGGGGTGGCAAGGGATAAGCAGGAAGATGAAGAGGGAGGATGATCCCAGATCAGGTGTGTCAGGCCATTGAAGCCATGACCTCACCTGACAACCTAGACCATCAGTGATAGAGCCTTGCAACCAGCCACATGGCTATTAAAATCATGGCACTCTGGGTTCACCATTGACGACTTCGCTGTCATCCACTGCAGGATGCCTGTGCAGTACATTCTTGGGGACTGGGACTTTTGCTGGCTCAATCTGAAGATGACACCCCCAATGTTCATTCCTCAACCAGAGACAGAGGAAACCAGGCCAGGGAATGCGGGCAGGAGTCAGACCCATGTTGCTCTGAGACTTCCTCTAGGGGACTCTAGGGCCCCGTGACTGCCATTTTCAGAGGTAGAGGTGGGTCTCCTTGCTGGCTCAGCCTTTAGTCTAGATGGCAGATGTGGGATTTAGAGAGGGTGGACTGAAGGTTGAGGCTGGTGGGAACACAATAGACACTGGGCTCTGAGCAGGGTTGTTTCTTTGAGGATACTCACAACCCAAGATCATTCCTGAGATCATTCCTTTTCTCCTTCCCAAAAGAGGGTGACGTTGAGCCCTCCAGTGTGCATCCCTTGGCTGAAAATTCATTCAATCCAATATGCTTTGGTTGTATAACTTGATCTCACCTGACTGCCCAGTGTCAAGGCAGGACAGTGAGAGTTCTTGAGTCCGTGATGAGGTCACGGGATCCTCAGTATGAGATTGTACTTGAATGTCCTGAGTTGGTGCATGGTCAGTCCCATCTAAGACTGCCATGACCTAGCACATAGAATCTAGAGAATCAGAGAAGGATGGGGTCTATTCTGTGAGTCTTTAGTATTATGTGTGAGCTTTGTGCTCCTGTGTGCTCACCTGATTCCCTTTCTTGGGTGGGTTTATGCTAGAAAAAGCTTAAAACTAGGGCCTGGGTCCCAACCCTTGTTTTATGCTCAAAGCTAGCACTCTACCATTTGAGCCATAGCTCCACTTGCAAAGTTTTAGGTTTTTAATTGGAGATGAGTTCTCAATGCCTTTGCTGGCAAAGGTGGCATCCAACTGCAGTCCTCAGATCTCAGTCTCCTGAGGGGATAGGATGACAGGCATAGAAAAGCATCTTTGGCCAGATGCCAGTGGCTCATGGCTGTCATCCTAAGTACTCAGGAACTGAATCTTTGGATCACAGTTCAAAGCCAGCTTGGGCAGTAAAGACCCTCAGACTCTTCTCTCCAATAAAGCACCAGAAAACCGGAAGTGGTGCTGTGGCTCAAGTAGTAGAGTGCTGGACTTGAGCTGAAGAGCTCAGGGATAGCACCCAGGCCCAGAGTTCAAGCCCTACAACCAACAAAAAGAAAGAAAGTAAAACATCTTTGGCTGCAAAGTACGGTGGAGGTGTGTTTGTATGTATGTGTGTGTGTGTGTGTGTGTGTGTGAGGGGGGTTTTGGTAGACATTTAGCGCCCTGCTCAGTCATCATTTTAGATGGATTGTCCCAAACTCTTAGTTCACGGCAGCCGATTCTTTTGTTTTTTTTTTTGGTCGGCTGTGGGGCTTGAACTCTGGGACCTGGGCGCTGTCCTTTAGCTCTTCAGCTCAAGGCAAGCGCTCTACCACTGGAGCTACAGCGCCACTTCCAGTTTTCTGGTAGTTTATTGGAGATAGGAGTCTCACGGTCTCTCCTGCCCGGGCTGGCTTTGAACCGCGATCCTCAGATCTCAGCCTCCTGAGTAGCTAGGATTACAGGCGAGAGCCACCAGCGCCCAGGACTATGGCAGCTGATTGTTGACCTCAGGTGAAGCTCTGGGTTGGATGTCGGTCATTGGACCTCAGTCTCCTCATGGGACAGTTGTCAATAAATAAGGGACTAATACAGAGGGATCTCTGGAGCAGGGCCAGGCACAAAGGGAGCAGGTGTCAGATGTGGTTCTCAATAATTCTGTGAGCATATGACAGGAAGTTGCCGGGAAAGGGCTCAGATGGGTCTGTTATTAATCATGCAATAGGTGTGGGATTATGAAACAAAACATGGCTGTCTTTCATCATTACCCTATCCCCATGAGGAAGGGGTCCTTCACTCTATTCATTTTTCCAGCTGGGGAAAATGAGTCATGGAGAAGCCAGGTGACCTACTCATGATCCCCAGCTGACAGGAAGCTTGGCCTGATTTCTCTGCCATGCTTCCTAGGACAGTAGGTGTTATTCAGTCCACTTCTTGTGGTGGGAAGTCCACTTCTTGTCATTTGTGGGCTTCAATTCTGGCCCTGGATGCTATCCCTGAGCTCCTCAGATCAAGGCTAGCGCTCTACCACAAGAGCCACAGCATCATTTCCCATTTTCTGTTGGTTCTTTGAGGATAAGAGTCTCACACACATTCCTCCCGAGCCAGCTATGAACTATGATCTTCATATCTCAGCCTCCTGTGTAGTTAGGATTATAGGTCTGAACCACCGGCAACTGGCTTAAGTGTAATTCTGGCCCTCTGTGTGTGTCTCTCCCTCTCTCTCTTTCTCTCTCTCTCTCTTTCTCCCTCTTTCTCTCTCTCAGGAATTGGTTTTTTTGTTTTTTTGTTTGTTTGTTTTGGTCCGGTCATGGGGCCTGAACTCTGGGCCTGGGCGCTGTCCCTCAGCTCGCTCAAGGCTAGCGCTCTACCACTTGAGCCACAGCGCCACTTCCGGCTTTTTTCTTATGTGGTGCTGAGGAATCAAACCCAGGGCCTCAGGCATGCAAGACAAGTGCTCTACCACTGAGCCACCTTCCCAGCCCTCTCTCAGGAATTGTTGAATGAATGCTGGAGGAGGTGGCCCAGCATCATGTGGCTGGAACCGAAGGTGGCCCTCTCATTCAGGAGGTGGGCTGTGGGTCAGGAGCTGTTTGCTCAGCCTGTTGAACCAGCTTCATGAGGTAAACCCCTCTGTGCCCTGGCTAGACCGTGACGGTTATTCATTTTCTATCCCATGAGTCCTTCCCCACATCCCTCTGCTACACCATTGAAGAAAAATGGATGAGAAGGTGTCGCCTTGTCCCCCTGCCCAGCACAATCCAGGGCCTCTGACCTATACCCCCACCTATCTGACAAGACCCTGGCTATAAGACAATAAAAACACTCTGTGTGTACTACCCTTTCCTGGGGAATGTCATTTTGGTTAGGGTGGTGGGGTTCAGAGAAAAGACCCCAGACCTGACACCTCCCATTGGACATTTGTTCTTGTGACAGAACCAAGTCATTGCTGTGGATAAGGAAGAAGCCTCCATTAGACTGACCCAGAACATTGCTCAAAGATAGGTAGGCTGTTGAAGTATCAAACCCACTCATGTCTGCTTCCTACTCCCAACGAGGAGGTGTAGTGTGGGTGGCTGGGCCCTGGGTCTAAGGGATTATAAATGTATGGTGGCGGTCAGGAGCTCATGGTTCCCACCCATCATCCTGGCTCTCTGGTAGGCTGAGGTCTGATGGTTATGACTCAGAGCAACCGGGCAGAAAAGTCTGTGAGAATCTTATCTCCCATAAACCACCTCCCTCACAAAACCACACACAAAAAAGCCAGATGTGGTACTGTGGCTGAAGTGGTAAAGCCTTGGCCTTGAACAAAAGAAGCTCAGGGATAACACCCAGACCCTGAATCCAAACCCTAGGACTAACACAATCATGAAATAAATGGACAGTGTACACCTTTTATCTGACTACCAAGAAAGATGTATTCAGTTTTCTCGCTGGTACATGTAGCCAAAGATAAAGGGCTCTCTTTGATGTTCCCCTAACCCTCTTCTTCTCTCCTTTATCTGTCCAGGCTTAGGCTGCAGGACATAATTCGGAATATCCCCCTGGAAGTTACCTTAGGTACCCTCCCCCATCCACCTCCCTTGGGGTCAGGATCCTGGATGCACTCCCTGCTGGGAGGATGAGCCACCACAGAGATGAGGGTAGGTATCCCCAACACTCACACACATACACACACACAAACACACAAAAACCCCTAAGCCAACTCAGACTAGCCTTTTCCAAAGATACTTTATCTCCTTGGATTAACTGACCTAGGAAAGGAATTTGATCCCCTGTAACTGAATATCTTAACTTGGGCTTGCTAGTTAACAGGAGATAAATGGGAACAAACAAAAACCAAAATGCCTTTGGTGCCCGTCACCTGGGGTTCAGGCTCATGCCTGTCATCCTGTCTACTCCAGAGGCTGAGATCTGAGGATCACAGTTTGAAGCCAGCCATAAGCTGGAAAGCCCGGGAAACTCTACTCTCCATGGAACCACCAAAAAGCCAGAATTGGAGCTGTGGCTCAAGTGGTAGAGCACCAGCCTTGAGCAATAAAACTCAGAAAGACAGCTCCCAGATCCTCAGTTCAAGCCCACAGAAAGAAATGGCCCTGTCTTGTTGCCCACAGATTGCACAGGCCTCAAGCCCCCTCTCTCGGAGTGTGATACAACACCTGCCCCTGGGTGGTGAATCAGGGCCTTCTGAAATCCGGTGGTGGAATCCAGGCCTTCCCCTTCATGCATTCTCAACCCACACTGGCTAGAAGGCAGAGCCTGACAAGGCTGGCAGCCTGCACAGTGAAGAGGCTCCAGCTTTGCCAAGGTGATTGGAAAGGGCTTCTTGGAGACAGCACTTGAAAAGGGGGTATTGCTTAACAAGGAGGATCTGTATGAAGCACCGAGAGCAAAGGTGCTGCAGATGATCGACAACGTAGCAGAGCGTGTTCATTTCCAGCCAGGGCTTCTGGTAAGAGACTTGGTATGGTATAGATGTGCGAGACTGTCCCAAGACAGGCCTGAGGGGTCACAGAAGAACAGCTATCTAGGGCTAGGATTTTATCTTAGAGGTGGAGGGCTCACCTAGCACACAGGAAAGCATGGGTTCGATTCCTAGGTCCTGCATACACAGTAAAAGCTGGAAGTGGCACCATGGCTCAGGTGAAAGAACACTGCCCTGGAGACAAAGAAAGTCGGGGACAGTGCCGGGGCCCTGACGTCAGGCCCCAGCGCTGCCACCATAAAACAGTTCTCCCAGTGACCTTTGTGACAGGTAGATGGCTATGCACTGAAGCTCTCAGTAGATCCATCCTTGCTTTGTGTCTCCTTTGACAGAGGGGAGCTGGACACTCCTTCTGCCCTGGGCACCCCTGGGCCGGCCATCAGCAACCCTCCCAACGTCTTCCACCGGGACATGGAGCAGCTGGCCCCAGAAATGCTCAGGTATCGGTTGGGTGGGGCAGGGGGACATAGGGCAGGCCCCAGAACTCCTCGTGGTTCTGATCTGCCCTGGAAGACCAGGTAATCCAGAGGAGGCAGATGGGAGCTTAGAGGTGGTTAGTGAGGTGGAGTGCGCCCTTTAATCCCCATGGCCCCACCCAGATTCTAGGATCCTTTTGCTGTCCCTGAGGGAGGTAGAGGGGTGTCTAGGTGGTAGTGTCTAGAAGACTAGGTGGAAATTGTGAAGGACTAGACACCTTAAGCCATGAGCCGGTGGCTCATGCCTGTCATCCCACACCTGTCATCCTGGCCACTAGGGAGGCTGAGATCCAGAGGATACCATTTCTCAGCCCAGGCAGGAAAGTCCCACCAGAGCCTCATCTCCAATCTCCAACCAGAAGTGGCACTGTGGCTCAAGTAGTAGAGCACTGGCCTTGAGGAAAATTAGACATCAGGGACAGTACCCAAGCCCTGAGTTCAAGCCCCTCAACCAAAAAACAAAACAAAACAAAACACCAAAAAGAAAGAAAGACACCCCTTCCTTGCTTGCAAGAGATAGTGAAGTAGTAGGGTTGCTGTGGTTGTGAGACCAGATGCTGGCATCACAGTACAGACATTTCTAAAAACTCCCCAGGTTTACCCCAGTGTGAAGCCATAGCAGGGTGGGTGGTGCCTTACCAAGAACTCCAGAAGTTGTGGCTTGTCGCAGGCAGGGAGTGGGTGAATGGAAGCTGGGGTGGGATGGTAGTGTCAATTATATGCTCTCCATCCATGGAAGAATGGTTTTGGATGCTGGTGACCAAGTCTGAAGTGCAGGGTTACATGTGTTTTGATGAGTTGGGTTTTCCCTTGGTATACGAAGGTGGCTGCAGAGGAGGCTACAATGCTTGATAAGAAATGTACTCCTTATCATGTAATTGTAACCCCTCTGTACAGTATTTTCACAATAAAAAAAGAAAGAAAGAGAAGAGCTAAAGAAAAAAAAAAGATGGGTGTAGCCGGGCGCTGCCAGCGGCTCATAACTGTCATCCTAGCTACTCAGGAGGCTGAGATCTGAGGATCACGGTTCAAAGCCAGCTTGGGCAGGAAAGCCTGTGAGACTTTATCTTCAATGAACCACCAGAAAATTGGATGTGTGCTGTGGCTCCAGTAGTAGAGCGCACACTCTCATCTGAAGAGCTGAGGGTCTGCTGGCAGGCCCAAAGTTCAAACCCCATAAACTACAACCAAACAAAAGGTAGCTGAATTTTCTGCATAACAGTGTGTACAGTAGATATTCCATGATGTGTTGTGAATCATTCCAGACATGTGAGAGGCTCTGAGTTTGGTCTACAGTTGGTCTGATGATGGTAGTGCCATCATCTCTGGGGTGGAATATTCAGGGTGCTCAGAGATTGCTGAGGCTTTGGGCTACCACTGTATGTGTCTCTGTGTTCGTGTGTCTTTTGTCTGTGTGTGTCTGTGTCTGTGTGTTTGGATGTGGAAGACCTGGGCCTTGAACTTAGGGTCTAGGTGAAGTTCCTATGCTTCTGTGATCAAAGCTAGAGCTCTAACACTTGAGCCGCAGCTCCATTTCTTGCTATTTGGTGGTTCATTGGCGATAAGAGCCTCACAGACTTTTCTGTGCTGGCTGGCTTTGACCTCAGCCTCCTGAGTAGCTAGGATGACAGGTGTGAGGCACCAGTGCCATGTTTGTGTGTGTGTGTGTGTGTGTGTGTGTGTGTGTTTCCCTCATCTTACTCTGTCCCCTTCCTGGGTTCCTGTCTGCCTCTTTCTGACCTCAGATGGTGCCCTTCTCCCACACCGACCTTGCCTATAGCCTCCTATCAAGGTCTACAATGAGTCCTAAATTGCCAGAGACCTGAGTTCAAGCTTTTCTTTGGGGTCCAAGTCCAGCTGTCCAAATCTTTGGCCACCTGTAGGGGATTCTGGGTCAGCCGGCCAGTTGCAATAGAGTCTTGCCTGTCTCTGGGTGGGGAACTCAGATATGGGATGTCCTGCCCTTTTCCTCAGCTAGACCTCTGGCTGCATGTCCCTCTCAGCAGGCTGGCAGTGGAGTAGGGGAAGGAGGTTGCTGGTGACTCTGGCCAACTCGAGCTTGATAGTGCACTGAAGGCTGCCCAAGCAAGGAGGATTCCGGGCTACATTGGAGGTGAGGCCAAGGTGGCTTGGAAGTATCTGTTAGTGTCTAGGAAATGTCAACGTACTTTATCGCAAGCAAGTCTATCTTCCAGCCCCAGCTGGGTCTTTCCAATCCTTCTAGAGAATTCTGGATGCCCAGAATACAGAGGCACAGACTTTAGATTCCAGGGCCACGGAATAGGGGTAGGAGAGACTGGTATGGCCAATACCTGAATGTTCTGGGGCATTAGTCTTGACCTGGGTATGCAGCCTTGTGTACGTTCACTTCTTAACCCAAAGCTGGCCAGAAACAGGCCACTTGTGGTGGTGCTGTAGAAGTGGCAGGAGTGGAAGTGAGATCTAGGATCATCAACATCTGGATTTACGGCCTGAGGGAGCAGGAGAGGGGACAAAAGGTGTCTTTAAAAAAAAAAAAAACTCTTAGAGCTGGGACTCAGGGCCTAGGCACTAAGCTTCCTTTGCTCAAATCTAACATTCTACCTCTACCTCTTGAACCACAGCTTACATTTCATCTTTCTCAGTAATTTAGTGGAGATAAGAGTTTCACGAACTTTCTTGCCTGGGCTGGCTTCAAGTTGCCATCTTAAGAGCTCAGCCTCTTGAGTAGCTAGAATTGCTGGTATGAGCCATTGGCACCTGCTAAGGATGTTAGTGTGTGTGTGTGTGTGTGTGTGTGTATGTGTATGTGTGTGTGTGTGTGTTTACCAGGGCTTGAATTCAGAGTCTAGGTGGTATCCTTTAGCTTGTTTGCTCAAGGCTCGTGCTCTACCACTTGAACTACAGTAGCTCTGCTTCCCAGCTTTTTGGTGATTCATTGGAGATAAGAGTCTGCCCACCCAGGCTAGCTTTGAATCTTGATTGATCCTCATGTGTCAGCCTGGAGTAGCTAGGATTATAGACATGATCCACTGGCATCCAGCTGCAAGGATGTCTCTTCATACTGTCTTCTGTTCTAACAGCTGTGTACTTGCCCTGGCCTACATCTCTGATCTCCACATCAGCTCCCAGCAGTGCCACGCCGACTCCAGTGGAGTCTGCTTAGCATGGGAAACCATCTATCAGACCAAGATAGGGGCTTCAGAGACCTATCTCTGAGTTTTGGGACTTCACTGAAGTCTACCTCAGAGAATGGGGCTTTACAGAAACCTATCTCCAAGTTTTGGGACTTCACTGAAGTCTACCTCGGAGAATAGGGCTTCTAAGAGGCCTACTCCTGGAAAAAGGCTGGCAAGCCCCTGGGAGAGATGTTTTTCTGCCTTTCTTTTCCTCACTGTATAAGAGTGCCTATTAATCTTTTACTGTTTCTGCTGCTCATTGTGCTTACTCATTGTCAACGTTCCCTTATTCAAAGTTCTTTCTTAAGAGTGTTGACGACTCCAATATCTGATGAATGTCTCAAAAATATGACTAACTCACCAGAGTTAAGTGCTACCCTGCAACCCCTCTTATGAAGGCTAGTAGACAAGTTATAAGCAAATATAAAAGTATTGGGGGTTTCACAAAGTCACTCCAGCAGAAGGAATTGTAAGAAATTTACAAGAAGCTGTAGGCGCGGCTAGAACAGAAGGAATGTATGGCAATTGCTGAGATAACTACTTAGGAGAAAGAACTTCCTGGTACTCTCATTTACTGAGACTTGCTAGATCTAGGCCTCCGTGACCTTACTATTAAAGAAGGAACAGGAAAAATCTTATGGGATAATTAAGGCCTCAAAAGAAATAAGGTAATGGTTAGTTGGTGACAAATGTCGAAACCCATTATATTTCTTAGAGATAAGCCGGAAACAAGTGCCTTTCAGGCAACCAGCTAGTGACCACCTAAGAATGAAGCCCTGCAGCAAGATTGTGTAAACTTTTGCCCTTTCAGGCGACCAGCTGGTGACCATCCAAGAACGAAGCCTTGCAGCAAGATTGTGTAACCTTTTGCCCCTTTCTTATGAAGACTTCTGTTGTAAAAGTTTGTTATCCTCTGCATTAAATCACACTCAGCACTCAGCACTCAGCACTCAGCATCCACTCCTAATGTGTGTGAGTTGTCTGTTTGCCATCCCCCCCTCCTATTCCAGGTTCCTTCCCTAGGTATCCTCCGTCGTCCCGAAAGAACCCGGTCCGCGGCACAGCAGCCCTTGACTGTGTGGAGAACATAAAGCTCAAACCTGTCAAGCATCCAATTTCTATGTCCTCAGGGGAGGGTATGGTTCCTCTGAAGCCTGGAGGAGTAGGAGGAGAGGAAGGAAGGTTAGCTGTAGATGGGTGCAAGGCTGGAGAGAGGTACACTGTCTTAGCCAGGAAGGAAAGTGTGTCCAGACATTAATAACTCATGCTCTCATATTCCTAGCTCCTCAGGAGGCTGAGATCTAAGGATTGGCATTCAGAGGCAGCCCAGCTCACTTTTCTTTCTTTCTTTCTTTCTTTCTTTCTTTCTTTCTTTCTTTCTTTCTTTCTTTCTTTCTTTCTTTCTTTCTTTCTTTCTTTCTTTCTTCCTTCCTTTCTTTCTTTCTTTCTTTCTTTCTTTTTAGTATCAGTAGGATCTTTTTGTGTGTGTGTGAAAATACTGTACAGAGGGGTTACAATTACATGGGCAAGATAATGAGTACATTTCTTATCACCAGCTCACTTTTCTAAAGTGTGTGAGACTCTCCTTTCCTAATAACCAACTGAAAGCTGGAAGAAAAGCTGTGGCTCAAGTGTTAGAGTTGCCAGCCTTGAATGAAGAAAGTGAGGGACAGAGCCCGGGTCCTGAGTTCAAGCCCTAGTACCAAGATGTGCCCATGCACACACACACACACACACACATACACAGAGGAAGTTAGTAATGATGAGCTGAGCTAGAACTGGGGGCAGTCCAGAGGCACAGTCATAGTAAACTCTTGACATGTATGTTATTTCTCCTCAACTCCTTCTTGAGCTGAGGGGTCTGGGTGATGGCAGTAAGTCCCATGGAACTTGCACCTCCATCCATGCATAGGGTACAGAACCAAGGGAAGAACACGATGAATGCTGGTTTATACTCAGTGCATGATTGCAGACCTTCATCTGCCACTTAACACTGGTGAGCAAAGCAGAGCTCTGAGCCCTGGGACTCCTGGGATAGCCATTGCTACAAGCAGCAGCCAGCCAGCTGTGGATTCCTGAGCCTACAAGCATGAAAGCATGAGCCCAACTCAACACCCAGCCAAGGTGTGCCTGACAAATTTGCCCCCGTGAGTAGGCATTACATGCTGTGCCATCTTTCAGCTCTTGCCCCTCCTGGCCTAGAAACCTGGTCTGAAATATTGACTTCCTGCTCAGATCCACACTGCACCCATGACAGATGCCATTCTGATGAACTGTCCGATGACCTCTGAGCCCCAAGGCTAGACCCTTCTCTGATACTTTGGCCCACACTGTAGGCAAAGGCTCCCAAAGAGGCTGCTTTCAAGACTTGTAGGACACCTAGATATTGGGAGACCCTTAGGGGTCCACTGGAAAATACTCTGCCTAGAGCCACAGAGTGAGGTTCAAGCAGGTCAGGTGGGCCTTGAACTCTGGGACTGGGCACTGTCCCTTCAGCTCTTCAGCTTACCACTTGAGCCATAGTACCACTTTCAGTTTTCCTGTGGTTCACTGGAGATCAGAGTCTCCTGGACTTTCCTGCCCAGGCTGGCTTTGAACCATGATCCTCAGATCTCAGCCTCCTGAAGAGCTAGGAAGATAGGCATGAGACACCATCACCCAACTGATTTGGACTTTCACCACAGTGGACTAGGAACTCCTGAAAGCTTTTCTTTATTTTTTATGTGCCAGTACTGGGGCTGGAACTTAGGGTCTGGGCTCCGGTCTCTTTAACTTTTGCCTCAAGGCTGGCACTCTACCACTTGAGCCACAGCTCCATTTCTGGCTTTTGGTAGTCCATTGGCAAGAAGAGTCTCACTGACATTCCTCCCCTGAGCTGGCTTTGACCCACGACTTCTGATCTCAGTCTTTTCAGTAGCTAGGATTTGCAGGGGTTGAGCCACAGGTGGCATTGGGCTAGAAGCTTTTCTTAAGCAAGTGTTCTTCCCTTTATTTGCCCTGACTCCTCCATGTAAAGGAGGCCTGAGGGTCAGGAGCTGTGAAAAATAGGCTTCCAGCCACAGGAAATAGCTGGGGTCCATGGTGAAAAGCCAAGCTAATCTTCCCCCTGGGACTCATTCTGGGACCTCCATCCTCTGCCTTCCCTGTGACTCAAGTACAAACCTTGACCAAGCCTTGAATGTCCTGCGGGACTTGTCTGAAGCCACAGAACCTTCATTCCACCCTCACCACCTATTCTACACCACACCTCAGGAAACTTTGTGCATTGTTGTACCTTCTGCCTGAGGCTCTCTATCTTGTTCCACATCTTAGAACTCTTGTGGAATTTTGGCACTGGTTATATCACCTCCAGGAGCAAGTCTTTCCTTCCCTTCTCCATCTTTTTTTTAATATTGAGTTGCTGGAGATCGAATTTTTGCAGGCTGACTGGCAAATGCTCTGACTTGTGTGTGTGTGTGTGTGTGTGTGTGTGTGTGTGTGTGTGTGTGTTTGTGCCAGTTCTGGGGTTTGAATTCATGACCTGGATGCTATCCGTGAGGTTTTGTGCTGAAGGCTAGCACTCTATTACTTGAACCACAGCTCTACTTCTGACTTTTGGGGTGTTTAATGGAAGAAAAGTGTCTCATATACACTTTCCTGCTTGCAATTGTGATCCTCAGATCTCAGTCTCCTGAATAGCTAAGATTACAGGTGTGAGCCACCAGCAACTGTCCTCTACCCTACCTCTTACCTCTAACCTTGGCCCTCCTATGAGTACCAGAAGAATATGTCCCACCAGGCTCACTTTTTTGCCAGACTTGGAGTTTGAACTCAGAGTCTGGGCATGTTCCTGAGTTTCTTTTGGTCAAAGCTAGCACTCTTATCACTTAAGCCACAGTGCCACTTTTATCTTTTTCTGTTTCTGTGATACTGAGGAATCGAATCCAGGGCTTTGTGCATGCTAGTTAAGCACTCTACCACTAAGCCACATTCGCAGCCCAAGGCTCACTTCTGACAGGAACTATGAGGGTGGGATTTATTGGCTTACCCCTTTTGGTGCAGAAATCGCTGGCTATTTCATATCTTTGCCAAGATTTGGGAACAGCCTGGGACTCAGCAATGAGGAATGGTGAATGAGGGATAGCCATCAGGCCCCAGAGGAGTAGGCTCACATATCCTACAGAGGGATAGAGAATATGGAGCCAGAACCTTTGACAACTCTTACAGCCTAGGAACTGTGGTCTCCCTGGAGGCAGTGGCTGGCTGCTAGGTGTCCCGATGGGACATCTCAGCCAGAACATAAGGCACCTGTTGCACAGCCCAGGCAAAGCTGGTGGGGCTTCAGTTATTAAATGGCAGAGAAGGGTGCTTTGTTCAAGCTGCTGGCTCAGACTTAGGACTCTCTGAGGACTTGCCCAGGTTGGGGGGATGGACATGGGCAGCCTGCTGAATGCCCATCATCCATACATCATCCTTCCATACACAGAGACATGGAGTTATTGCCTCCTTTTTTGGGGGGGGCATGAGGCAGGTCCAGGGTTGTACTATGAGCCTAGGCCCTATCTCTGAGCTGCTTTTGCTCAAGGATAGCACTCTGCCCTTGAGCCACAGCCCCACTCAGGGTTTTTTTTCCCCCTATGATCTCTTAGAAACAAGAATGTTTTGGACATTCCTGCCCCAGATGAATTCAAATTGGCATTCTCTACATCTCTGCCTCAGGAGGAGTTAGGGTTATAGGCAGGAGCCACTGACACCTGGCTTTCTTTTCTTCTTGTTGTTCTTTTTTTAAATCATGACAATCTGAAATCTTCACGGTGACATTCCAATGGTTTGCATTCAAAGTAATCTACCCAGGCCTGGAATTCGACTGCTATGACTACCACCCACAAATGGAGGGAGATCCTGATGAACTAATTCTTGTTCATTTGAATGCTAATGGAATGTAATATAAGTAATAATTAAATTTGCAGTTAATTCATGATTCTATTTTAGAATGCCACACAAAAATTTTTCTATTTATATCTTCATTCTAGCACCATGGCATGATTAAGGATATTGACTAATTTTTAATTCTTTTATAAGTATTCAACCATGATACTTCATTAAATGGAGTCATAATTTAACATCTAGCCGGGCGCTGGTGGCTCACGCCTGTAATCCTAGCTACTTAGGAGGCTGAGATCTGAGGATCTCGGTTCAAAGCCTGCCTGGGCAGGAAAGACGGTGAGACTCCTATCTCCAATAAACCACCAGAAAACCGGAAGTGGCGCTGTAGCTCAAGTGGTAGAGCGCTCGCCTTGAGCTGAAGAGCTGAGGGACAGCGTCCAGGCCCAGAGTTCAAGCCCCATGATTGACAAAAAAAAAAAAAATAATAATTTAGCAACTAATAATTGGTAATAATGTATATATATATAATTTAATAATATCCTCACAGGGGCTGTGAAGGTTGCTCAGTGGTTAAGCGCTTGCCTTGCATTCCTGAGGCCCTGGGTTTGATTCCTCAGAACCCCATAAGCAAAAAGAAAAAAGCTGGAAGTGGCGCTGTGTCTCAAGTGGTAGAGCACTAGCCTTGAGCTGAAGAGCTGAGGGACAGCGCCCAGGCCCCGAATTCAGGCCCCACGACCGGACCCCCCCAAAAATATATCCTCACATCCTTTCTTTGTATGTGTGTGTGTGTATATATATATATATACATATATATATATATATACACATATATATGCAGGTATATATGTATGTATATATATAAATATATATAATATCAATCTATTCATCTATTTATTGGACACGACTGTGCCTTGATTACAGGTGCTCAGAATTTCCTGGATGCTCAGTTTGCCGGAGGCTGGTGTGCTAAGACTGTACTCCATTTATGAATTGGGCATTGTAGGTGAGTTGAAATGCCAGCATGGCCAAAAATTTATTTGTGGAATAAGAAGCCAATTTGACACATTTTTTTCCTTCTCTGTGAAAATCCTGGGTCTCAATATGATGTATAATCCATATGCAAATATGTTCTATTCAATATGATGTAATAAAAGAAATGTTATATGTGTAATAATACTAAATAAATAAGGGTAATAAATGTCATATGCAGTAGAACCATATATGTAAATAGATCTCATATATATGGATATTATTTTTTCCAGTGCTGGGGCTTCAATTCAGGCCCTGGGAACTGATCTGAATTTCTTTTTTCTTTTTTTCTTTCTTATTTTTATTTTGCCAGTCATGGTGCCTGAAATCTGGGTGTGGGCACTGTCCCTCAGCTCTTCAGCTCAAGGTGAATGCTCTACCACTTGAGCTACAGCGCCAATTCCAGCTTTTTCTGCTTATGTGGCACTGATGAATTGAACCCAGGACCTCATGCATGCAAGGCAAGCACTCTACCACTGAGCTACCTTCCGAGCCCCATGAATTTCTTGTCTTCAAGGACGGTGAGCTTTGCTCTTCACACACAGTGTCACAGAGTTACCTAGACCCTGAGTTCAAATCCCAGGCCTGCTAGAAAAATGGTGCAATTTCCTAGCCAAGGTCTCATTGTTATTATTACATTTTTTTTGGCCTAGCACAGGGCTTGAACTCAGGTCTTCGCATCTCTGCCACAGCTGATTATTGGGTCCTATGACCCTACTTCAAATTTCAGGGCTGGCAAAAAAAAAAACAAAAAACCAATGAATTAAAAGGAGAAGGATAAAACTGAGATGTTTAAGAAGGTGGTTTTACTTTTTTTTTCCTTTGTATTGTGATCATTCTGGGTCTAAATGACAAGGCCCAGAATGTGTACATGACATTGCATTGCTAATGTTTGGTGGGCTATTAGGGAAGCAATAGCTAAAACAAGCAACTTAGGCCTGGAGGTTGAATCTTGGAACTGCCACTAATGAAAGGTGGGAGGTTCTAAGAAATTCATTCTGATATGCATCCGTACAAATGGAATATTATAAAAGTTTCTGGAATGGAAAGAATGCCTCTAGATCCTCTTCCCCTTAACAACCTAACTCACCTTGATTGTTGAGTTAAAGACTGACATATAAAACAGATAGGTTGTAATCTGGCTCCAACTACTGGACACCACCTGCTTATGGTGGTAAACCCTGCCTTTCACACATGCTTACCGTAAACTCTGCCTATTGGCCACCTGTGTGTGATCTGGTATGACCGTGCAATCCTTTTGTTTGGTATGATCCCATTGGTCACCTGTGCATGACCAGGCTCGACCTCATGGATTTTGCCTTTACAAACCAAAGAATGGGGGCTGCTCAGGGTTCCAGTATCACCTCCTGAGCCTGTGATGTGGCCCTGGCTGGTCAGTGTAGGAAACTTCTCAGTAAAGTTGCTTCTTTGTTAACAACTTTGTTGCAGTGGGCTCTGTCACTCCAGACGACTAGGTGGGTTTGCCTGCCTGAGTAGGGGTCTTCCTATTATGCATTGAGCTTCTGTTCTGAGCTCATGGTCAGTACTCAGGCCCTGTGTTCAACCAGGAAACCTAGCCACCCAAGGCTCAACTAGGAGAGGTCAAAGGTTTCCAAACCTGATGAGCTTCACCAGCCCTACATAACAGGGAACATTGTGATTTTGCATATGTGCTTAGATGTAGCAAGCTTCCGAAAACCTAGGTAGGCACCGTTGCCAATAATGAATCTTTGCATTAGGTTCGGCTCCCTAGTTGTTGTCTTCCAGAAGAAATCTTGAATTAATTGTAGCAGTTTGTTTCAACACTGGAACATAGTCTAACAAAGACAGGAAAATTGCAGGGAACATGGCCTGCCCCGGGAGGTGGCACAAATGAAGGCTTCCTGTCAAAACAGAGCACTGGAGAGAGAGATATCTTGAGGTACAAAGAGGCATTTTTCTCCTGGTCTTCAGAGCCTTCCCACACTCATCATCATTAGTTGACCCGGATAGAGTTGTTACAGAGATGTACAGGAGTGAAGCCTTTTGTCTGCATGTTCCAACAATGAGGCAGACTTCCTCCAGCAACCTGGGGTGTGGTGAAACCCTCAGGCTACACTGGGAACAGGGAGGGGAGCCCTGGAACATGCACTGCCTTGAAAGCACACTCTGTGCTAGGAAATCATTCCATTCAAAGCAAATTTCCTAGCTGGGTGCCTTTCTTCACAGCAATTCTGGATGTTCACCAATAGAAATACATTCACACATACACAGACACATGGAGTTACTGGCTCTATTTTTTTTTTTTTTTTTTTGGTGCAGGTTCTGAGGCTTGAACTGTGAGCTTAGACATTGTCCCTGAGCTCCTTCTGCACAAGGAAGAACTTTAATGTGCCTTAACCGATGAACTTTAATGTGCCTTAACCGATGATACATCATTAATTGAAGGCATAATTTAATACCTAATAATTATTAGTAATATATTACATGTAATTTAATGATATATAGACACCTCACATTCTATAAATATATTTATATATTTACATATACACTGGAATATACATATACATCTCTCTCTCTTTCTCTCTCACTCTCTATGCATATATATGTATTTGCAGCAATTTACGCATCTATCTATTTATGTATTGGCCACTGCTGGAGGTTAAACTTAGGTCCTGGGAACTCCCTGGCAGTGAATTTGTTTGAGGCTGCTGTGTTTACATTGATCCCTTGATGAATTGGCATTCCAGGCCCTGAGTTCAAATCCCAGCAGTGCCAAAGACAATAGGTGGTGTAAGAAGCCAATCTTGACCTGTTCTGCTGTCTGTGAAAATATTGTTTCCTAGGTACAACATGTAATATCTATGTAAATACATATATATGATGGACATTATAAATGTATATAAATATTATTTTGCCAGTCCTGGGGCTAGAATTCATGCCCTGGGAAATGCTCTTGACTTTCTTTTATTCAAGGAGGGTGAGCTTCCACTTCACCCACAGCAAAATAGAGTTACCAAGGCCCTGATTTCAAATCCTAGGTATGGCAGATAAAATATCCCAAATTCCAAGCCAGGACCTTAACGTTTTTGGGGGAGCAGGCACGGGGCTTGAACTTAGGTCATCACAACTCTGCCTCAGCCTTGATTACCCTAGGCTAGGGTGCAGCTTTTACACCGACAGATGATCCAGGGACCCTAGGACCCAATTTCAACTCCCAGCACTGGCCAAAAAACAAACAAACAAACCAAAATGGAAGAGGAAAAACCAGAAAGTTTTACACAACAGTTTTACCTTTGTTTCTTTTGCACAGTGACCATCCTGGGTCTCACTGACTTGGCTTGAAAATTGTACATGACTTTGCATGGCTGAGGTTGGTGGATGTCAGTGAAGCCTGAGGTTAACCCTGACACCTGGGCGCTGAGTTCCATCCTGGGACTCCCACATACACATGGCTGAAGGTCCTAGGAAACTGGTTCCTATCTCTAGGAACACTACTAGAATGTTTGAAATGTACTAATTGAATTACTAATTAACTAGTCTTTCTAACGTAAGATTGTATGCATTAAATATAGTTCATTGATTAATTTAATTAATAATTTATTAAGTCTTCTACTGTGATTAATTAATGGAGGAATAATTTTAGAGGAAATAATTAATAGTAATAGAATATATAAAAGTAAGGTATAGACATCACACATTACATAGAGTTATACACTAGAATCTACATAAATGTCTGACCTTCTCTATATACATTTATAGATGCATATAATATGAAAATACACACAAACTGCATTTTACACCTCTATGTGTTTATATATTGGCAACTCCTAGAGCCAAATTTGCCAGACAACTTCATTTGCATCAGACTGGTGAGCTAACATTGACCACTCACCATTCATGAAGTGGGCTTTCTAGGCCCTGAGTTCAAATCACAGAACTGCCAAAAACTTATTGGTGAAAGTCCTGGGTCTCAGGAATGAGGTATACTACATTGGCAAATCTATGTCCTATGTAATAAGATGTAAAAAAGGTTATGTGTGTAATCATACTCACTAAAATACATAAGAAATAAATAAAACACAAAATAAAATGAATAACCACACTAACTGCAGTATGCAGTAAACTTGTGTATGTAAATATGAATCCTGTATTTAAAATGCATACAAATATTATTTTTGCAAGAGCTAGGACTTGAATTCAGGCCAAGGGAACAGGACCGACTTGCTTGTCTACCAGCATGGTGAGCTTCCCCTTCTCCCACAGTGCTGTAGATGTACCTAGGCCCTGAGTTCAAATCCCAGGACAACGTGGCAGCTGAATTGGCTAGAGGCTGCTGTGCTGGCAGCCACACATAAATGAATTGAGACTTCTAGGCCCTGAGTTTAGATCCCAGCACTGCCAAAAATTTAATTGTGGAGTGGGAAGCCGAGTGTGACACATGATTTTCTTTTCTTTGAAAGTGCTCAGTGTCAGGTAGCATGCATAATTCGGATGAAAATCAATATGCTATGTAAATAGGATGTCACAAAGGTAAAAAAATGTCATAGGTGGAAGAATTGTCACTACAATAGATGATAAACAGATTGAGTTAGTAATGAATCATTCTACGATAAAATTAAATGCAGCAATTATAGGGCATGGATTAAGTTTAATTGATATTTTATAAAGTATTAACAGAATAAAAATTGCATGGAGATATAAATACTTAATAATTGGTAGTAGCAAATTATGCATAATTTAATAATATATAGATATTTGTCTCATTCTATAAAATTTTTAATTATATGTATGGATGTATGTATATATATGATAAACAATTACAGGATATTGAGTATTAATTAATGCTTTATTAATTGTTAGCTGGGACACATCATTAAATGGAGATATAATTTAATACCTAATAATTGGTAATAATATTATCTATAATGTAATAATAAAGACATCTCTCTTTTGTGTATATAATATTTATATAAAACAATCTATCTATTTATACCTCCTTTACTGGTGGGGCACAGTGATTGAGTTCTCCCCTAGTAAGCATGAAGCCCTGGGTTCGATTCCTCAGTGCCACATAAGCAGAAAACCTGAAAGTTCTGCTGTCTTTCAATCAATTGAGTGCTAGCCTTGAGCACAAATGCTTATGGACAGTGTCTAAGCCCTTACTCAAGCCCCAGCACTGCCACCAACAAAAGGTAGAATGTTCTAACTGCAATTACAGAAGAATAGGACTTCAAATACCACATCGCAGAACAAGCTAGGAGTCTGGCACTGACAGTTGCCACCTAACCTGACTCAGGTAGATGTAAATAGCTGCAACCCAGCTCCACAGAACCAGATGCTGCTGGCTTACCGCATCATCCTAGCTACTTGGGAGCTTTAAAACCAAGCCCTGGTAGGAAGTATGTGAGACTCTTGGAGATGTGGCTCTAAGTAGTAGAGCCTTAGCCTTGAGCAAATATTATTAGAACAGTATCCCCATGCAATGTGTTCAAGCCCTATGGGTAGCCTGCTCTCCCCAAAAAACACCCCCACTAAACCATTAGATATGAATTTGTGTGATTTGTGAAATGTTCCTCAAAGAATGGTGATACTGATGAAAGCAACCTAATTCTAATGACAACTTGTAGAATAAATCTATGTGCTGAGTCCTTCATAGGGTGCTGTGTGCTGAGTCTGGCACAGGGTGCTGTGTACTGAGTCCTTCACAGGGTGCAGTGTGCTGAATCTTGCATTGGGTGCTGGGTGCTGAGTCTTCACAGGATGTTGTGTGCTGAGTCCTTCAAAGAGTGCCATCTGCTGTGTCCTTCACAGAGTGCATTCTTTCATATGGTCCTTGTAAGAGCTACACAACTGAAATGATTATGCAGACAAGAATATTGACACACAGATATATCCCCATGGCAGGGACAAAATTATGTATTACTGAAGTGTGGGTGACTTGTCTACTGCAGACAGTTGTTTTGTTTTTTGTTTTTTCTCAGTCATGAACCTTGAACTCATGGCATAGGCACTGACCCTTACCTCTTGGGAACATGGCTAGCACTCCACCATGTGGAGCCAAGGACCCCTTGTAGTAAGAGTGCCACAGCCTAGGGTCTATTGCTGAGGTCTATCAACCTTCCTTCTCAGGAAGCTGAGATCTGAGGATCTGGCTTCCACCACTATCCCAGACACAAAAGGTCCCATGAGACTATTATCTCTACTTCACCACTAAGAAGCCTGAAGTGGAAGCTGGATGCTTGTCACTCATGCTTGTCATCCTAGCTCCTCAGGAGGATGAGATCTGAGGATTATGGTTCAAAGCTAGCCTGGGCAGGAAAGTCCTCAAGACATTTAGCTCCAATGAGCCATGAGAAAACCTGAAATGGTGCTTTGGCTCAAGTGGTAGAGCACAAGACTTGAGGGACAGCACCCAGGCCCAGACTTCAACTCCTACAAGCAACAGCAACAAAAAAGAAACAAAATAACAAACCTGAAGTAGAGGGCTGGGAATGTGCCTTAACGGTAGAGTGCTTTGCATCTATGAAACTTTGGACTTGATTTCTCAGGAACACATCACTAGAAAACAGCCTGAAGTGGCTCTGTGGCTCAAATGAGAGAGGGCTATTCTTGTATAAGAGAAATTAGGTACAGTGCTCAGGTCCTGAGTTCAAGCTCCAGGACTGGTGTATATGTGCACGCGCACACACACACACACACACACACACACACACACACACACACACACATCAGAAGTAAAGGTGTGACACAAAATGGTAAAGCACTGGGCTCCTGCATTGACCTCATGGTCAGCACCCAGGCCCTGTGTTCAACCCCAAAACCTTGCCACCCAGAGCTCAATTAGGAGAGGTCAAAGGTTTCAAAACCTAATGTGCTTCAGCAGTCCTAGATGACAGGAAGCATGGTGAGATCAGGCATGTGCTTGGATTTCCAAAGCTTCCACAAACCTAGCAGAGGCATCATAGGCCCATCATCACCCTCAATGAAACATTTCTTGAGGTTAAGTGCCCTAGTTGTCTGCCAGAAGGACTCCTGAATTATATTGAGCACTGAATCTGAACACCTGAATATAGTCTCACAAAGGCAGGATAAGTGCTGGGAACTTGGCCTGCCAAAGGAGGTGGCACAAATGAAGGCTTCTTGTTAAAACGGAGCACTGGGGAGAGAGATAGCATGGGGTACAAAGAGGCCTTTTTGTCCTGACCTTCAGAGCCCATCCACACTTATCCTCACTAATTGGCCCAGATGAAGTTGTTTGTTACACAGCTGTAGAGGACTGAGGCCTTTTGTCTGCCTGTCCAGACAGTGAGAGAGCCTTCTTCCAGCAGTCCTGGGAGGCAGAGAAACCCTCAGGCTGCACTGGGAACTGTGAGGGCGAGCCCAGGAACATGCACAGCCATGAAAGCAGTCTCTGTGTTATGAAATCATTGTATTGAAAACAAATTTTCTAGCTTGGTGCCTTTCATCATAGCTACTCTGGAGTTTCATCTATGGGAATACATCCACACATACACAAAGACATGGAAACAGGTCCTGAGGTTGAACTATGAGCATAGGCATTGTCCCTGAGTTACTTTTGCTCAAGAGTAGTGCATTAACCTTGAGCCACAGCCCCACTTCTGGATTTTCTGTGATCTCTTAGAAATAACAGTGTCATGGACTTTCCTATGCTGGCTGGATTCAAACTCAGATTCTCTACATCTCAGCCTGCTGAGGAGCTGGGATTACAGTCAGCAGCCACTGGCACCTGCCTTTCTTTTCTTCTGCATTTTTAATGTGGACAATCTGACTACTCAACAGCATCATTCCAATGCTTTGAATTTATAAGTAAATTACCCAATGTTCTTTATAGGTGCTTACTCTGAGGATTTTCTCTCCTCATCTTCTCCTCTGGTCACAGGTTTGAAGCCAAAAATGACAAATGAGTGTCACATGATTTTGGCAGCAAATGTCCACAGGGCATGCCAGTTCAGTCACTTAGCATTGAGCTGCAGTGAATTTATTGTCTCAGGACGAGAGGACCAAAAGCTGGAGTGATCCTCATACTGTCTGCCTATAAAATTATCTAATAATTATGAGTGTTTTGTGTCTCCAACCTGAAGTATTTAGAACATAGTAGAAGCATCTTCATGTTTCTGTTTTTCTCTAGTACCTCTCGAGATTTAGACTAAGGGTTTGTGTAGAGCAGATCCTCGGTGAATCCCTGAGGAAAGCCACTTGAAGTCTCCTCAGGAGATCTCTGTTCAAAGCCAGCCCGAGCAGGAAAGTCTGCCAGACTCTTATTTCCAATAAACCACCAGAAAACCAGAAGTGTATCAGTGGCCCAAAGGGTAGAGCTCCAGCTTTGAGAAAGAAAGCCGAGCAGGAGATACAAGCCAGACCAGGCAGGAAAGCCTGGCAGGTGCTTATGTCCAATTAACCCCGATGACTGGAAGTGGAGCTGTGGCAGTGGTAGTCTCAGCCTTGAGCAAAACAGCTGAGGAACACATAGGGCCCTGAGTTTAAGCCCTGGGATGGCCACCAAAAAAATGCAAAAAGATAAGGCCAAGTTTATGTATGAGTGTCCTACCTACTTATGTGTGTATATTACCTCCCTGAGTGCAAACAGATTGCATGCAATGCTTCTCCTTTTATGTACAGATTTATTTTTCAGATAGGCTTGTTGCACATACTGCATCATTCTCTTTTTTTCAGGTCCATAGCTTTTCTCTTCCAGAGTTCCAGGCCTGTGTCCTTATATGATGCACACTTAAGATCTCAGCAGCCTTTATTTACATTTTATTATGAGGCCAAGGCAGGAGCAGTCACAAATCAGGCAGGAGAAGAGAAGATCAGGGTTTTTGAAATAACCTGTATTAAGAAAATTAAACTTGGGGGATGTAAAATGTAGCATACTTAGGTAGAAACTACCATTAGGAAAAAGATGAGAGGGCTGGGAATGTGGATTAGTGAGAGAGTGCTTGTCTGGCATGCAAGATGCCTGGAGTGTATTCACTCTGTAGCACATGAACAGAAAAAGCCAGAATTGGCAGTGTGGCTCAAGTAGTAGAGTGCTAGAGACAGTGCCCAGGCCTTGAGTTCAACTCAAGTACAAGTAACTTCTCATCACCAAGGGAAACCCAGGAAGCTCTTGAACATCTGCCCTTTCAGAAGAGGACATCAGAGTGTCATAGACATTCCTGCCCTGGCTGGCTTCACCCTGTGATCCTCAGACCTCAGCCTCCTGAGCTGGAGGATGGGCCTTAGCTACTGGTGCTCTGCTAGGTCAGAAGTATAATGACATTGACAATACCAGTCAACTGCTTATCACAAAGGGGTTGGGGAACATATTAAGCCTTTCAATAATGGACCTTTCAGAACCCTGCAGGACACAAGGTTATAATGCTAGAGTCTGAGAGGCTGGGCATATGGATCTGCTAAAGTTGAACCTTGAGCTCTAACTCTAATTCAGGTGTATATCAGCTTTCATGTTTCCAGAGAATGTTCTCCTAATTAGCATATAGGAAAAGTACTGTGATTAACCTTCACTTTTTTCCCATTGTGTGTCTCCAACTCAAGCCTGGGCACTGTCCCTGAGCCCTTCCTCTCAAGGTGAACACTCTACCACTTGAGCCACAGCGCCACATGGGTCTTTTGGTGGTCCATTGGTGATAAGAGTCTAACAGGCTTTCCTTGCTAGGCTGTCTTTGAACTGTGGTCTTCAGATCTCAGCCTCCTGAGAAGAAGGGTCCCAGGTGTGAGCCATTGGAATCTGGCCTATTGTTTTTGCCAGTGCAGGGGCTTGAACTTAGGGCCTGGGTACTGTCTCCATGCTTCTTTTTCTCAAGCTCTACCACTTGAGCACTCTGTTGGGAGCCAAAAGTTAAGTCTCTCAAACTTGATAGGCTTAACTACAGCACTGGAACAACCTGAGGCTGAGTTTACAGAATCCCACCTTTTCACCAAGCCCTAAAGCAAACACCCTGCAGCTACTAACGACCACCTGTTCACCCCACCCTAAATCTACTAACAACCACCTTTGCACCACGCCCTAAGTCCAAGCATATAAATATCCCTGTGTGAAAAATAAAATTTGGCAGCTTGATCAGAATCCTTGTCTTGCTGTCCTTCTTCATGTCTCTTGTCCCTTCATTCCTTCTCCCTTAGGTTCACTGCCCTGGTTGAAGTCCTGAGGGTCGGGACAACTGGTTCCCAACGTGGGGCACGAGCCTCTGACTGAGGAAGGAACGCCGTCCTCCAGGAAAACTTGGCCAAGTACAGTCCGAGATCACGAGATCGCCTCCACAGACCCCACCGAGAGACAGATTCAGGAGGAGAGTGGGGACGGCGCATGGTGAGTGACCCACTATGGGACAAGCAATATCGTCATATGATCTATTTCTGTCAGACCTCAGGGAGGCCTTCAAGACACGGGGAATGCGGGTTAAGAGAAAGGATTTAGAATTATTTTTCTCATTCATAGAGGACTTGTGTCCTTGGTTCTCCTTTGAAGGAATCATAGATGCAAAAAGCTGGCAAAGAGTAGGAGATTGTTTAAAAGATTATTATGAAACCTTTGGTTCAGAAAAGGTTCCTGCTACGGCCTTTTCCTATTGGAATTTGATTAATGACATTTTAAAATGTTCTCTGTTTGATAGTGGAATTTTAAAACTTGTAAAAACGGGAGAGGAGGTTCTCTAACATGCCTCTCGGTCCCCCGCGGCTTGCCCATCGGTTGTATTAGATCTTGAAACTCCTTCTCAAAAGGTAGATGAACATTATTATCCTGTACCCCAGGCTGCCTATTCCCCTCAGAATAATTTAATTCCCAAGGAGGAGGCCACCCTTGAAGAGGAGGCGGCCCAATATCATCAGCCTGATTGGCCCCCCTTATTCAGTCACCCCCTACCTCAGACTAAACCCTCTACCTCAAATATTCTGCATTCCTCCTATGCGCCCCCTCCCTTTTGTAACCCGGCCTTTCAAGGGCCCACTGCCCCTCCAGATCCAGATGTAGATCAAGAACAAGCGGGCCCCAAGGTGGCTGCCAGAACGCTTGATAAAACAGGTTAATGGCTTACCACAACCCAGGGGAAACCTTCCCCCCCCCCAGGATGATGCCTTTTCTCTTGCTGATGCAGCTAGAACTCCAGACATGGACCATCCTGTTTGAATTTATTAAATAACAGATTAATCTCTTGGTTTCTAAGCCCATACAGGTTCATCACCATCGCCTTGATATGGCAGACGCAGCATTGAGATCTAGGATTTACCCCAGGCTTTTAATTAGTGTTTTGTCATGAGCTTGTTCCAGTGGGAAACAGCCCCCCTTCTTTTTCTTATTTAGAAAACTCTCCTTATTCATAACTCCTGACCATTCAACGGGCAAGACCTATTGCCATAAGGGATAGGTTCCCCCCTCCTCCTATAGGCCCCTCCGCTTGGGGAAGGATGCACCTATGGGAGGAAGAAAAAATGCTCAAATCAAGGGTGCAGGTAAGACTGCAGGGGGATGGATCCGCGAGATCCCAAAACCCAAGACCCCTGAGTGGCAAGCTCTGGTGCATGACGGTTGGCATGCATACCCACAAGCTGTCTCCTCAAAAAACATGGCCAAGGCCTATAAAACTCCCCTCCCCGAGTGAGGACGCTTGCTCGGAGCGGAGAAAAACCCTGGCCCCTTAGAGGAACAGAGCCTCTGTCACCCCCTTAAAAGAGCAGCCAACAATTGATGGTCAATTTTCTAAATAAGAAAGGGGGAGATGTTGGGAGCCAAAAGTTAAGTCTCTCAAACTTGATAGGCTTAACTATAGCACTGGAACAACCTGAGGCTGAGTTTACAGAATCCCACCTTTTCAGCACGCCCTAAAGTAAACACCCTGCAGCTACTAACGACCACCTGTTCACCCCACTCTAAATCTACTAATGACTACCTTTGCACCACGCCCTAAGTCCAAGCATATAAATATCCCTGTGTGAAAAATAAAATTTGGCAGCTTGATCAGAATCCTTGTCTTGCTGTCCTTCTTCATGTCTCTTGTCCCTTCATTCCTTCTCGCTTTGGTTCACCGCCCTCGTTGAAGTCCTGCGGTCGGGACACACTCCACAGCTTCTGGCTTTTTCTGAGTATGTGGCACTGAGGATTCAAACCCTGGCATTCATGCATGCTGAGCAAGCTCTCTACCACTAAGCCACATTCCCAGTCCCACCCTTACAATATTATCCCTCAACTTGCCTATCCTCAAGGAAAGGCTTCTGAGTATAAATCATCTAAAGAAATCCCTATAGGAAGTTGTTAAAGATAAACACAGCTCATATTTGGGAGAGACTCTAAACATGTGAAGGCTGTGACAAATGCCTCCATTTAATTATGTATCATGTTTCAACACTTAATAAAGTATTAATGAAAAATGAGTCAATGTCCTAAATTGATGTGTATAATTTTATAATAGATGTGCAAAATGTAATAAATGTTATGTGTATAATAATACTAATACAATAATAAAAATCATAGTTTGTAATAAACAAACATGTAACACATAACATATATTACACATGTACATAAATATTATTTTCCATTATAGGGACTTAATTCAGACCCTGGAAACTCTACCCTGAATTTCTTTTCCTCAAGGACAGTGAGCTTCCCCTTCACCTACGATGCAAAAGAGTTACCTGGATGGTGACATCAAATCCCAGCAGTGGCAGAAATACTAGCCCCAGTTGCAAGACAGTGACTTAATTATTTTTAATGGAAGCAGTTATTTTTATTCAGTTCCATACTGAACATTTAAAAAAACCGCAGTGTATAATTTTGTGTATCTATTCAGACATCCTTCCCTTACCTGCAAAGTGCTTCTCTGAGCTCTAAATAGTTTCCTTTTTTGTACATTTTTTGTTTTAAAAATGTTGTATAGAGCGGTTACAGTTACATGAGCAAAGTAATGAATACATTTACTATTGAGCATTGTTGCCTCCTCCTTTGTTTTCCCCTTGCCATCCCTTCCCTCCCACCTCCACAGCTCTCCCCCCACCCCCCAGCTGAGCTCAGTGACTCAATTTTTTGTTTTTGTCTTGGCACAGGATTTGAACTCAAGTAGTAGAAATTCTGCACCTTCCCTCACATTGCTACAAATTTACCAAGATCCTGAGTTCCAGGCTAGGAAAGTAAACTGGCAGAAATTCCAAACCAGGGGGATTTTTTTTCAATTTAGTTAAATAATTAATTAATTTTTTTATTTATTCTTTTTTTTTTTTTGCCAACCATGGAGCTTGAACTCAGGCTGTGCAACTCTACCTCAGCTTTGATTGCCTTAGACTGGGCTGCAGCCTCTCACCCATAGTCAATCTTGGGATCCTAGCTAGGCCCAGAGGGCTTGCAGGAAGAAAAAAAAAAAGTGGGACAGCACAAAAAGTGGCCAGCTGCAGAGGACTGGGTGTTTTACATTATTTTTTTCTTTGCAGGGTGACCATCCTGAGTCTGAATGACATGGCTGCAAAGTGAAGCTATACTGCTATTCCTGAAGGTTGGTGGGCCATCAGGGAAGCCATACGCCAACCTGTCAACATAGGCCATGGGTTAAAAATCTAAGTCCTGACACCTACCAATAGCAGGACATCACAAGAGACTCATTCCTATGCATAGAAATACTGCTCTCTTGCTCTTGCTCTTCTTTTATAGCTCTCTCTGCTCTCTCTCTGCTCTAGCTCTTTCCTCTCTCTTTCCCAGCCAAGTGGAGTGCCAACCTTGCCTGGTCCCAGCAGGTCTTCTGAATACCTGAATACCACGTGAGTGCTACTGTTCTTACCCCTCTCTCTGCTCTTTTCTAGCTCTTTCCTCTCTTTCCCAGCTCTCTCTCATTGCCAGGCCTTTCTCAGCCACGTGGAGTGCCAACCTTGCCTGGTCCCAGCAGGTCTACTGAATAAACCTACCCCTTACCTGAATACCACGTGCGTGCTGGTGCTGTTCTTACTCGGCTACCTCTTTTTAAAAACCTAACAGTGAACACATCTACAAATCTAGATTCTATGTAATAGGAAGTAAACAATGTAATAAATGGTATAGGGGTCAAAAGAGTCAATAAAGTAAATGGTAAATAAATGAATAAAACAAGAAATGAAATGAATAACCATACTAAACATGATATTTTCTGACTATATGGAAATATAAATCCTGTCTTTAAAATGTAAATAAAATGTATATAAGGAGTATTTTTTTTTCATTGTAAAGATACTATACAGAGGGTTACAGTTACATGAGTGAGGTAATGAGTACACTTCCTCTTGAACATTGTTACCCCCTCCATTGTTTTCCCCCTACCATCCCCTCCCTCCCTCCCTTCCCCGGGGTTCTTTTTTTTTTTTTTTTGATTGTGATTAAGTGATTACATAATTTCCGGAATTTCACAGTATTGTGGAATAATGATGCTCATTTAAAGTCACAAGTTCATTCTCACTTTCCTGGAGCAAATTGTCTATCACAGTCTGTAACATATAATGGTGTTCACATGTTATATACCATGTATGTGATCAGCAGCATGGGGATATTTGGTAGTGGTTCAACCAGATGACTGGGAGTTCTTTGTTTCTTAAGTCCTGTTAGTTTTGTCATATCACCTAACATTTTGGATTTAGCATCCACTTATCAGGGAGCCCATGTACCGTTTGTCTCTTCATTCTTGGCTTACCTCGCTCAACATGATTCCTTCTAGCTCCATCCATTTCCCTGCAAATGCCATTATTTTGTCATTTCTAATGGCTGCATAATATTCCATTGTGTATAGATACCACAATTTTGGATCCATTCATCTGTGGTGGGGCATCTGGGTTGTTTCCATATCCTAGCTATTGTGAACAGTGCTGCAATAAACATGGAGGTGCACGCGTCCTTGTATATTGGTTCCTGTTTTTCAGGGTAGATGCCTAGAAGTGGTATGACTGGGTCATAAGGGAGGTAAATCTTTAGCTTTCTAAGGACCCTCCAGACTGCTTTCCAAAGTGGTTGTTTAAGTGTACATTCCCACCAGCAGTGTAATAGGGTTCCTCTTTCTCCACATCCCTTCCAGCATTTGTCATTGGCTGATTTGTGGATGTGGGACATTCTGACGGGGTAAGGTGGTATCTCAGGGTTGTCTTTATTTGCATTTCCTTCACCACCAGGGATGATGAACATTTCCTCATGTGTTTCTTTGCCATTTTTATTTCTTCATTTGAGAAGTCCCTCTTTAGTTCCCTTGCCCATTTAGTAATTGGTTTGTTAGGTTTGGGAGGGATTAGTTTCTTGAGTTCCCTGTATATACAGGATGTTAACCCCTTGTCTGATATATTGCTGGTAAATATTTTTTCCCAGTTAGTTGGTTGTCTTTCTAGCTTAGTTGCGATAGATTTAGCTGTGCAGAAGCTTTTTATTTTAAGGTAGTCCCATTTGTCGAGTCTCTCTCCAACTTGTGACCATGGGACTCTGTTCAGGAAGTTCCTTCCTGAGCCTATTAGTTCAAGTGTCTCTCCTACTCTGTCCTGCAGTAGTATCAGAGATTCAGGTTTAATGTTAAGGTCTTTAATCCATTTTGAGTTGATGTTGGTGCATGGTGATAGGCTGGGGTCCACTTTTAGTTTTCTGCATGTGGCTGCCCAGTTTTCCCAGCACCAGCAGTTGAAGAGGCTGTGTTTCTTCCATTGTATGTCTTTGGCTCCTTTGTCGAATATCAGCTGGCTGTAGGATAAGGAGTATGTTTTGCAGGACTGAGGCTTGAATTCAGGCCTAGGAACAGGGCTGACTTTCTTGACTTCAAGTATGGTGTGATTCCCCTAGCCCGACAGTGCTGCCTATTTACCCAGACCTTGAGTTCAAATTCCAGGCCTGGCAGAAAAAATGGCATGAATTGCAAAACAGGGAGATAAATAATTGTTTTTTAATTTTTTTAATTGTTTTAATTGTTTTAATTTAATTTTTTTGTTTGTTTTTGGCCAAGCACATGGCTTGGACTCAGATTGTGACAGCTCTGTCTCAGCTTCCATCACACTAGCCTGGGGTGCAGCTTCCAGAACCAAAGCCGATCCTGGAATCCTAACACCCGAGGTCTGACAGGAAAACAAAATGAAAATGACACAAAAACAAGCCGCGAGCCGAACATGGTAGGCGGTTTCTTGGCTTTGGTTCCTTGCACGGTGACCATCCTAGGTCTGAATGACATGGATGCCACGCACAAGTGACCTGTCACTGCTCAAGGCTGGTGGACTGTCAGGAAAGCCATAGGCCAACCCCCCAACACAGTCCCTGAGTTCAAATCCTGGTCCTGACACCTACTAATGGCAGGAGATCCCAAGAGAGCTTAGAAATTCCGATGGAAAGGTATCCAACTCATGATTGAATAGTTTGTGCAGCGGTCTGGACTCAAATTAGATGCAATAATCCTAGGACGCTGATAGAACTTAATCAATGGTTAATCAGGCATGAAAAGAATAATATTCCTTCAATAGAGGCATAATAAATACCTAAGACTTGGTAGGAATGTAGCAGATGTCATTGAATACTAGATACATGGCTCTGGCACTCTGTACTAATATGTATTTATTGGTGTACTACCACCTGCCTATCCATGTATGGCTATTTTGGCCACCCCTGGGTTTCGATATCAGAGCCTGCCAAAAATGTCATCCTGGAGTAAGAAGCCAAGTGTGACACCTGTTTTCCTTTTCTGTGAGAGTGCGGGGTGTCAGGCATGATGGAGAACAAGTCTACAAATCTAAATACTATGTGATAGGGTGTAAACAATGTTATACATGGTTAGGTGTCATCACAGTCAATAAAATAAATGGTAAATAAATGACAAAAAGTACAATGAATAACCACACCAAACATGATATAGACTGAACAACTGTCTGGAAGTTCAATCCTATCTTTAAAATACATGTAAGGATTACAATTTCCTGGGTTGGGGCCTGAATTCAGGCCTAGGGAAGAGGCCTGACTTTCTGATCTTCAAACATAGAGACCTTCCCCTTACCCCAGAGTGCAAGAGTTACCCAGACCCTGAGTTCAAATCCCAGGCCTTGCAGACAAAAAATAGCACACATTCCAAGCCAGGGAGCTTCATTAGCTTTTTTCATATTTTTTAAAGTTCACTTGGCCTTTATTTCATACATTTTGATTTTATAACATGAGAGTTTTTCAAAAAGGGGCTTAAACGTTTACATTTCAGCATAGCACATTGGTGTTTCCATTTTGACCATCTGCCATGAAGAGTGAGAATGAAAATGAGTACATCATTCCTCTCTAGAGGGACAGTTGATGTTATTTCTATTTAGAGTTATTTCTATAACTATAAATTCTCTGCAATTGCATCATGTGAGTCTTCCTCAGTGCCTACCACAAAATACACTAGGAGAGTTCTCATATCACAAAAGGTTGGGTTTCTAAATCAAAACTCACTTCTGTGAGGACAGTAGGTACTTGTAAGCATTTTGGGAATAAAGTGAATTGTAAAATGAAAAACAAAAACATTGGGACTGGGATGTAGCTCAGTAGTGGAGTACTTGCCTAAAGAGCATAAGACCCTGGAAGAAAAGGAAGGCAAGTTTCCTAAAGCTCAGAAGGTTAGAATTTTATGATCTGTATGAACAAACTTCTTTCTTCTTCTTCTTTTTTTTTTTTTTTTTTTTTGTCGGTGGTGGGACATGAACTCTGGGCTTAGCTGCCCACCTTCAGCTCTTCAACTCACGGCAAGTGCTCTACCGCTTGAGCCACAGTGCCGTTTTCGGTTTGTTGGAGATAAGGGTCTCACGGACTTTCCTGCCCAGGCTGGCTTGGAACCGCCATCCTCAGATCTCAGTCTCCTAAGTAACTAGGATTATAGGCGTGAGCCACTGTCACCTGGTGCATGAACAAACTTCTTTTTTTTTTTTAAATTTTATTTAATTTTATTTGTGAACATGCTGTACAGAGGGGTTACAATTACATGGGCAGGATAATGCGTACATTTCTTACCAAGCATTACAGCCTGCTCCTTTGGTTTACCCTTCACATCCCTTCCCAGCCTCCCCCCTACCCCCAATCCCAATCCTTCTCCTCCCCCCCTTCCCCCGCCCCACCGACGTTGTAAAGCTCGTTTTGGACATGAAAACTTGTACTTCTCATTGTTGCAACAGGTCCACCTGTATCCTTAAACAACTGGTTTTTCCCCATCTCCTCCACAAGTTATACTGACATCAAATATAGTGAAAGCAGGGGTTATACTGTGGGGGAGGGACATACAAAGCAACAAAGAGATAATCTTATAAATGGGTTAGAAACACATGCATGAAAGAAAAAAACATTAAAATACATATCTAAGGGTTCATTTTCCTGACATCACATTATCTGACCTTTTCCGCTTGACTCATACATATACTAGGTATTACAAATAAGGGAAACCATGGGACCTATTTTTCTTTGGGCCTGGCTTACTTCACTTAATATAATTTTTTCCAAGTTTTTCCATTTCCTAACAAATGGGGCAATGCCATTCTTTCTGATGGAGGCATAGAATTGCATTGTGTATATATACCACATTTTCTTGATCCATTCATCTACTGAGGGGCATCTGGGTTGGTTCCATCTCTTAGCTATGGTAAATAATGCTGCAATAAACGTAGTTGTGCTGGTAGCTTTAGTGTGGTCTTGTTTGTAAACATTTGGGTAAATGCCCAAAAGTGGGATTGCTGGGTCATAGGGGAGTTCTATGTGAAGTCTTTTGAGGAACCTCCATACTGCTTTCCAAAGTGGTTGAACAAGTTTACATTCCCAACAACAATGAAGTAAGGTTCCCTTCTGTCCACATCCCCTCCAGCATCTGTTGTTGTTAGAGTTCTTGATTTTTGCCGTTCTAACTGGGGTGAGGTGGTATCTCAATGTTGTTTTGATTTGCATTTCTTTTATGGCTAGGGATGTTGAACATTTCTTCATGTGTCTATTGGCCATCCTTCTTTCTTCTTCAGAGAAGCTTCTCTTTTTTTTTCTTTCTAGTTAATATGTGTTTTTATTTTTATTTTTTTAATTTAATTTTATTTTATTTGAGAACATACTGTACAGAGGGGTTACAATTACATGGGCAGGATAATGCATACATTTCTTACCAAGCATTGCAGCCTCCTCCTTTGTTTACCCTTCACCTCCCTTCCCAGCCTCCCCCCTCCTCCCCACCCAATCATACCCCCCCTCCCCTCCCCAACCCGACATTGTAAAGCTGGTTTTGACATGACATTTTGTACTTCTCATTGTTGCAACAGGTCCACCTGAATCCTTAAACGACTTGTTTGTCCCCATCTCCTCCACATGTTATACTGACATCAAATATAATGAAAGCAGGGGTTACACTGTGGGGGAGCGACATACAAAGCAACAAAGAAATAATCTTATAAATGCGTTAGAAACACATGCATGAAAGAAACAAAAACATTAAAATACATATTTGAGGGTTCGTTTTCCTAACATCACATTATCTGACTTTTTCCGCTTGACTCATACGTATACTAGATATTGCAAATAAGGGAAACCATGGGACCTATGTTTCTTTGGGCCTGGCTTACTTCACTTAATATAATTTTTTCCAAGCCTTTCCATTTCCTAACAAATGGGGAAATGTCATTCTTTCTGATGGAGGCATAGAATTCCATTGTGTATATATACCACATTTTCTTGATCCATTCATCTACTGAGGGGCATCTGGGTTGGTTCCATATCTTAGCTATGGTAAATAATGCTGCAATAAACATAGTTGTGCTGGTAGCTTTAGTGTGGTCTTTTTTGTAAACATTAGGGTAAATGCCCAAAAGTGGGATTGCTGGGTCATAGGGGAGTTCTATGTGAAGTCTTTTGAGGAACCTCCATACTGCTTTCCAAAGTGGTTGAACAAGTTTACATTCCCACCAACAATGAAGTAAGGTTCCTTTCTGTCCACATCCCCTCCAGCATCTGTTGTTGTTAGAGTTCTTGATTTTTGCTGTTCTAACTGGAGTGAGGTAATATCTCAATGTTGTTTTGATTTGCATTTCTTTTATCCCTAGGGATGTTGAACATTTCTTCATGTGTCTATTGGCCATTCTTCTTTCTTCTTCAGAGAAGTTTCTCTTTAAGTCTTTCGCCCACTTATTTATTGGCAGTTGTTTCTATGAGGATTTGTTGTTGGGGGGTTTAATTTTTTGAGTTCCAAGTATATTTTAGATATGAGACCCTTGTCCGTTGTATGGCTAGTAAAGATCTTCTCCCAATCCATGGGCTTTCTATTAATCTTGCTAGCTATGTAATTTGCCCTGCAGAAGCTCTGCAACTTTATGCAATCCCATTTGTCCAACCTTTCTTTGATTTGTTGTGTTTCTGGGTCTCTATTCAAAAAATTTTGGCCTGAGCCAAGGAGACCTAGGCGAATGAACAAACTTCTTAAAGATTGATTCTGAGGAAAGAAACTTGGAATACACTTTTAATAGAAATAATTTATAATGCCATGGTTAAGGCACTAATTCAGAAGTATGTAATCATTGGCTAGTTTCTTAGTTTATTTAAAGATATATATATATATATATATATACATTTTTAATATATCTACATATATATTATTAAAACATATCTTTGAAGTGTACCTAAAAACATATGTGCTCATGTAAAGTTATACAACTGCACAAGCTTTGATTTTTTATTTTCAGTTTGTTGGTACCATAAATTAGGTGGGATGTGTGTACTGTTGTTTTGTTCTCTGTTTTTGGAGGATTTCTCTCTGCTTTCTTCCCGTACCCCCCTCTCTCTGCACTTGAATTCAGCTTGCTCTTTCTTAGCTTGATTGCTCATAGCTGATTTTCTACCACTTCAGCCATACCTGTAGCCTGGCTTTTTGCCAGTTAATTGGAGATGTCGTCTCTCAGGCTTTTCTGCCTGGATTGGCTTTGAAACTTCATCTTCCAGTTCTCACCTCTGGAGTAGCTGGGATTACAGATGTGAGCCACTGGTGTGCCTGGGGATGAATTCGACTTTGGTTGGTGTATTCTTTCTGTTTTTTTAAGCATGGGATCATCTACTATAGAATTTCTGTGATTGTCCTGGGCTGAATTAAGATATATAATACATATGCTATTCTGTGTAGTTCTCATAAGATGTAATCAATTTAATACATGTTATAAGTGTAATAATAGTCAATATAAATAATGAATGAATAGTGCAAAAAATAAAAAAAATACACAGTAAAATAATATGTCGTAAACATAAGTATGTAGATATTAATCATTATTTCAAATGTGGATGAATATTATTTTAACAGGGCTGGGGATGAATTCAGGCCTAGGGAAAAGGCCTGAATTGCTTGTCTTCAAAGATGGTGAGTTTCCCCATCCCCCACAGTGCATTAGATTTACCCAGACTCTGAGTTCAAATCCCAGGCCTGACAGGAAAAATAAAAGGTATGCATGCCAAGCTTGAGAGCTTCATTCGTACTTTTACAATTTTTTTTTTTTGTGGGGCTTCAGCTCTTGCCTTGGTGCTGTCCCTGCGCTCCTCAGCTCAAAGCCAGTGCACTACCACTTGAGCCACAGAATCACTTCTGGTTTTCTAGTGCTTTATTGTAGATAAGAGTCTCAAGGGCTTTACAGCCTGGGTTGGATTTGAACCACAATCCTCAGCCTCTTGAGTAGCTAGGATTACAGGTATGAGACATCGGAGCCCGGCTATTTCTAATATTTTAAAATTTTATTTATTGATTGATGGATTGCCAATCACAGGGATTGAACTGAGGTTGTGGCAACACTGTGTGAGATTCCATCAACCTAGGCTGGGATGGTGTAGCCTCTGGACCCACAGCTGATCACAGGATGGTACGCCTCGGGGGCTGACAGGAAAACAAAATGAAAACAGCACCGAAAAAAACCACGATGTGTGGATGGTCGGCGGTTTCTTGGTTTTCCTTCCTTGCATGGTGACCATCCCAGTTCCAAATGACACGGCTGCAACCTGTAGGTTACCTGTCATTGCTGAATGCTGGCAGGCTGGCAGTGAAGAAATAGGCCAACCTGGACACCTAGGTCCTGTGTTTGAATCCCGGGCACGCCACTTACAAAGGGCTGAGGAGCCTAAGAAACTATTGCCTATCCATAGGAGCACCAGAGGAATGTGAACAATGTCATGGTTGGATGAGTAGTTCATCAATCAGTCTAGCAGAAAATTAGACCCAATAATCACAGGACATAGACTGATTTTAATTCATAGTTTATTATGCACTAAAAGAATACTATTGATTAAATGGAGCCCTCACTAAAGACCTGAGAATCCGTAGGAGCGTAGTATGTGTCATTGAACACTAAATAGACATTTCTGGCAGTATGTAAATATCTAAATTTATATTTATTTGTATGCCATCATCTGCATGGAACATTTTTGCTATTTTGGCCAAACCTGGAACTCGATACCAGATCTTGGGATCCACTTGGCACCTGCATGGGCTAGATGCTGCCGTGCTGACACTCACCCCTTCATGAATTGGGCCTCCTAGTCCCTCAGTCAAGGTCCCATCATTGCCAAAACTTTCTTCCTGGTGTAAGATTCCATGTGTGACACCTGTTTTCCTTTTCTGTGCAAGTGCTGGGTGTCAGGTATGATGTACATGTTATGTATGCAAAGCTATATGCTATGGAATAGATTGGAACAAATGTAATAAATGTTATCGATGTACTCACAGTCCATAGTATAAATGCTAAATCAATCAATCAATCAATAATAAAATATAATGAATCACTCCAACAAACACGATTTAAAATGAATACAGAGATATAACTCAAATATTTAAAATGTCTATAAATGTTATGTTTTTCAGTACTGGTGCTTGAATTCTGGCCTAGGGAAGAGTTGAGAAGTTCATGCATGATTCTCATAGGAAATGATAGGCAAGATCTTAATTAAGACTGCATGAAGTGTGACAATAAGTACATTCAGGAAATCGAAGCATTGGGAAAGATCCAAGAATTGGTAGTCACATGGAAGATAGGATTCCAACACAGCTCGCCACATCTCCTACTCTATACAAACAGGCCTTTATTAGCATACTAATTTCAGCTTATGAATGGATGAATATGGTGATCCACCGAGACCACGGGGCTAGATCTCAGGTCCTGGGTATGGCCTAGCTCCTTAGTGGCTCTCAAGAGGTTGTGCTCATGTGGACCCATTTGGCAGTTGGTTCTGCTAGGCCCTGAGTTCAACTTCCAGCACTGAAAAAATATTCATCCTGATGTGAGATGCCAAACCTTGCAGATGTTTTCCTATCCTATGCAAGTCCTGGGTCACAGATAGGATCTAGAAAGCATAGGCAACTCTATACCCATGGGAGTAGGTTGTCTTCCATGTGAGCACAGTTATATATGTCATCCTATACTCAATAAAATACACAATACATAGATGAATAAGACACAAAATAAAAAGATTAACTACACTGAAAACAAGGTACATACCACACCTGTATGTAAATAGAGATCCTATGTTAAAAGAGTTGGGTTTGCCTAGTGCTGGGGCTTCAAATCAGGTCCAGTACCAGGCCTGACCTTCTAGTCTTCAAAGACGGTGAGCTTAACCTTCCCCCACAATGCAACAGAGTTACCCAAACCTGAGTTCAAATCCCAGCTCTCGCAGTAAAATGGCACAAATTCTGAGCTTGGGTTCTTCGTTCATAGTTTTTTAATTTTTTTTTTTTTTTTACTAGACCCAGGGCTTGAACTCAAGTAGTGGCAACTCTGCCTCAGCTCTGATCATCCTAGGCTGCAGCCTCTGGACCCACAGCCCGTCCTCGGACCCTAGGGCCCTGGGGCTTGGTGGAAAAAAAAAGAAGACGTGAGGGGAAATAAAGCTGTGGGAAGTTCCAACTGGCGCTTTTATGTTTATTTTCCTTTGCATGGTGACCATTCTGGGTCAGAACATGCCTGCCTGCAGATTGAAGATGACCTGGCATGGCTGAAGGCCTGCTGGTTTTCGGGGGAGCCACAGGCTAACCAGACAATGGAGGCCCTGAGGACGAATCCCAGTCAGCCCTGTTAAGATGAGGGAACGGCCGGAAATCCTGGGACATTCGTTTCCGGACCTAGAAAGAGTCGTGGAATGCAATCAATCTCATCCTTGAATGAGTAGTTCCTGCTTGATGTGAGTAGGAAAAGATAGGCCAGATTCATGGGGTATCGATTATTTTTAATGAAGAATTGATGAAGTATGACCATAATCATCACAGTCATGAAATGGAGTCATCGGGGAATATCCAAGAATTGGTAGTCACAAGGTAGATTTCATCACAGGTCGCCATCTCTCCTACACTATAAAAATATGTACTTATTTGCATACTAACTTGCACTTATAAATGCATGACTATTTCCCCCCCTCCGAATCACCTCCTCCTAGCATTGTATCTCAGGTCCTGGGACTGGCCTACCTCCTTAGTGGCTCACAGGCTGGTGTGCTCACTTTCAACTGTTCACCAATTGGGCCTGCTAGGCCCTGAGTTTGAATCCCAGCACTGTCAAAAGATTATCCTGATGTGAGAAGCCCATCGATCCATCTGTTTTCCTGTCCTGAGAAAGACCTGGGTCTCACAGAGGCCGGAGATTACTACATAGGCAACCCTATACCCAAGGGAATGGGTTGCCATCCATGTCAGCACAGTTATATCTGTCAGCATAATCAATAAAATACACATTGTATCCATGAATAAGACACAAAATAAAGAGAAGGAGTACACTGAATGCAAGATGTCACTCATCCATGTATGATAATATAGATCCTGTATTTAAATTATGAATTCATGACTATATTGATCCCCGCTTCCAGTGCTCAGTCTCAGGACCTGGATACATCCTAGCTCTGTAGTGGCTGGTGTGCTCAAATTGACCCATTCACCAATTGGGCCTGCTAGGCCCTGAGTTCAAATCCCAGCACTGCCAAAAGCTTCGCCCTGATGTGAGAAGCCCATCAATCCCCCTGTTTTCCTGTCCTGTGAAAGTCCTGAGGCTCAGCGAGGATGGCAACTCTATAGCCATGGGAATAATTGTCATCCATGTCAGCACAGATATACCTGTCACCATACTCAATAAAATACAAAATACATCCATGAATAACACTCAAAATAAAAAAAAAGATAACTACATTGAATGCAAGATGCATACCACACCTGTATGTAAATAGAGATCCTATGTGTTAATGAGGTGGGCTTGTTATTTTGTCCAGTGCTTGGGCTTCAAATCAAGCCCTGTACCAGGCCTGACATTCTAGTCTTCAAGGATGGTGAGCTTCCCCTTCTCCCACAGTGCAATGTGGTTCCCCAGACCTGAGTTCAAATCCCAGCTCTAGCAGTATGACAGTGTGAGTTCTTAGCTAGAGTGCTTCATTCATAATTTTTAAAAAATTTTTTTGCCAGACCCAGGACTGGAACTCAAGTCATGGCAACTCTGCCTCAGCTCCCATCATCCTAGGCTGCAGCCTCTGGAACCACAGACCTCGGACCCTAGGACCCCGGGTTTGCTGGAAAAAAAAAAGCTTCGAGGGGGAATAAAAGCAGTGGGAAGTTCCACCTGGCACTTTTACATTTATTTTCCTTGGCATGCTGACCATGCTGGGTTCAAACAAGGTGGCCTTCAGAGTGAAGGTGACCTGGTGTGGCTGATTGACTGTATCAGAAGAATCAGAGGCCGACCCAGCAACGTAGGCCCCGAGTTAGATTCCCGGTCAGGCCCCATACATTGAGGGAATGGCAGGATCCTGAGATACTCATTTCCAGACCTAGGAAGAGTCATGGAACTCGATGGATCTCATCTTTGAATGAGTAGTTCCTGCTTGATGGGAGTAGGAAATGATAGGCAAGACTCATGGGGTATCAATTATTTTTTAATAAAGAGTTAATGAAACATGGTCATAATCATCACAGTCATGAAATGGAGGCACTGGGGAAGATCCAAGAATCGTTAGTCACAAGGTAGATTATATTCCATCACTTGTCGCCATCTCTCCTACTGTATACAAATATGTACTTATTTACATACTACCTTCAGATTTTGAATGGATGACTATTGTGCTCCCCCATATTCCCCCCTTGCGGGGCTCAATCTCAGGTCCTGGGAACGACCTATCTCCTTAGTGGCTCACATGCTGGTGTGCTTACTTGGACCCATTCGCCTATTGGGCCTGCCATCCCCATGTCAGATCCCAGCACTCCCAAAAGATGAATTCTGATGTGAGAAGCCAATGGTTGCAACTGTTTCTCTGTCCTGTGAAAGTCCTGGGTCTCAGCTACGATGCAGTATGCTATATAGGCAACTCTATATTCATGGGAATCAGTTGCCATCCATGTCAGCACAGTTATGGCTGTCATCATATGTAATAAAATACAAAATGCATCCATGACTAAGACACACAATAAAAAGAATAATTACAGTGAATGCATGATGCATTCCTCATCTCTATGTAAAAAGAGATCCTCTGTGTAAAATAGGTGAGCATATGATTTTTGCCAGTGCTGGGGCTTCAGTTCAGGCCCTGGGACTAGGCCTGACCTTGTAGTTTCAAGGATGGTGAGCTTCACCTTCCCCCACAGTGCAACAAATTTACCCAGACCTGAGAAGGAATCTCAGAAGTGGCAGAAAAATGGTGAGAATTCTGAGCCAGGGTGTGTTATTATTATTATTATTGTTGTTGTTGTTGTTGTTATTATTGCCAAGCATGGGATTTGAACTCAGTTCATGACAATTCTGCCTCAGCTTCGATCACCTCAGACTGGTGAGCTCCCATGGGCCCGTAGCCGATCCTGGGATCTTAGGCTCTGAAACTTTGCAGGAAAAAATGTCAGAAAAATGACAGGAAAAAATGACAGAAAAAATGTCACAGGATGGATTTTTTATATTTTCTTTTGCACGGTGACCACCCTGGGTCTGAATTACACGGCTGTAAAGGGTACTGCACCTTGCATTGGTGAAGGCTAATGGGCTATCAGGGAAGCCATAGGCCCATGCGGCAAAATAGGCCCTGAGCTTGAATCCTGGTCCTGACACCTACCAATGCGGGGAGATCCCAAGATACTTGTTCCTATGCATGGGAATAACAAGGAAATGTTAGCAAACTCATGATTGAATGAGAAGTTTCTTCATGTATTGGTCTAGTCCAAAATTAGATGCAATGATCCTAAGACGATGATTCATCTTAATGAATGGTTTATTAAGCATGAAAAGAATACTATTCCTTCAATGGTGGCATAATAAAAACCTAAGAGTTAGTAGGAACGTAGCTGATGTCATTGAATCCTAGGTAGATGTCTCTGGCACTCTGTACAAATATATATTTATTGGTGTTCTACCACCTGTCTATTCATGTATGGCTATTTTGTCCACCCCTGCAGCTCAATCTCAGGGTCTGGAATTTCCCTGACAGCTTCATTGGCTAGAGGTTGCTGTGTTGACACACCCATTCAGGGTCTGAATTGGGTCTACCAGGCCTTGAGTTCAGATCCCAGCACTGCCAACAATTGGATTATGGAGTAAGAAGCTGAGTGTGATATCTGTTTTCCCTTTCTCTGCGAGTCCTGGGTGTCACACATGATGAAGAACACATCTACAAATCTAGATACTATGTGATGGGTTGTCATCAATATCATAAATGGAATGTGTGTCATCACAGTCAATAAAAAATCTCATATCTAAAATATACTTAGAACTCAAAAAATTAAATCCCCCAACAACAAATCCTCAAAGAAACAATTGCCTAATAAATAAGTGGGCAAAAGACTTACAGAATCTTCTCTGAAGAGGAAAGAAGGATGGCCAATAGATACATGAAGAAATGCTCAACCTCCCTAGCCATAGAAGAAATGCAAATCAAAACAACATTGAGATACCACCTCCCTCCAGTTAGAATGGCAAAAATCAAGAACTCTAACAACAACAGATGCTGGAAGGGATGTGGACAGAATGGAACCTTACTTCATTGTTGGTGGGAATGTAAACTTGTTCAACCACTTTGGAAAGCAGTATGGAGGTTCCTCAAAAGACTTCACATAGAGCTCCCCTATGACCCAGCAGTCCCACTTTTGGTATTTACCCAAATGTTTACAAACAAGACCACACTAAAGCTACCAGCACGACTATGTTTATTGCACCATTATTTACCATAGCTAAGATCTGGAACCAACCCAGATGCCCCTCAGTAGATGAATGGATCAAGAAAATGTGGTATATATACACAATGGAATTCTATGCCTCTATCAGAATGAATGACATTGCCCCATTTATTAGAAATGGAAAATCTTGGGAAAACTTATATTAAGTGAAGTAAGCCAGGCCCAAAGTAACATAGGTCCCATGGTTTCCGTTATTTGCAATATCTAGTATATGTCTGAGTCAAGCAGAAAAGGTCAGTTAAGGTGAAGTTAGGGAAATGAACCCTAAGATATGTGCTCAAATGTTTTTTTCTTTCTTGTGATTGTTTCTAACACATTTATAAGATTATTTCTTTGTTGCTTCAAATGACCCTACCCCACAGTATAACCACTGCTTTCACTGTATTTGATGTCGATATAATTTGTGGAGGGGAAGGAGAAAAACAATTCATTTAAATAGGGATACATGTGGACCCATTGCAACAATGAAATGTACAAGTCATTTTGTCGAAAACGAAGTTTACAACTTTGGTGCAGGGTGGCAGGGGGGAGTGGGGAGGATTGGGTGGGGGCGCAGGGGTGGATGGGAAGGGATGGGAAGGGGAAACAAAGGAGGAGGCTACAATGCTTGATAAGAAATGTACTCATTATCTTGCCCATGTAATTGTAACCCCTCTGTACAACATTTTCACAATAAAAAAAGGAAAATAAGCCAGCCACTGGTGGCTCACGCCTATAATCCTAGCTACTCAGGAGGCTGAGATCTGAGGATCGAGGTTCAAAGCCAACCCGGGCAGGAGAGACCGTGAGACTCCTATCTCCAATAAACCACCAGAAAACCGGAAGTGGCGCTGTAGCTCAAGTGGTAGAGCACTCGCCTTGAGCTGAACAGCTGAGGGACAGCGCCCAGGCCCAGAGTTCAAGCCCCACGACCGACCAAAAAAAAAAAAAAAGGGAAAATAAATAAATAAAACAAAAATGCAATAAATAACCACAACAAACAGGACATGGACTGAACATTTATACATAAGTACAAATCATACCTTTACAATGTATATAAATAGAATGTTTCCAGGGCTCGAACTGGAATTCAGGCCTAGGGACCAGCCTTATTTTCTTGTCTTCAAGCATGGTGAGCTTCCCCTTCATCCACCGTGCTTCAGAGTTACCCAGGCCGTAAGTAAAAATTCAAAGATAGGATAAACAGTGTGAATTGCAAGCCAGGGAGCTATTTTTTTTTTTTTTTTGCCAAGCACGGTCTTGAACTCAGGTCATGGCAACCGTGCCTCAGCTGTCATCACCATAGGCTGGGGTGCAGCCGCTGAAAACACAGCCTATCCTGGGATCCTAGAACTTCAGGCCTTGTGCAGGGGGGGAAATGCACAGAAAAAAAGTGGCGGGATGGCTTATTTACATTTTCTTCCTTTGCACTATGGCCATCTGGGTCTGAGTGATCTGGCTCCAAAGGATACTTCACCTTGCATTGCTGAAGTCTTGCAGGCTACTGAAGAAGCCATAATCCCCAACAATGATTAGCCAGGCACCAGTGGCTCTCAGCAGTCCTCCTTGATACTTACAAGGCTGTGATAGGAGGATCATGGTCAAAGTCACCCTAAGCAGGAAAGTCCTTGAGACCCCTGTCCAACCTCAATGCCAACAAAGCAAAAGTAGAGCGGTGTGGCTCCAGTGGGAGAGGGCTAATCTTGATCAAGAACAGCTCATGGACTGTGCTCAGATCCTGAGTTCAAGTTCCAGGACTGGCAACAAACAGACATACACAACAATTTGTGCAGGCATCTGGTTAAAGCAGGTCTCCCTCTTGTCCCCAACTGGATTGGACAGAGTTTCCTGGTAAAGGGGCTGCTGTCATCTTGACTCTGTCCATTCTGTCTGCATCCCAGGATTCCAGGCACACCCCCATTCTTTCATGGTTCTTTTTGACCAATGGGATACAAGAATAGTGGCCACGCCCACATTCCATGCTTCCCAGTTACACCTGGATTCCCTCTGTTGGTTGACACCACTACCAGCAGTTGAGGAAGGTAGAGGTGGCTGAGTGGTGAGCAAGAGATTCCAGGTGACTTTGAGTTAGAGTAGGAAATGACGTCCTAGTCAGTGAGAAGATTTCCTAGAGCCTGGGAATGTGGCCTGCCCAACTTTCCTGTCCCAGGGCTCAGATGTCTGAAACAATGACTCAATGAGAGAACTGTGGGCAAGAAACTGCCGCAAGAACACCAGCAGTATCCTCCCAACAGACCCAAAACATTCAGGAAAACAAAGAAAATGAAAAAGCTAGGGATCCCCAAGACAAACATCTCTGGGGAGGCGGATTGAATGGAGAGTCTCGCCAAAGGTGATGATGACCATGGGCCTCCCTTGCTTTTGGACACAGTCACAGCCACCAGGGTCCAGAGTGTCAAGGGTCCCAATACCACCAAGGATCCACAGAGGTGTTACTGGCATGTGGTGCCCACCCTCCACCACAGAAAAGAAGAAACCAGGCACTCTGTGCCAAGATCCAACCACTGAAGCAGGGAAAGACAGACCCACAGGATCAATGGGTGTAAGAGAGGGTGAAGATAGCCCAGATACATGCAGCACCCAAAATGGAGGTAGAGATCCAAAAGGCACCCATACAGCGGTTGGTTTAAGCAGAAAGCGATTTACAATGTGCACTGGGCCAAGTGCAGCAGGCCACTGATGACAGAGAAAGGGAGAATGAAGCTCTCACCAGCTGTGTGCAAGCTACCGAGTGGTGTGTGGCAGAGCTGGAGATAGCGGCTTCTGTGGTCACTGTTGCAAAGGAGGAGACCAAAATGTTCTTCGAACAGCTGAATGATGTGACCCTTCAGCTCTAGGAAAAGACCAGAAACTTTGATGACCTGGAGCAAGTGAACACAGAGTTGCAGGAGAAGCTGGAAGTGCTGTAGATACAGAGGAGCAACATGAAGAAGAGAATATGCAAGTTCCAACAAGCGCTGGAGGGGGCGTGAGGTACTGAAGATGGAGTTGAATATCCTGGAGGAACAACTTCACATCCAGGTCCAGGAAAACCAGTCTCCGTCTTCAGAACATGGAGGGGCAGGAGCAACTGCAGAAACTGGAGGAGAAAGCCTAGGATCAGCAGGAGATCACTGAGACCCCACGATGTGCATGTGTGTGGGATGGACAACCTGAGGAAAAGCTGGCCCTGCTGTGGGACGCTCTCCACAGGGTGAGCAGTGAGAAGGAGGAGCTCGCTAGCATCCTGGACATCGAGCAGCAGATGAAGAAACATCTGCGGGAACAGTAGGACTGCTCAGAGAAGAAGATAGAGAAATGGATAGTGGTGGCTGAGAGAGAGAGAGCCAAGCAGCTTAGGAGCAGCAGGAGCAGTCCCTGGGCCAGTGTAGGAGTTCAGAACCTCCTGTGAATGGCACATCTCTTCCAATGATCGGCTGTGCTCTGAGAAGGAGGCCCTGCAGCAGCACTTAGAGAGGCAGAACCAGCTGCTGGAGCAGCTGAAGAAAGTGCAGGGCTCAACAAACTGGAGGGACCATGTGATGTCCCCGAAGTGGCAGGATACTCTCAAGTGCCTGGAAGCCACCAGATCACAGGAGGAGTGCCTGCGGGCCAAGCTGAGCTTCCTGGCTTTCCCTGGGGAAGGGGAAGGCATGAGCCCTGGAGAAGCAAAAGGTAAGGAGACGAATCCCCCCACCCTCGTGTGACCATCACACAGGATGGAGATGTTCTCCAGACCAAGAGTGACATGGCTCTGAGAGTGCTCTTGGAGGATGAAATCCACAGGGGGAAACTCCTGACCCAAGAATGGTGGGCCAACTACAGGCACCCCTTGGCCAACCCAGCAGCTCAGTGCCAGACTGAGCTGGAGCCACATGCCCTCAACCCCATGAGCTGCCACCACAGCATGCGTGGGGACGGGAAGCGGGACACGGGCATCTGAGAAGAAAATCTGCTTCATCCATGACCTGCCTGATGAGGTGGACTTCCAGAGTCCAGCAGGTGAGCACCACCATTGATGCAGCCAGGTGTTGGCACACATCCAAACTATCAAGGAGTCCCTCATGGTGTGTAAAGAGCAGATGTTGGTCCTGAATGAGCTGTGTTGGGACAAAGCACAGTGCATGCACTGGCTGTACCAGGAGAAGATCGAGAAGAGGAGAGTGCTGCGAAACTGCTTTCACTCCTCGCCAGGGAAGGCACAGACAGCAGTTTCCAGATGCCAGCACATGCTGAGATTCCCATCCCCCTCCCCAACACTGCTTCAGAAGCAACTTGAAGACAGCATGGAAACTGCCAGAGGAGAGGTCAGGGTTCCCGACCCCATAGTGGACTCCCCCAAGGAGCAGGTCCTGCCCCAGATGCCCCACATCCAGATCTACCCACAGCTCCCAGGCTCAGGGGAGAAGTGCTTTCTCACTTTCTCCTGTAGACTGATGCAGATGATGACTCTCTATGTGACATACTGACTCTCAAAAGCCTTGGCAGCCACCAGAAGTAGGTGGCCAAGTATCTTTCTCTCAGGACTCCATCTGTCGGGCAACGGGAAGGTTAAACTGGGGGTAGGGTAGGGCAGAGGCTGAAGGGAGTTGGCCCAAACTTAAGGGACATCTAATCGCCCATTGATGGCCCATTGGTGGCTTCAGGCATGCTGGGTGAACACTCTACCACTGAGCCACATTCTCAGCTAGGATGATTTTTCCCCCTCTCAAACCCATATGGCCATTCCTCAGATAAATAGGAAGTAGGGGCTAGGATGAATATGAAGCACAAGTCTGGTTCCCCCCAAAATATTCCCCCGCCCCCTCTTCCCACACCCTGAGTTGAAGTTTCTCTTCTACCATTGAGTAATGAGAGAGGGAGAGGGGAGTCCCAAGAGAGTACCAACAACAGTGGCCCCCTGAGTCCCACATCCTTCCCCACACAAGTGGTCCTCCAGATTGTGATCTTACCTGACTCAATGTAAAGTCTAAACTGTCTCCCCACCACTGCAAGGCTCAGGAAGAAATAAAAGTCAGCCCAGGCCTCAGCCCACACCCAAAGTGGAAGCTCCTAGTCCCAGACCTACTTCCACCTCTGACTGCCTCTAGTTAGGCCAGACCCACCATTCACCACTATTTTGGTGGTGATGACCTCATGGATGGATTCCAGGAAGAAGGTCTATGGCAAAGAGCAGAAGCAGCAGGGTGAGCAGAGCAGAAGGATGTGGGGTGATTGCTCTGGGATCTTCCTTGGACCCCTCCCGTCCAGCCAGACCCATGCTGACCCAAAGCACGGACAAGGCCAGGGGGTGAGACGTTATGGAGGAGCAAAGGACTAAAGGAGGTACTGCTTTGTCTTGGAGGACTTGATTAATTCCAATTATAATTAATTCCAATTGTATTTGACCCATGCCAATCCCAAAGACAGCATGCAATGCCTCTCCATGTTGTTATTGGCCATGAGCGCTGTCCCTGAGCTCTTTTTCTCTAGGCTGGCACTCTACCACTTGAGTCACAATGCCACTTTTGTTTTCTGATGGTTCATCGATAAGAGTCTCATACCCTGTCCTGCCCAGACTGGCTTGGCACCGTGATCCTTCAGATCTTAGCTTCCTGAGTAACTAGGATGACAGGCATGAGCCACCAGTGCCCAGTATGTGATGCCTTTTGAAGGCATCTTGGCGAGTCTGTAAAGAGCCCCAAAGGGCCTGGATAGACCATGACCCAATCAAGGAGCTTGGATGGATGAAGGTTGACCTTCTAGCCATTCTGTTCCCCCAAAATTGAAGATGTCAAGTGATGTTGTATGCACCAAACACCTGGGCCAGCAGCCACCAGGCTTAGTGGGGGAAAAAGTAGAGAATACCCAAAGACTGCAGTGTAGAAATCTCTGATTTTGCATTCATGTGGTGTGTGTGTTTGTGTGTGTGTGTGTGTGTGTGTGTGTGTGTGTGTGTGTGAACTCAGGGCCTAGGCTCTATCCCTGAGTTTTCTTGGTCAAAATTAGTGCTGTGCCACTTGCTTTTCCATGGTTAATTGTAGGTAAGAGTCTCAAGGACTTTCCTCTCCAGGGTGGCTTTGAATCATGATGGGAGCCCCAGGGAAGCAAGTGTAAACACAACTCGCAAGTACAATCCCTATTGTGGGCCACTCCTGCCCCCTGGTGGCCACATGCGGAACATGCGGTCTCATGCCATTATCCTCTAGAGTTCAATGTGGGCAAGTTACTAGGGCCAAGCTGACTTTTGCTCACCCTGATTCCTGATGCCAGAGCAGGTCTGTTCCACCCTAGGCCAAGAGAGCTCCAGGCAGCCCAGCTTTCCAGGGACACAGGGAAGGGAGAGGTCAGCTCCAGGCTGAGCTAAGAGCCTTTGCCCACGGATACCCCAACTTGGCTGTACTTATCACCATAAGACCTGTCAAAGAACAACACCAAAAAACAAAATTGGAGCTGTGCCTCCAAGTGGTAGAGCTCTAGCATTGAACCAAAGAGCTCAGGGACAGGGCCCCCAAGCTTTGAGTTCAAGACCCCCAGCTGACTTCCCCATAAAACACAGCTTGTCTAAATGTGAACTAGTAGGATTTGTGAAGTGTTTCTGAAGAATGGTGATACTGAAGAAAGCACCCTAATTCTAATGACAGCTGAACTTGTGACATACAGCTATGTGCTGCATCCTTCACAGGGTGCTATTTACTAGGTCCTTCCCTCATGGGAGTTATATGCTGAGTCCTCAAAAAGGTGCTGTTTGCTGAGTCATCCCAAAGGGTGCTATGTGCTGAGTCCCTGAGAAGAGTGGGCCATCCTGGGATTTTTAAAGGGGGCTTTGTGCTGAGTCCATTACACAAAGTATTGTATGCTGAGTCCTTCAAGAGTTGTGGTGTGGAATGCATCCTAAAAGGTCCTGCTATGTGTGAGCCATTGAGAAGAAAGGGATGGGGTGTATTTTGAGTGCTGTGTGCCAAGTCCTTTACATAGGGTGCTCTGTACTGTCCTTCAAATGGTGCTGTGTGCTGAGAGCTTCCACAGTGTGGTATGTGCTGAGTCCTTCAAAATAGTTCTGTGTGCTGAGTTTATCTATGGAAGCTGTGTGTTTTACACAGCGTGCTTCAACACAGATTGTGATGAGTCCCTGGGAAAGAGTGCTATGTGCTGAGTGTTTCAAAGCGTGCCATTCACTGAGTCCTTTACACTGTGGGCTATAGACTCCCTCCTTCAAATGGTGCTGGGTAGAGTACTCAGCATACTTCATGCTGAGTCCTTCAAAGGGAGCTGTGTGCTGAGTCATTTACACAGGGGGCTTTGTGCTGATTTTGGAAGTGTGCTGTGTGCTGAGTCATCCCAAAGGGTGCTATGTTCTGAGTCCTTGAGAGGTGGTTATCTCCAACAATCACACAGACACAAACACAAGCACACATACACACAGGAGTGTCACCATGCACCTACTTAGTGTGTGGAGTGGAGGGGGATGGAGAAGAGTCTCCTCCAGCGGTGGGGCTGAGGGGAGATTCGATCCCCTGGGCCGATACTGGGGGTGGGGGGTAGTGCTGAGCTGAGGTAAGGCTGCAATTGCCATGGTCTAGAAGCCTCAGGGCCCAGTCAGGGCTGCAATTGTGGCCAGGGGTGGGGGCGGGGCCCAGGGGAGGAGGGGGCGGGGCCCAGGAGCACACTTTGGTGGCAGCAATGGCCAGGAGCCCAAGGGGCCAGGGGTGTCTGTGCAGCAGGGGTGGGTGGCCCAGGAGAGGAGTGTGGGGCCCAGCGAGAGCTGGGAGAAGAGCGAGCACCCGTGGAAATGGCTTCAGTAGCTGGCGGCTGCTCCGATCATAGTGTGGGTCCTGGCCGGGAGCGCAGAGCATGCGGAGCCTGCATGGCAGGCACATTACTACATGCAGCCCCTCGGAAGCACCCAGCCATGGTGGCCCTGAGTCTGAGGACCCAGTGCGGGAAGCAGGGCAGAGGCAGTGGCTACTGAGGCTGAGGTGGTGGCTGAGGAGGAGCAGAGGCTGTGCGGAGCTCCACCACGCGCCCGCGCTGCGTTTCAAACATGGCACTGCTGGCTGGGACCCCCGGAGTCTCTAGCAGTCACCTGGCGGGGATGTTGCACCCCTGGCCTGCTTGTGGCCCTGACTTGGTTCTGGCCCTCGGTCCTCAGACTCCCGGTGGCGCGCACCCGGAGTGAGTCGCAGCATACAGCTTCTCCCAGCAGCACACGTGAGTGGCCGACCTGAGCTCCCACACCCCACAACCCCCCCTGTAAACCCTGTCCCCCACGCTACCCTTCCTCCCCACCCTCGTGAACCCGGACCCTTGCCTCTTGCCTCCCCCTCCTTTCCTGCCTGCGCCTCCCCCGTGCCCCACAGTCTGTCCTGGCTCTGCCACAAATGCACCCCAGGGGTAGGGGGTGGAGGTGGGTGTCCACCTGGGAATCTCACCCTCATCCCTAGTGGCCAGTGTTCCAGGAAAAGGGGAGCTGCAGGGACGGAGTGGTGGGGGCACCACAGAGCCCCTGGCCTTTGCAGTGGGAGCCACACAGCTGTGCTTCTGCACCCTTCCTCTCCCTGGTGGGAACCTGGTGGCTTTAGTCAGAGGTGGGGAGCTGCACCTCCACACTTGCCTTCTCGATTCTTTTCCCTTTTGCTGGGCAGGGGGTGTTGGATGCAGAAGATAGACCCCGTTGTTGTGTGAGCCCTTGTCTTCTGTGCTCAGTCAGTCTTTCACATGAGGACATTCCCAGAAGAGCCCACTAGAGAGGTGAGGGCACTGGGGTCAGATAGAAGGTGGGTATTTGGGAGAAACACACACCCCCTCTGACACACATACAACCGGCCTGTACCCCCAACCCCAGCTGTCAACAGTTCTGACTGGGTGATCACATTTTCCATTTCTGCCAGCTTCTGCTAGTGCTCCCAGTCCATCTGGTCTCCTTGTCCTCCCCAAGAATTTGCCAAGTTGTCCAGAAGTATGTAGGAGGGAAGTAGGGAGTCCAACCATGTATATAGCCTTTAGGACCCCATCAAAGTCCCCAACAACACCCCCACCCCAGGTCAGACACCTTTCTGGAGGCACCTGCTTTGTTTTCTGTGCAGGCACTGAGAAGCCACGTGTCTCAGGAATCCTTCACCCAGCACTCTGGCCTAGGGTTTTGGTGAATGGGGAGTCAAGGCTGGTTGTTCCCAATGGGAAGGGTCTGGCCCTGGAGAAAGGGAGAATCAGGGTGGCTCTGCATTATTAGACCATTGTTCCCCTTGGGTGAGATCCCCTGGTTCTGACAAGGGAACCCCTGTTTCCAGCTAGTACATTGCCCAGATGAGAAACCAACAAACTCAGGAGAAACACTGCTCTGAATCTGTGTGTGTGTGTGTGTGTGTGTGTGTGTGTGTATGAGAGAGAGAGAGAGGGAGAGAAAGAGAGAGAGAGATCATCTTTCTCATTGTACAGTCACCATGTCTAAAAAGAGCAAAAGCATTTTATTTGTGTGTATGTGTGTATTTGTTATTCTTTTTCAATTAATGCCCAGTATGAGCCCAGCCATAATTTTTGTTTTCTCTTTCACCGTTTCATGGCTCCTTTAGGGAAGGTTTCAGTAGATGTTCCTTTCCACCTCTTTCTTCCCCTTTCCTGCAGCCCACAGTAGCTGCTGGACCTGCGTGGGTCTCCCCTAGGAGGCCTGTGTGAACCACAGACCAGAGTGGACACCTGCTCTTCTGTCTTCAGCCAGAAAGCTCATGAGGCTACTGTGACCACAGCCGCACTCTTCCAGCCAGACAGTCTGCTCTAGTGTGTATAGTTGGAGCTAATTCAAGGTTGGGAATGAGTCTGCCAAACATAAATAGAGAATGAGATGGAAGGTAGTAGGGCAGGGGCTGTGAATCTAGGAGTGTCTGGGAAGTGACGAAAGGTGTGACATAGCATATGGTTCATCACGACTGAGGATGAGAGGGGAATCTTACCCAGGGTATTGAGGGTGTAAGTGGGCATCTGGGCAGTGAGCTCCAGCCCCCCAATGTTGGCGTGGATTCCCTCTAGGGGCAGTGTACTGGTGGGTAGTCCTTCCTGGAGTCCTGCAGACTCCAAGCTGTGTCCCTCCTGGGCTGTTTCCAGCTGGGCAATGGTAGGCAAGTGTGTTCCCCCTGCTGGAGCCTACTTGGGATCAGGACATGGCAGTTAGCTAGGGCTCTCTGAATGCCATTTTCCGTAACCTGCTGTAGGCTGTCTGGAAGGAAAAGGGGACCACTGACTTTGGAACCCTTTAAGTTTGATTGGGACAAGTTGAAATGCCAGCTTTTCCAGGGTTTTTTCCTTGAAGCTGGCAATTTCTACTAATGCTTGGGATACTGGGTCAAATGAGATGGACCATTTCAGCCACCAAACAATGACATTCAAGCAGCACAAGCAGAGTTCCTGAGCCAAATGGTCTCCTGCTATGAACGATGTGCCTTGACTGCCTTTCTCCGGCAGCTGCCGATTCTCCTCCGGCTCTCTCTAGGGTGATCACTACAGTCGAGAATGTTGTAGGGAGCAGAGATTGTGACCTTGCCATCTGCAGCCTGATCGCTGTGAGCAGAGACAATTCCCAGAACCTGTACTGGACTCTGGGAGATTCAGAGACCCAGGATGCCTCAAGGATCCTTTTCTGCAACATGAAAATTAGGTGCCGGATATGGTGGACCAACCTGTCTGGCGCTAGGAGTGCAGAGGAGGCCCCTTGAGCCAGGCTTTCGCCTCACCACAACCTTGTTCACAGCTGAGTGGGGAATTGAGTGCCATACAGCTGCTCAGTGGCTGGACAGAGATCTTTGAGAAGATAGGCATCCCAGAGGCCCCAGAATACAGTGAGTACATCATGGCTCATGTCCTTGGAACCAAAACAGTTAAGTGCGGTGGCACCAGGAGGGTGGGAAGAGGGAGGAGGGAGAACTGTGGGAGAGCTGCATCAGGCTTTACCCCCACCCAGAATGCTTACCTGAGTTGGATGGGACTTTTCTGTAGTATTGTCATAGACAGATGCTCATCTATTTGTCTAACAAAATGGTACAGTGTGTGCCAGTTCCTGGGGGGGAGAGAATGGGGGTTATACATGATGAAAGGTTCCAGTGCTGGTTCCACAGCACATGAAGAAATCTTGGTTTGAGCTGGATGCTGTTGCCTCACACCTATCATCCTAGCTACTGAGGAGGCTGAGATAGGAGGATTGAGGCTTAACTCCCTGGCAGAAAAGCCTGTAAGACTCTTATCTCCAACTGACTACCAAAAAGAAAATGCCAGAAATGGATGAGTAGCTCAAGCTGTAGACTGTTGGCCTTGAGTAAAAAGGCTCAGAGACAGCACCCAGGCTCTGAGTTCATGCCCAGGAGTGACACAAAGAAAGGAAAGAGAAAGAGAGGAGGGAAGGATAGAGGGAGAAAAGGAGGAAAGGAAGGAAGAAGGGAGCATGCAAGCCTTGGTTTGGAGTCCCTGGATCAAGGGAGCCAACCATTCACAATCTCTTTGGGGACAGTTTCAGAGCATAAAGCTGGTGCTTAGGACCAAGTCACTGACCCATTCATGACATCAGCAACTTCATGACATCCAAATCTGAGTGGTTGCTGACTGCAGAGGGAAACAGCCTCGGGTAGACCTTAGGGCTCAGGGTGGGTCACAGAATTTCAATCTCCCCTGGCTCAAGGAGTTTATTTTCTGGTGAGATAAGAAGAAAATGTCCAAGGGCAAGGGAGGTATAGTGTGAGGGAATGGCAAGACGGGGAGGGGGCGATTGGGGGGGGTGGCAAGGGATAAGCAGGAAGATGAAGAGGGAGGACAATCCCAGATCCAGTGTCTCAGGCCATTGGAGCCATGACCTCAACTGACAACCTAGACCATCAGTGATAGAATCTTCAACCCAGCCACATGGCTATTAAAAGTCCTGGCACTCTGGGTTCACTGTTGACAACCTGGCTGTCATCCACTGTAGGATGCCTGTGCAGTACATCCTTGGGGACTGGGACTTTTGCTGGTTCAATCTGAAGATGACACCCCCAGTGTTCATTCCTCAACCAGAGACAGAGGTAAGCGTGCCACTGGAACAGGACACCCAAGGAATGAGGGCGAGAGTCAGAGCCGTGTTGCCCCCAGACTTCATGTAGGGGACTCTAGGGCCCCGTGACTGCCAACCGCAGAGGTAGAGGTGGGTCTCTTTGCTGGCTCAGCCTTTAGTCTAGATGGCAGATGTGGGAGGGTCCGACTGAAGGTCAAGGCTAGTGGGAAAACAGGAGGCACTGAGCTGGGAGCAGGGTTGTTTTTTGAGGATACTCACTGAAAGATTAAAAATTGACCATTACCATTACTAACTTGCTAACTGCTGATTCTGCTTCTGTAAACTTGCTTACCCTAGCATTGACCCTTCCCTTCCCAAAAATGAGTTAAGAAGTTTCAGAGACCAGATGCCGGCCCCAGGACAAGGTCAGTGGTCGCAGATTAAAAACAACAGACAGTACTTGTTCCTAAGTTCCCATTTAGAAATTCCCCAGACAAGACCTTGAGATAATGACCACCTGGCAAGACCACAAGCTAAGCCAAATGTCAACCAATCATAGGCCTGTAACCATGTAAACCCCCCTTAAAACAACCATGGGCCAGTCATTTTACAAAGAGTGTTACAAAATTTCCCGCGTGGCAAAGTTATTTTTGGTGTATATGGTGACCTTTAAATGGACCAATCATGGGATGCTTTGTGTTATGCGTTAATCTTGTGGTTTTTGCCTTTAAAAAAGGCTTGTAACCATTGCTCGGGCTCCCTGTCTGCTCAGGACAGAGAGTCCATTTGCGCAAATGTCAAATAAACTCCTCTTGCTTATTGCATCTTCCGGCCTGGAGTCTGAGTTTTCTGGGGCGCCCTCCCATTGACGAAAGCATCCTAGGGGACTAGGGTCTTTGACTCACAACCCAAGAACATTCCTGAGATGGATCAGCCCTTTTCTCCTCCCTGAGAGAGAGGGGCCTAGAGCCCTCCAGTCTGCATCCCTTGGCTGAGAAATTCATTCATTCCCATAACCTTTGTTTGGATAACTAGATCTCACCTGACTGCCCAGTGTCAAGGTAGGACAGTGAGAGATCTTGAGTCCTTGATGAGGTCATGGGATCCTCAGTATGAGATTGTACTTGAATGTCCTGACTTGGTGCATGGTCAGTCCCATCTCAGCCTGCCATGATCTAGGACATAGAATCTAGAGAATCAGAGAAGGTTGGGGTCTATTCTGTGAGTCTTGAGTATTATGTGTGAGCTTTGAGCCCCCGTGTGCTCACCTGATTCCTTTTTTTGGGTGGCTCTATGCTAGAAAAAGCTAAAAACTAGGGCCTGGGTCCCATCCCTTGTTTCATGCTCAAAGCTAGCACTCTACCATTTGAGCCACAGCTCCACTTGCAAGGTTTTGGGGTGGTTAATTGGAGATAAGAGTTCTGAATGACTTTGCTGCCAAGGGTTGCATCCAGCTTCAGTCCTCAGATCTCAGTCTCCTGAGGGGATAGGATGACAGGCATAGAAAAGCATCTTTGGCCAGATGCCAGTGGCTCATGGCTGTCATCCTAAGTACTCAGGAGCTGAATCTTAGGATCACGGGTAAAAGCCACCTTGGGCAGGTAAGACCCTCAGACTCTTCTCTCCAATGAAGCACCGGAAAATTGGAAGTGGTGCTCTGGCTCAAGTAGTAGAGTGCTGGACTTGAGCTGAAGAGCTCAGGGATAACACCCAGGCCCAGAGTTCAAGCCCCACAACCAACAAAAAGAAAGAAAGTAAAACATCTTAGCCTGCAAAGGACGGTGGAGGTGTGTTTGTGTGTATGTGTGTGTGGGTGGGTGATGGTGGTGGTAGACATTTAGCGCCCTGCTCAGTCATCATTTTAGATGGATTGTCCCAAACTCATTTCACGGCAGCCGATTCTTTACCACAGGTGAAGCTCTGGGTTGGATGTCGACCATTGGACCTCAGTCTCCTCATGGGACAGTTGTGAGTAAATAAGGGACTAATACAGAGTGTTCTCTGGAGCAGGGCCAGGCACAGAGGGAGCAGGTTTCAGATACAGTTCTCAACAATTCTGTGAGCATGAGTAATGGAGAAGCCAGGTGACCTACTCATGACCTCTAGCTGACAGGAATCTTGGCCTGATTTCTCTGCCATGCTTCCTAGGACAGTGGGTGTTATTCAGTCCACTTCTTGTGGTGGGAAGTCCACTTCTTGTCATTTGTGGGGATTGAATTCTGGGCCTGAATGCTATCCCTGAGCTCTTTAGAACAAGGCTAGTACTCTACCCCCTGAGCCACAGCATCACTTCCGGTTTTCTGTTGGTTCTTTGAGGATAAGAGTCTCACAGACATTCCTCCTGAGCCAGCTATGAACCACGATCTTCACATCTCAGCCTCCTGTGTAGGTAGGATTATATGTCTGAGCCACCGGGACCTGGCTTAAGTGTAATTCTGGCCCTCTGTCTCTCTCTCTCTCCCTTTCTGTCTCTATCTCTGTCTCTCTGTCTCTCTCTCTCTCCCTCTCTCTTTCTCTCAGGAATTGGTAGAATGAGTGCTGGAGGAGGTGGCCCATCATCCCCATGTGGCTGGAACCCAAGGTAGCCTTCTCATTCTGGAGGTAGACTGTGGGTCAGGAGCTGTTTTGCTCAGCCAGTTGAACCAGCTTCATGAGGTAAGCCCCTCTGTGCTCTGGCTAGACCATAATGGTTATTCATTGTCCATCCCATGAGTCCCTCCCCACATCCCTCTGCTACACTGTTGAAGGAAAGTGGATGAGAAGGTGTCACCTTGTCCCCCTGCCCAGCACAATCCAGGGCCTCTGACCCATACCACAGCCTATCTGAGAAGACCCTGGCTATAAGACAATATAAACACTCCAAGTGTACTACCCTTTGCTGGGGAGTGTCATTTCGGTTAGGGGGTCGGGGTTCAGAGGAAAGACCCCAGACCTGACACCTCCCATTGGACATTTGTTCTTGTGACAGTGCCAAGTCATTGCTGTGGATAAGGACAAAGCCTCCATCAGACTGACCCAGAACAATGCTCAAAGATAGGTAGGCTGTTGAAGTATCAAACACACTCATGTCTGCGTCCTACTCCCAAGGAGGTGTAGTGTGGGTGGCCTGGCCCTGGGCCTAAGGGATTATAAATGGATGGTGGCGGCCAGGAGATCATGGCGCCCACCCATCATCCTGGCTCTCTGGGAGGCTGAGGTCTGATGGTTATGACTCAGAGCAACGGGGCAGGAAAGTCCGTGAGAATCTTATCTCCCATAAACCACCTCCCTCCCCAAAACCACACACAAAAAAGCCAGATGTGGTGCTGTGGCTCAACTGGTAGAGCCTCAGCCTTGAACAAAACAATCTCAGGGATACACCCAGGGCCTGAATCCAAGCCCTAGGACAAACACAATCATGAAATAAATGATAAGTGTACACCTTTTATCTGACTACCAAGAAAGATGTATTTAGTTTTCTCACTGGTACATGTAGCCAAAGGTAAGGGGCTCCCTTTCATGTTCCCCTAACCCTCTCCTTCTCTCCTTTATCTGTCCAGGCTTAGGTTGCAGGACAGAATTCGGATCATCCCCTGAAAGTGACCTTAGATACCCTCCCTCATCCACCTCCCTTGGGGTCAGGATCCTGGATGCTCTCCCTGCTGGGAGGATGAAGCACCACAGAGATGAGGGTAGGTATCCCCAACACTCACACACATACACACACACAAACACACAAACACCCCTAAGCCAACTCAGACTAGCCTTTTCCATAGACACTTTATCTCCTTGGATTAACTGACCTAGGAGAGGAATTTGATCCCCTGTAACTGATAATTTTATCTTGGGCTTGCTAGTTGGCAGGAGATAAACAGGAGCAAACAAAACCAAAAAGCCTTTGGTCCCGGTCACCTGGGGTTCAGGCTCATGCCTGTCATCCTGGCTACTCCAGAGGCTGATATCTGAGGATCACAGTTTGAAGCCAGCCATAAGCTGGAAAGCCCGTGAAACTCTACTCTCCATGGAACCACTAAAAAGCCAGAAGTGGAGCTGTGTCTCAAGTGGTAGATCACCAGCCTTGAGCAATAAAACTCAGAGAAATAGCTCCCAGATCCTCAGTTCAAGCCCACAGAAAGAAATGGCCCTGTCTTGTTGCCCACAGATTGCCCAGGCCTCCAGCTCTCTCTCTCGGAGTGTGATACAACACCTGCCCCTGGGTGGTGAATCAGGGCCTTCTGAAATCCGGTGGTGGAATCCAGGCCTTCCCCTTCATGCATTCTCAACCCACACTGGCTGGAAGGTAGAGCCTGACAAGGCTGGCAGCCTGCACAGCGGAGAGGCTCCAGCTTTTCCAAGGTGATTGGAAAGGGTTTCTTGGAGACAGCATTTGAAAAGGGGTTCTTGCTTAACAAGGAGGCTCTGAAGGAAGCACAGAGAGCAAAGGTGCTGCAGATGATGGGCAACATAGCAGAGCGTGTTCATTTCCAGCCAGGGCTGCTGGTGAGAGACTTGGTATAGATGTGTGAGACTGTCCCAAGACAGGCCTGAGGGGTCACAGAAGAACAGCTATCTAGGGCTGGGATTTTGTCTTAGAGGTAGAGGGCTCACCTAGTACACAGGAAAGCATAAGTTCAATTCCTAGGCCCTGCATACACAGAAAAATCTGGAAGTGTCACCGTGGCTCAGGTGAAAGAGCACTGCCCTGGAGACAAAGAAAGTCAGCCACAGAGCCGGAGCCCTGAGGTCAGGCCCCAGGGCTGTCACCATAAAACAGTTCTCCCAGTGACTTTGAGACAGTTGGATGGTTATGCCCTGAAGCTCTCAGTAGATCCATCCATGCTTTGTGTCTCCTTGACAGAGGGCTGCTGGACACTCCTTCTGCCCTGGACACCCCTGTGCCCGGTTATCAGCAACCCTCCCAACGTCTTCCACCGGGACTTGGAGCAGCTGGCCCCAGAAGTCCTCAGGTATTGGTTGGGTGGGGCAGGGAAACATAGAGCAGGCCCCAGAACTCCTCGTGGGTCTGATCTGCCCTGGAAGACCAGACAATCCAGAGGAGGCAGATGGGAGGATAGAGGGGGTTAGTGATGTGGAGGGGGCCCTTTAATCCCCATGGCCCCACCCAGATTCTAGCCTCCCTTTGCTGTCCCTGAGGGAGGTAGTGGGGTATCTAGGTGGTAGCATCTTGAGAAGGACTAGGTGGAAATTCTGAAGGACTAGACACCTTAAGCCATGAGCCGGTGGCTCATGCCTGTCATCCCACACCTGTCATCCTGGCCACTCAAGAGGCTGAGATCCAGAGGATCTCATTTCCCACCCCAGGCAGGAAAGTCCCTCCAGAGCCTCATCTCCAATCTCCAACCGGAAGTGACACTGTGGCTCAAGTGGTAGAGCACTGGCTTTGAGGAAAATTAGACATCAGGGACAGTACCCAAGCCCTGAGTTCAAGCCCCTCAACCAAAAAACAAGAACAAAAACAAAAAACCAAACAAGAAAGAAAGACACCCCTTCCTTGCTTGCAAGAGATAGTAAAGTAGTAGGGTTGCTGTGGTTGTGAGACTAGATGCTGGCCTCACTGTACGGACATTTCTAATAACTCCCCAGGTTTACCCCAGTGTGAAGCCATAGCAGGGGTGGGTGGTGCCTTACCAAGAACTCCAGAGGTCGTGGCCTGTGGCAGGCAGGGAGTGGGTCAATGGGAGCAGAGGTGGGATGGTAGTGTCAATTATATGCTCTCCATCCATGGAAGAATGGTTTTGGATGCTGGTGACCAAGTCTGAAGTGTAGGGTTACATTTGGTTTGTGTCTTGATGAGTTGGGTTTTCCCTTGGTATAAGCAGGTGGCTGCATGAGGAGGCTACAATGCTTGATGAGAAATGTACTCCTTATCTTGCCCATGTAATTGTAACCCCTCTGTACAGTATTTTCACAATAAAAAAAGAAAGAAAGAAAAGAGCTGAAGAAAAAAAAAGGTGGGTGTATCCTGGCCCTGCCAGTGGCTCATAACTGTCATCCTAGCTACTCAGGAGGCTGAGATCTGAGGATCACTGTTCAAAGCCAGCTAGTGCAGGAACATCTGTGAGACTTTACCTCCAATGAACCACCAGAAAATTGGATGTGGTGCTCTGGCTCCAGTAGTTGTGCGCACACTTTCATCTAAAGAGCTGAAGGCCTGCTGGCAGGCTCAAAGTTCAAACCCCATAACCTAAAATCACACAAAAGGTAGCTGAATTTTCTGCATAACAGTGTGTACAGTAGAAATGCCATGATGTGTTGTGAACCATTCCAGACATGTGAGAGGCTCTGAGTTTTGCCTGCAGTTGGTCTGATGATGGTAGTGCCATCATCTCTGGGGTGGAATATTCAGGGTGCTCAGGGACTGCTGAGGCTTTGGGCTACCACTGTGTGTGTCTGTGTGTTTGTGTGTCTTTTGTCTGTGTGTGTCTGTGTCTGAGTTTGGATGTAGAAGACCTGGGTCTTGAATTCAGGGTCTAGTTGAAGTTCCTATGCTTCTATGCTCAAAGCTAGTGCTCTAACACTTGAGCTGCAGCTCCGTTTCTGGCTATTCGGTGGTTCATTGGAGATAAAAGCCTCACAGACATTTCTGTGCTGGCTGGCTTTGACCTCAGCCTCCTGAGTAGCTAGGATGAAAGGTGTGAGACACCAGTGCCATATTTGTGTGTGTGTGTGTTTCCCTCATCTTTCTCTGTCCTCTTCATGGGTGCCTATCTGCCTCTTTCTGACCTTGGATGGTGCCCCTCTTCCACACCGGCCTTGCCTTTAGCCTCCTATCAGGGTCTACAATGAGTCCTAAATGGCCAGATACATGAGTTCAAGCTTTTCTTTGGGTCCCAAGTCCAGCTGTCCAAATTTTGGCCTCCTGCAGGGGATTCTGGGTCAGCAAGGACAGCTGCAATAGAGTCTTGCCTGTCTCTGGGTGGGGAACTCAGACATGGGATGTCCTGCCCTTTTCCTCAGCTAGACCTCTGGCTGCATGTCCCTCAGCAGGCTGGCAGTGGAGTGGGGGAAGGGGATTGCCGGTGGCTCTGGCCAACTCCAGCTTGATAGCGGACTGAAGGCCGCCCAAGCAAGGAGGATTTCGGGCTGCCTTAAAGATGAGGCCAAGGTGGTTTGGAAATATCTGTTGGTGTCTAGGAAATGTCTATGTACTTTATCGCAGGCAAGTCTATCTTCCAGCTCCAGCTGGGCCTCTCCAATCCTTCTAGAGAATTCTGGATGCCCAGAATATAGAGGCACAGACTTTAGATTCCAGGGCCAGGGAATTGGGGTAGGAGAGACTGGTATGGCCAATACCTCAATGTTCTGGGGCATTAGCCTTGACCTGGGTATGCCCCCCTTGTGTACATTCACTTCTTAACCCAGAGCTGGCCAGAAACAGGCCACTTGTGGTGGTGCTGTAGAAGTGGCAGGAGTGGAAGTGAGATCTAGGATGACCAAAATCTGGATTTATGGCCTCTGGGTGGGGGGGACAAAAGATGTCTTAAAAAAAAATCTCTTAGAGCTGGAACTCAAGGCCTAGGCACTGAGCTTGCTTTGCTCAAATATAACACTCTACCATTTAACCACAGCCCACATTTCATCTTTTTTACTAGTTTAGTGGAGATAAGGGTCTCATGAACTTTCCTGCTTGGGCTGGCTTCAAACTGCCATCTTAAGAGCTCAGCCTCTTGAGTAGCTACGATTGCTAGTATGAGCCACTGGCACCTCCTAAGGATGTTAGTGTGTGTGTGTGTTTGTGTGTGCGTGTTTACCAGGGCTTGAACTAAGAGCCTAGGTAGTATCCTTTAGCTTGTTTGCACAAGGCTCGTGCTCTACCACTTGATCTACAGTAGCTCTGCTTCCCAGCTTTTTGGTGATTCATTGGATATAAGAGTCTGCCCAGGCTAGCTTTGAATCTTGCTTGATCCTCATGTGTCAGCCTTGAGTAGCTAGGATTATAGGCATGAGCCACTGGCATCTAGCTTCAAGGATATCTCTTCATACTGTCTTCTGTTCTAACAGCTATCTACTTATCCTGGCCTAGATCTCTGATCTCCACATCAGCTCCCAGCAGCCCTTGACTGTGTGGAGAACATAAAGCTCAAACCTGTCAAGCATCCTATTTCTCTGTCCTCAGGGGAGGGTAAGTTTCCTCTGAAGACTGGAGAAGTAGTGGGAGGGGGAGGAAGGTTAGCTGTAGGTGGGTGCTAGGCTGGGAGAGAGGTACACTGTCTTAGCCAAGAAGGAAAGTGTGGCCAGATGTTAATAGCTCATGCTCTCATATTCCTAGCTCCTCAGGAGGCTGAGATCTAAGGATTGGCATTCAGAGGCAGCCTAGCTCACTTTTCTTTTCTTTTCTTTTTTAGTATCAGTAGGATCTTTTTTTGTGTGTGAAAATACTGTACAGAGGGGTTACAATTACATGGGCAAGATAATGAGTACATTTCTTATCACCAGCTCACTTTTCTAAAGTGTGTGAGACTCTCCTTTCAAATAACCACCTGAAAGCTGGAAGAAAAGCTGTGGCTCAAGTGGTAGAGTTGCTAGACTTGAATGAAAAATTGAGGGACAGATCCCGGGTCCTGAGTTCAAGTACCAAGTCCTAGTACCAAGATGTGCCCATGTGCGAGTGCGCACACACACACACACACACACACACACACACACACACACTCACACACACACAGAGGTAGCTGGTAATGATGAGCTGAGCTAGAACTGGGGACAGGCGAGAGGCACAGTCATAGTAAACTCTTGACACATAAGTTATTTCTCCCCAACTTATTCTTGGACTGAGGGGTCTGGGCCATGGCAGTGAGTTCCATGGAATCTGCGCCTCCATCCATGTATAGGGTACAGGACCAAGGGAAGAACACGATGGATGCTCGTTTATACTTGGTGCATGATTGCAGACCTTCATCTGCCGCTGAACATTGGTGACGAAAGAAGGGCTCTGAGCCCTGGGAAGCAGCAGCCAGCCAGCTGTGGATTCCTGTGCCTACAAATCTTTCATGAGCCCAACTCAACACCCACCCAAGGTGTGCCTGACAAATTTGCCCCCGTGAGTAGGCATTACATGCTGTGCCATCTTGCAGCTCTTGCCCCTCCTGGCCCAGAAATCTGGTCTGAAATGTTGATTTACTGCTCAGATCCACACTGCACCCATGACAGATGCCATTCTGATGCCATTCTGGCCAATGTCCTCCGTGCCCCAAGGCTAGAACCTTCTCTGATACTTTGGCCCGCTATGTAGGCAAAAGCTCCCAAAGAGTCTGCTTTTAAGACTTGTAAGACATGTAGATATTGGGAGACCCTTAAAGGTCCACTGGAAATTACTCTGCCTAGAGCCACAGAGTGAGGTTCAAGCATGCCAGGTGTTGGTCATGGGGCTAGAACTCTGGGCCTGGGCACTGTCCCTTAAGCTCTTCAGCTTACCACTTGAGCCACAGTACCACTTCCCGTTTTCCTGTGGTTCATTGGAGATCAGATTCTCCCGGACTTTCCTGCCCGGGCTGCCTTTGAACCATGATCCTCAGATCTCAGCCTCCTGAGGAGCTTGGAGGGTAAGCATGAGCCAGTAGCACCCAACTGATTTGGACTTTCACCACAGTGGACTAGGAACTCCTGAAAGCTTTACTTTATATTTATGTGCCAGTACTGGGGCTTGAACTTAGGGTCTAGGCTCTGGTCCCTTTAATTTTTGCCTCAAGGCTGACACTCTACCACTTGAGCCACAGCTCCATTTCTGGCTTTTCGTAGTTCATCAGCAAGAAAAGTCTCACTAACTTTCCTCTCTTGAGCTGGCTTTGACCCACAACTTCTGATCTCAGTCTTTTCAGTAGCTAGGATTTACAGGGGTTGAGCCACCACTGGCATTGGGCTAGAAGCTTTCCTTAAGCAAGTGTTCTTCCCTGCATTTGCCCTGAGTCCTCCATGCAAAGGAGGCCTGAGGGTCAGGAGCTGTGAAAAATAGGCTTCCAGCCACAGGAAATGGCTGGGGTCCATGGTGAAAAGCCAAGCTAATCTTCCCCCTTGGCCCCATTTTGGGACCTCCACCCTCTGCCCTCCCTGTGGCTCAAGTACAAACCTTGACCCAGCCTTGAATGTCCTGCCGGACTTGTGTGAAGTCACAGAACCTTCATTCCACCCACACCACCTATTCTACACCACATCGCAGGAAGCATTGTGCATGTTCTACCTTCTGCCTGAGACTCTCTATGTTGTTCCACATCTTAGAACTCCTGTGGAATTTTGGCACTGGTTATATCACCTCCAGGAGCAAGTCTTTCCTTCCCTTCTCCTTCTTTTTTTAATATTGAGTTGCTAGAGATGGAACTTGTGCAGGCTGACTGACAAATGCTCTAGCTTGGGGTTTGTGTGTGTGTGTGTGTGTGTGTGTGTGTGTGTGTGTGTGTGTGTGTGTGTTTGCCAGACCTGGTGTGTGTGTGTGTGTGTGTGTGTGTGTGTGTGTGTGTGTTTGTGTGTGTTTTTGCCAGACCTGGGGTTTGAATTCATGGCCTGGATGCTATTCCTGAGGTTTTGTGCTCAAGGCTAGCACTCTATTACTTGAACCACAGCTCTACTTCTGACTTTTGGGGTGTTTAATTGGAGAAAAGTGTCTCATATAGACTTTCCTGCTTGCAATTGTGATCCTCAGATCTCAGCCTCCTGAGTAGCTAACATTACAGGGGTGAGCCACCAGCAAATGTCTTCTACCCTAACTCTTACCTCTAACTTTGGCCCTCCTATGAGTACCAGAAGAATATCTCACCAGGCTCACTTTTTTGCCATTCTTGGGGCTTGAACTCAGAGTCTGTGCATGTTCCTGTGTTTCTTTTGGTCAAGGCTAGCACTCTTATCACTTAATCCACAGTGCCACTTTTGGCTTTTTCTATTTCTGTGATTCTGAGGAATCAAACCCAGGGCTTTGTGCGTGCTAGGTAAGCACTCTACCACTAAGCCACATTCGCAGCCCAAGGCTCACTTCTGACAGGAACTATGAGGGTGGGATTTATTGGCTTACCCCTTTTGGTGCAGAAATCGCTGGCTATTTCATAACTTTGCCAAGATTTGGGACCAGTCTGTGACTTGGCAATGAGGAATGATGAATGAGGGATAGCCACCAGGCCCAAGAGGAGTAGGCTCACATATCCTACAGAGGGATAGAGAATATGGAGCCAGAACCTTTGACAACTCCTACAACCTAGAAACTGTGGTCTGCCTGGAGGCAGTGGCTGGCTGCTAGGTGTCCCAATGGGACATCTCAGCCAGAACATAAGGCACTTGTTGCACAGCCCAGCAAATCCAGCGGGGCTTCATTTATTAAATGGCAGAGAAGGATGCTTTGTTCAAGCTGCTGGCTCAGACTTAGGACTCTCTGAGGACTTGCCCATGTTGGGGGGATGGACATGGGCAACCTGCTGAATGCCCATCATCCATACATAATCCATCCATGCACAGAGACATGAAGTTATTGCCTCCTTTTTGGGGGGGCCTGAGGCAGGTCCAGGGTTGTATTATGAGCCTAGGCCCTGTCCCTGAGCTCCTTTTGCTCAAGGATAGCACTCTGCCCTTGAGCCACAGCCCCACTCATGGTTTCCCCCCTCCCCGTGATCTCTTAGAAAGAAGAGTGTTGTGGACTTTCCTGCCCCAGATGAATTCAAATTGGCATTCTCTACATCTCAGCCTCAGGAGGAGCTAGGGTTATAGGCAGGAGCCACTGACACCTGACTTTCTTTTCTTCTTGTTGTTCTTTTTTTTTAATCGTGACAATCTGAAATCTTCACGGTGTCATTCCAATGGTTTGCATTCAAAGTAATCTACCCAGGTCTGGAATTCGAATGCTATGACTACCACCCACAAATGGAGGGAGATCCTGATGAACTCATTCCTGTTCATGTGAATGCTAATGGAATGTTATAAAAGTAATAATTAAATTTGCAGTTAATTCATGACTCTATTTTAGAGTGCCACACAAAAATTATTGGATTTATATCTTCATTCTAACATCAAGGTATGATTAAGGATATTGACTAATTTTTAATTAATGCTTTCATAATTATTCAACCATAATACCTCATTAAATGGAGTCATAATTTAGTAACTAATAATTGGTTATAACATATATATAATTTAATAACATCTTCACATTCCCTCTTTGTAAGTGTGTGTAAATATATATATACATATAGATGCAGGTATATATATGTATAGTATCCATCTACACATCTATCTATTGAGCACTACTGTGGCTTGATTACAGGTGCTCAGAATTTCCTGGATGCTCAGTTTGCCGGAGGCTGGTGTGCTAAGACTGTACCGCATTTATGGATTGGGCATTGTTGGTGAGTTGAAATCCCAGCATGGCCAAAAATTTATTTGTGGAATAAGAAGCCAATTTGGCACATTTTTTTCCTTCTCTATGAAAGTCCTGGGTCTCAATACGATGTATAATCCATATGCAAATATATCCTATGTGATAGATATAATAAAGGAAATATTATATGTGTAGTAATAATAAATAAATAAATAAATAAGGGTAATAAATGTCATATGCAGTAGAACCCATGTATGTAAATAGATCTCATATATATGAATATGATTTTTTCCAGTGCTGGGGTTTCAATACAGGCCCTGGAAACTGGTCTGAATTTCTTTTTTCTTTTGTTCTTTTTTTTTTTTTTTGGCCGTCATGGTGCCTGAAATCTGGGCGTGGGCACTGTCCCTCAGCTCTTCAGTTCAAGGTGAGCGCTCTACCACTTGAGTTACAGTGCCACTTCCAGCTTTTTCTGCTTATGTGGTGCTGAGTTATTGAACCAAGGACCTCATGCATGTAAGACAAGTACTCTACCACTGAGCCACCTTTCCTGCCCCATGAATTTCTTGTCTTTAAGGACGGTGAGCTTTCCTCTTCACACACAGTGTCGCAGAGTTACCCAGACCCTCAGTTCAAATCCCAGGCCTGCTAGAAAAATGGTGCAATTTCCTAGCCCAGGGTCTTATTGTTATTATTACAGTTTTTTTGGCCTAGCACAGGGCTTGAACTCAGGTCTTCGCATCTCTGCCACAGCTGATCATTGGATCCAACAACCCTACTTCAAATTTCAGAGCTGGCAAAAAAATAAAAATAAAAAGGAGAAGGATAAAACTGAGAAGTTCAAGAAGGTGGTTTTACTTTTTTTCTCCTTTGTATTGTGACCATCCTGGGTGAATGTGTACAAGACATTGTATTGCTAATGTTTGGTGGGCTATTAGGGAAGCCATAGCTGGAACAAGCAACTTAGACCTGGAGGTCAAATCTTGGAACTGCCACTAATGAAAGATGGGAGGTTCTAAGAAATTCATTCTGATATACATCCGTAGAAATGGAATGCTATAAAAGTAACATTTAAATTAGTAGTGAGTATATGATTATATTCTAAAATTATACACCACAATTATTCTACATTGACTAATTTTCAATTAATACTTTATTATGTATTCAATCATGATACTTAAAAAAGGAAGGAATAATTTAATTGCCAATAATTGGTAGTAATATCATATATGCACTTTCATAATATACAGACATCTCTTTTGTTTTACACATATACATCTATCTATCTATCTATCTCTATCTACCAATCTACACATTTATCTGTTTATACACTTTTCACTCCTGGGGCTCAGTGTTAAGAGTGCTCACTGAGTATGTACAAAGTCCTGGGTTCCATTCCTCACTACCACTTGCACAGAAAAATCCAGAAGTCATACTGTTGCTCAAGTAGTCGAGAACTACCTTTGATCATAAAAGTTTAGGGACTGTGTCTAGACACTTACTCAAGATGCAGAACTGGCACCAAAACAAAATGATAGAATGTTCTGACTGCAAAGATATAAGAATAGGACTGCAAATACATCATCATAGAGCAAGCTAGGAGTCTGGTGCTGAGAGCTGCCATCTAACCTGACTTAGCCAGAGGTAAACTGCTGCAACCCAGCTACACGGAACCGGGTGTTTGTGGCTCGCTCAGCCCTGTCATCCAAGATGCTGGGGGGCTGAGATCAGACACTGGTGGTTTTGAAATCCAGCCCTGACAGGAAGTCTGCAAAACTCTGAGCTGTGGCTCAAAGTGGTAGAGCTCTAGCCTTGAGCAAAAGATCTTAGGACAGTACTCCCAAACTTTCAGTGGAATCCCTGTGGCTGACTCATCGCCCCCCACTACAAAAAACCCACCCCTCTAAATCATTTGATGTGATCTTTGTTTAGTTTGGTGACACTGATTAAAGCACCCTAATTCTAATGACAGCGTGTGGGATACAGCTATGTCATGAGTCTTATATGAGGAATGATGTACTGAGTGCATTCTTGCATCCAGTCCTTGTAAGAGCTCCACAGATTATTGTGCAGATGAGAACCTTGAGGCTCAGATATGTCCCCATGTCAGGGCCAAAATGATGTATGTACTGAACTCTAGTGAGTTTTCTCCTGCAGACAATTGTTGTGGTTTATTTTTCTTGGTCGTGAACCTTAAACTCAGCGCCTAGCTGCTGACCCTTCACTGTTGGGCTCATGGATAGCACCCTACCAAGGGGACCCAAGGACGCCTGTACAAAAGTTTTACAGTCTAGGCATCTGTGGCTGATATCTGTCATCCTGCCTACTTTGACACATTTTTTTTCGTTCTCTGTAAAAATCCTGGGTTTCAGTATGAAGTATAATCCATATGCAAATATATCCATGTGATAAGATGTAATAAATGAAATAAATGTTATATGTCATAATACTAAATAAAATAAATAATGAATAAATAAGGGTACTAAATGTCATATGGAGTAAGCCCATGTATGTAAAAAGATCACATATGAATATTAATTTTTCCAGTTCTGGTGCTTAAATTCAGGCCTGGAAACTGGTCTGAAATTCTTGTCTTCAACAACAGTGAGCTTCCCCTACCCCACAGTGTCACAGAGTTACCCAGACCCTGAGTTCAAATACCAGGCCTGCCAGAAAAATTGATCAAATTCTATGTCATGGCCTTAATTTATTTTGTTCAGGCCCGGGGCTTGAACTCATCTTGTGGCAATTCTGCCTCAGGTTTGATCACCTTGGCCTGGGCTGCAGCCAGTGGACCCACAGCCCATTCTGAGATCCTAGGACCTAAGTTCAAATCTTGGGACTGATAAAAAAAAAAAAAAGGAGAATGGCAGGGAAGGTAGCTCAGTAGTAGAGTGCTTGCTTTTCATGCATAAGGCCCTGGGCTTGATTCCTCAGCACCACATATGTAGAAAAAAGCTGGAAGTGGTGCTATGGCTCAAGTGGTAGAATACTAGTCTTGAGTTGAATAGTTGAGGAACAGTGTCTAGACCCAGATTTCTGTCCCCACGACCAACAAAAAAGAAAAAACGAGAAAGAGGGGGAGAAAAGAATAAGGATAAAACTGGGAAGTTCCAGAAGGCAGTTTTACTTTGTTTTTTCCTTTGCATTGTGACCACCAGCGTCTAAATGAAAGGGCCCAGAAAGAGTATGTGACCTTACACTGCTGAAGTTTGGTGGGCTATCAGGCAAGCCATAGCCAAAACCAGCAACCTAGGCCCAGGGTTCAAATCCTGGACCGCCACCTATGAATGGCCGGAGATCCTAAGAAATGCATTCTGACATACATCCATATGAATGGAATGTTGTAAAAGTAACAATTACATTAGTAGTTAGTATATGATTAAATTTTAAAATTAAAAACAATAATCATAGTACATTGACTAATTTTCAATTAATATTTTATTATATTTTCAACAATGAGAAATGAAGGAATAATTTAATTATGGATAATTGATAGTAATGTAGTATATGTAATTTAATAATATACAGACATCTTTCTTATTTTATACATATGTATATATCTGTACATATATATATATGTATATAAGCTATCTATATATCTAAGTCCACACTTGTCACTCCTGGGGCTCAGTGGTAGAGTGCTTGCCTAGTTTGTATGAAGCCCTGGGTTCGTTTCCACACTATCACATGCACAGAAAAAGCCGGAAGTGGTGCTGTCACTCAAGCACCAAAGAAAAGTTAGAATGTTCTAACTGCAACTATACAAGGCCAGGACTTTAGATACTTCATGACAGAGCAAGCCGGGAATCTGAAGATGACGGCTGCCATCTATCCTGACAGCCAGAGGTTAACAGCTGCAAACCAACTCCATCCAACCAGACACTGCTGGCTCACCCTAGCTGCTCAGGGGATGAGATCTGACATTGGTGGGTTGAAAACTCAGCCCTGGCAAGAAGTCTGTGAGACTCTGAGCTGTGGCACAAAGTGGTAGAGCTCTATAGCCTTGAGGAAAAGATCTTAGGACAGTACCTCCAACCTATGAGTGCAACTCCTGAGTCTGATGAACCTCCCCCTCCCCCCCCCCCCCCAGCTAACCAACTGTCTAAACAGTTAGATGTGAACTTGTGTGGTTCGAGACATGTTTCTGAAGGAATGGTGATACTGATGAAAGCATCCTAATTCTAATAACAGCTTGTGGGATACAGCTATATGAAGAGTCCTTCCTGGGGTGCTGTGTGCTGAGTCCTCACAGGGTGTATTCTTTCATCTGATCCTTGGTAGAGCTCCACAAGTAAGATGATTGTGCAGATGAGAAACTTGAGGCACAGATATTTCCCAAGGCAGGGCCAAATTTATGTATGTACTGAATTCTATTGAGTTGTCTGCTGCAGACAATTGTTTTGGTTTAGTTTTCTCCATCATGAACCTTGAACTCAGAGCCTAGACACTGATTTTCCTCTTATGCTCATGGCTAGCACTCTAATATGTGGAGCCAATGACCCCCTTGCAGCAAAGTGACACGGGTTAGGTGTTTTTAGCTGAGGTCTACCATCCTGCCTGCTCAGGAAGCTGAGGATCGGGGTTCAAAACTATCCCACACACAAAGGTCCCATGACATTATCATCTCCTATTCACCACTTAGAAACTTGAAGTGGAAGCTGGGTGCCGGTGACTCATGCCTGTCATCCTAGCTACTTACTCAGCAGGCTGAGAGCTCAGGATCACGGTCCAAAGCCAGCCTGAGCAGGAGATTCCTTGAGATGGTTATCTCCAATGAACCACCAGAAAACTTGAATGGGCTCTGTAGCTCAAGTGGTACAACTCTCCACTTGAGCTGAAGAGCTGAGTGACAGCACCCAGGCCCAGACTTCAACTCCTCCAACTTACAAGAAAAGAAAGAAAGAAACCTGAAGTGCAGTGCTGGAATGGGTCTTAGGAGTAGAGTGCTTTGCATGTTTGAAACCCTGGTTTTTAATCCTCAGTGGCACATCACTAGAAAAAAGCCTGAAGTGGCTCTGTGGCTCAAGTGGTAGAGTGCTATCCTTGTACAGGAGAAAATCAGGTACAGTACTGAGGTCCTGAGTTCAAGCTCCAGGACTGGTATATGCACACAAATTACCTGCATCCCCCCCCCCCCCACAGATACCAGAAGTGAAACTGTGACATCAAAGGTAAAGCACTGGGAAGTAGGCCCTGAGAGGAGACTTGAGCTGGTACAGCTTCTTTCCAGGCTTTGCCTTTGTTTTAGGGATTTTAGAAAAAAAAAACAAAAACAAAAAACAACTTTAAACAAGGTTAACTAGACCTTGCCTCCAACCAGCCCTGTTCCTCGAATGGAAAGAATGCCTCTAGAATGGAAAGAATGCCTCTAGGTCCCCCTCCCCTTAACAACCTAACTTACCTTGATTGTTGAGTTAAAGACTGACCCATAAAATAGATTGTAATCTGGCTCCAACTACCTGACTCCACCTGCTTATGGTGGTAAACCCTGCCTTTCACACATGCATACAGTAAACTCTGCCTATTGGCCACCAGTGTGTGGTCTGGTATGACCATGCAATCTTTTTGTATGATATGATTTCATTGGTCATCTGTTAATGACCCGGCTCGACCTCATGGATTTTGCCTTTAAAAACCAAAGAATGGGGCCTGCTCACGGTGGCAGTATCAGCTCCTTAGCCTGTGCTGTGGCCCTGGCCGGTCAGTGTAGGAGCCTTCTCAATAAAGTTGCTTCTTTGTTACCAACTTTGCTGCGGTGGGCTCTGTCACTCCAGACGACGAGGTGGGTTTCCCTGGCTGAGTAGGGGTCTTCCTACTACACACTGAACTTCTGTTCTGAGCTCATGGTCAGCAGTCAGGCCCTGTGTTCAACCTGGAAACCTAACCACCCAAGGCCCAACTAGGAGAGGTCAAAGGTTTCCAAACCTGATGAGCTTCACCAGCCCTACATAACAGGGAACATTGTGATTTTTCACATGTGCTTAGATGTAGCAAGCTTCCGAAAATCTAGGGAGGCATGCGTTGCCAATAATGAATCATTGCATTAGGTTCAGCTCCCTGGTTGTTGTCTGTTAGAAGGAATCTTGAATTAATTGTAGCAGTTTGTTTCAACACTGGAACATAGTCTAACAAAAACAGTATAAGTGCAGGGAACTTGGTCTGCCCTGGGAGGTGGCACAAATGAAGGCTTCCTGTAAAAACAGAGCACTTGGGGTACAAAGAGGCCTTTTTCTCCTGGTCTTCAGGGCCTGCCCACACTCATCATCACTAGTTGGCCTGGATAGAGTTGTTTGTTACAGAGCTGTACAGGAGTGAGGCCTTTTGTCTGCCTGTTCCAACAAAGAGGCAGACTTCCTCCAGCAGCCTGGGGTGTGGAGAAACCCTCAGTCTACACTGGGAACAGGGAGGGGAGCCCTGGAACATGCACTGTCTTGAAAGTGCCCTCGGTGTATGAAATCATTCTATTCAAAGCAAATTTCCTAGCTGGGTGCCTTTCTTCATAGTACTCTGGATGTTCACCAATAGAAATACATTCACACATACACAGACACATCGAATTACTGGCTCGATTTTTTTTTTTTTTTGGTGCAGGTCCTGAGGCTTGAACTGTGAGCTTAGACACTTTCCCTGAGCTCCTTTTGCACAAGGAAGCACTTTATTGTGCCTTAAACCATGATACATCATTAAATGAAGGCATAATTTAAACTTAATATTTATTAGTAATATATTACATGTAATTTAATGATATATAGACATCTCACATTCTATAAATATATTTATATATTTAAATATACACTGGAATATACATATACATCTCTCTCTCTCACTCTCTATGCATATATATGTATTTGCAGCAATTTATGCATCTATCTATTTATATATTGGCCACTCCTGGAGGTTAAAGTTAGGTCCTGGGAACTCCCTGGCAGTGAATTTGTTTGAGGCTGCTGTGCTTACATTGATCCCTTGATGAATTGGGCATTCAAGGCCCTGAGTTCAAATTCCAGCAGGGCCAAAGACAATAGGTGGAGTTAGAAACAAATGTTGACCTGTTCTGCTGTCTGTGAAAATATTGTTTCCTAGGTTCAATATGTAATACCTATGCAAATACATATATGTGATGTACATTATAAATGTATATAAATATTATTTTGCCAGTCCTGGGGCTAGAATTCATGCCCTGGGAAATGCTCTTAACTTTCTTTTATTCAAGGAGGGTGAGCTTCCACTTCACCCACAGCAAAATAGAGTTACCCAGGCCCTGATTTCAAATCCCAGGTATGGCAGATAAAATGTCCCAAATTCCAAGCCAGGACCTTAACTTTTTTTTGGGGGGGGGGCAGGCACGGGGCTTGAACTCAGGTCATCACAACTCTGCCTCAGCCTTGATTACCCTAGGCTGGGGTGCAGCTTTTACACCCACAGATGATCCAGGGATCCTAGGATCCAATTTCAACTCCTAGCACTGGCCAAAAAACAAACAAACCAAAATGGAAGAGGAAAAACCAGAAAGTTTTACACAACAGTTTTACCTTTGTTTCTTTTGCACAGTGACCATCCTGGGTCTCACTGACTTGGCTTGAAAATTGTACATGACTTTGCATGGCTGAGGCTGGTGGGATGTCAGTGAAGCCTGAGTTAACCCTGACACCTGCGCCCTGAGTTCGATCCTGGGACTCCCACATACACATGGCTGAAGATCCTAGGAAACTGGTTCCTATCTCTAGGAACACTACTAGAATGTTTGAAATGTACTAATTGAATTACTAGTTAACTAGTCTTTCTAATATAAGATTGTATGCATTAAATATAGGTCATTGATTAATTTAATTAATATTTTATTAAGTCTTCTACTGTGATTAATTAATGGAGGAATAATTTTAGATCAAATAATTAGTAGCAATAGAATATATGAAAGTAAGATATAGACATCACTCTTTATATAGAGTTATATACTAGAATCTACATAAATGTCTATCTGTCTCTCTCTGTATATGTTTATAGATGCATATACATAGGTAAATACACACACACTGCATTTTACGCATCTAGGTGTTTATATCTTGGCCAATTCTACGGCCAAATTTGACCGAAAACTCCGTCAAAAGAGTCAATAAAATAAATGGTAAATAAGTGAATAAAACAAAAAATGAAATGAATAACCATACCAAACATGATATTGTCTGACTATATGGAAGTATAAATCCTGTCTTTAAAATGTAAATAAAATGCATATAAGGAATATGTTTTGCAGGACTGGGGCTTGAATTCAGGCCTAAGAAACAGGCCAGACTTTCTTGGCTTCAAGTATGGTGTGATTTCCCTAGCCTGACAGTGCTGCCTATTTACCCAGACCTTGAGTTCAAATCCCAGGCCTGGCAGAAAAAATGGCACGAATTGCAAAACAGGGAGATAAATCATTGTTTTTTTTAATTTTTTAAATTGTTTTAATTTTTTAGTTGTTTTACTTTTTTAATTTAATTTTTTTGTTTGTTTTTGGCCATGCACATGGCTTGAACTCAGATCATGACAGCTCTGTCTCAGTTTCCATCACACTAGCCTGGGGTGCAGCCTCCAGAACCAAAGCCGATCCTGGAATCCTAAGACCCAATGTCTGACAGGAAAACAAAATGAAAATGACACTAAAACAAGCCGCGAGCCGCACATGGTAGGCGGTTTCTTGGCTTTGGTTCCTTGCACGGTGAACATCCTAGGTCTGAATGACATGGATGCCACACACATGTGAACTGTCATTGCTCAAGGCTGGCGGTACTGTCAGCAAAGCCATAGGCCAACCCCACAAGACAGTCCCTGAGTTCAAATCCTGGTCCTGACACCTACCAATGGCAGGAGATCCCAAGAGACTCCTGCCTGCGAATGGAAATTTCGATGGAATGGTATCCAACTCATGATTGAATAGCTCGTGCAGCGGTCTGGACTCAAATTAGATGCAATAATCCTAGGATGCTGATTGAACTTAATTAATGGTTAATTAGGCATGAAAAGAATAATATTCCTTCAATGGAGGCATAATAACTACCTAAGACTTGTTAGGAACGTAGCACATGTCATTGAATACTAGATACACGGCTCTGACACTCTGTACTAATATGTACTTATTGGTGTACTACCTCCAGCCTATTCATGTATGGCTATTTTGGCCACCACTGGGGCTCGAACTCAGAGCCTGCCAAAAATTTCCTCCTGGAGTAAGAAGCCAAGTGTGACACCTGTTTTCCTTCTCTGTGACAGTGCGAGGTGTCAGGCATGATGCAGAACAAGTCTACAAACTAAATGCTATGTGATAGGGTGTAAACAATGTAATACATGGTTAGGTGTCATCACAGTCAATAACATAAACGGCAAATAAATGAATAAAACAAAAAGTACAATGAATAACACACCAAACATAATATAGACTGAACACCTGTCTGGAAATTCAATCCTATCTTTAAAATACATGTGAGGACTACGTTTTCCAGGGTTGGGGCCTGAATTCAGGCCAAGGGAAGAGGCCTGACTTTCTGATCTTCAAGCATAGAGACCTTCCCCTTCACCCAGAGTGCAACAGAGTTACCCAGACCCTGAGTTCGAATCCCAGACCTTGCAGATGAAAAAATAGCACACATTTCAAGCCAGGGAGCTTCATTAGCATTTTTCATATTTTTTAAAGTTCACTTGGCCTTTATTTGATACATTTTGTTTTTATAACATGAGAGTTTTTCAAAAAGGGGTTTAAATTTTTACATTTCAGCATAGCACATTGGTGTTTCCATTTTGACCATCTGCCATGAAGAGTGAGAATGAAAATGAGTACATCATTCCTCCCTAGAGGAACAGTTGATGTTATTTCTATTTAGAGTTATTTCTATAACTATAAACTCTCTGCAATTGCATCATGTGAGTCTTCCTCAGTGCCTACCACAAAATACACTAGGGGAGTCCTCATACCACAAAAGGTTGGGTTTCTGAATAAAAACTCACTTCTGTGAGGACAGTAGGTACTTGTAAGCATTTTGGGAATAAAGTGAATTGTAAAATGAAAAACAAAAATATTGGGACTGGGATGTAGCTCAGTAGTGGAGTACTTGCCTAAAGAGCATAAGACCCTGGAAGAAAAGGAAGGCAAGTTTCCTCAAGCTCCGAAGGTTAGAATTTTATGATCTGTATGAACAAACTTCTTTCTTTCTTTTTTTTTTTGTCGGTGGTGGGGCATGAACTCTGGGCTTGGCTGCCTCTCTTCAGCTCTTCAACTCATGGCAAGTGCTCTACCGCTTGAGCCACAGTGCCGTTTCCGGTTTATTGGAGATAAGCCACAGTGCCATTTCTGGTTGATTGGAGATAAGAGTCTCTCGGAGTTTCCTGTCCAGGCTGGCTTTGAACCGCTATCCTCAGATCTCAGTCTCCTGAGTAGCTAGGACTATAGGCATGAGCCACTGTCGCCTGGCACATGAACAAACTTAAAGATTGATTCTGAGGAAAGAATCTTGAAATATACTTTTAATATAAATAATTTATAATGCCATGGTTAAGGCACTAATTCAGAAGTATTTATTCATTGGCTGGTTTCTTAGTTTATTCAAATATATATATATATATATATATATTTAATATATATACTTATATATTATTTAAACATAGCTTTGAAGTGTACCTAAAAGCATATGTGCTCATGTAAAGTTATACAACTGCACAAGCTTGATTTTTTATTTTCAGTTTGTTGGTACCATAAATTAGGTGGGATGTGTGTACTATTGATTTGTTCTCTGTTTTTGGAGGATTTCTCTCTGCTTTCTTCCCCTACCCCCCTCTCTCTGCACTTGAATTCAGCTTGATCTTTCTTGGCTTGATTGTTCATAGCTGATTTTCTACCACTTCAGCCATACCTGTAGCCTGGCTTTTTGCCAGTTAATTGGAGATGTTGTCTCTCAGGCTTTTCTGCCTGGATTGGCTTTGAAACTTCATCTTCCAGTTCTCACCTCTTGAGTAGCTGAGACTACAGATGTGAGCCACTGGGGTGCCTAGGGAATTCAAATTTTGGTTGGTGTATTCTTTCTGTTTTTCTAAGCATGGGATCATCTACTATAGAATTTCTGTGAATATCCTGGGTCTGAAGTAAGATATATAATACATATGCTAATCTGTATAGTTCTCATAAGATGTAATCAATTTAATACATGTTATAAGTGTAATAATAGTCAATATAAATAATGAATGAATGACTAGTGCAAAAAATAAAATAAATAAAATAAAATAATACAGTAAAATAATATGCGGTAAACATAAGTATGTAGATATTACTCATTATTTCAAATGTGGATGAATATTACTTTAACAGGGCTGGGGATTGAATTCAGGCCTAGGGAACAGGCTTGAATTGCTTGTCTTCAAAGATGGTGAGTTTCCCCATCCCCCACAGTGCATTAGAATTACCCAGACTCTGTGTTCAAATCCCAGGCCTGACAGGAAAAACAAAAGGTATGAATGCAAAGCTGGGGAGCTTCATTAGTATTTTTACAATTTTTTTTTCGTGGGGCTTGAGCTCTGGTCTTGGGCACTGTCACTGTGCTCTTCAGCTCAAGACGAGCACACTACCGCTTGAGCCACAGCAACACTTCTGGTTTTCTAGTGCTTTATTGGAGATAAGAGTCTCATGGGATTATTTACTTGGTCTGTCTCCATTCTCTTGATGTGGGCACTGAGGGCAATAAATTTGCCCCTCAGGACTGCTTTTGCTGTGTCCCACAAGTTTCTTTGTGAGGTGTTTTCATTTTCATTGAGTTGAAGGAAATGCTTTATTTCTTCTCTGATCTCTTCTGTTACCCAGGCACTGTTAAAGAGTGTGCTGTTCTATTTCCATGTATTAGAGAAATTTCTGCGGTATGCTTTGTTATTGAGAGCTAGCTTGATTCCACTGTGGTCAGATAGGATACAGGGGATTATGTCGATCCCTTTGTATTTGCTTAAGTTCCTTGCATGAACTATGATATGGTCTATTTTGGAGAAAGTTCCATGAGCTGCTGAGAAGAATGTGTACTGTGTTGTTTTAGGGTGAAATACTCGGTAGATGTCAGTTAATTCCGCTTGACGTATGGCCTCACTTAATTCGGTAGCTTCTTTGCCAATCCTCTGGTTGGTAGACCTGTCCTTTGGTGAGAGTGGTGTGTTAAAGTCTCCTAGTATTATCGTATTGGGATCTATTTTATTCTGTAAGTTTGAGAGTATTTGTTTGACATATCTGGGTGCACCAATATTTGGGGCATATAAGTTGATGATGGTTATATCCTCCTCTTGGATTGTTCCCTTTATTAATATGTAGTGTCCGTCCTTGTCTTTCTGTACTGATTTTAATGAAAAGTTTATTTTGTCAGATATCAGGATAGCTACACCTGCTTTCTTACTGGGGGCATTTGATTGGTAGATCCTTTTCCACCCCTTCACTCTGAGTTTGTTTGTATGTTTGGCTGAGAGGTGGGTCTCCTGAAGGCAACAGATGGATGGGTCTTGTTTTCTGATCCAGTCCTCAGTTCGTTTTCTTTTAATTGGCGAATTCAGCCCATTTATATTAAGAGAAAGTATAGAGAGATGCATTGTTGTCCCTGCCATTCCGTTTTCCTAAGTTTTTCTTCTTTCCTTTCCTCCTGTGCTTGCTCAGTTAGACTTTGAGTAATGCCTGTTTGGGGTGTGAATTTCCGGAAATTATGTAATCACTTAATCACAATCAAAAAAAAAAAAAGAACCTCGGGGAAGGGAGGGAGGGAGGGGATGGTAGGGGGAAAACAATGGAGGGGGTAAAAATGTTCAAGAGGAAGTGTACTCATTACCTCACTCATGCAACTGTAACCCTCTGTATAGTATCTGTACAATAAAAAAAAAAACACCATTGATACTTTCAAAGATTTGCATTAAATATGTAAATTGCAAAAAAAAAAAAAAGAGTCTCATGGGCTTTATAGCCTGGGTTGGATTTGAACCACAATTCTCAGCCTCTTGAGTAGCTAAGATTACAGTTGTGAGCCACCTGCGCCTGGACATTTTTAATATTTTAAAATTTTATTGATTGATTGATTGATTGCCAATCACAGGGCTTGAACCTCAGCTTCCATCACCCTAGGCTGGGATGGTGCAGCCTCTGGACCCACAGCCGATCATGGGATGGTACGCCTCGGGGGCTGACAGGAAAACAAAATGAAAACAGCACTGAAAAATCCACAATCTGTGGATGGTTGCCAGTTTCTTGTTTTTCCTTTCTTGCATGGTGACCATCCCGGGTCCAAATGACAGGGCTGCAACCTGTAGGTTACCTTGCACTGCTGAAGGCTGGCAGGTTGGCAGCGAAGCCATAGGCCAACCTGAACACCTAGGTCCTGAGTTTGAATCCCGGTCATGCCACTTACAAAGGGCTGGGGAGCCTAAGAAACTATTGCCTATCCATAGGAGCACCAGAGGAATGTGAACAATGTCATGATTCGATAAGTAGTTCATCAATTAGTCTAGCAGAAAATTAGACCAAATAATAACAGGACACAGACTGATTTTAATTCATAGTTTATTATGCACTAAAAGAATACTATTGAACAAATGGAGTCCTCACTAAAGACCTGAGAATCCGTAGGAGCGTAGTATGTGTCATTGAATACTAAATAGACATTTCTGGCAGTATGTAAATATCTTAATTTATATTTATTTGTATACCATCATCTGCATAGAATACTTTTGCTATTTTGGCCAAACCTGGAACTCGATCCCAGGTCTTGGGATCCACTTGGCACCTGCGTGGGCTAGATGCTGCCATGCTGACACTCACCCCTTCATGAATTGGGCCTCCTAGTCCCTCAGTCAAGGTCCCATTATTACCAAAAGTTTCTTCCTGGTGTAAGATTCCATGTGTGACACGTGTTTTCCTTTTCTGTGCAAGTGCTGGGTGTCAGGTATGATGTACATATTATGTCTGCAAAGCTACATGCTATGGAATAGATTGGAACAAATTTAATAAATGTTATAGGTGTACTCACAGTCCATAAAATAAATGTTAAATCAATCAATCAATCAATAATAATATAATATAATGAATTACTCCAACAAACACGATTTAAAATGAATATAGAGATATAACTCAAATATTTAAAATGTCTATAAATGTTATGTTTTTCAGTACTGGTGCTTGAATTCAGGCCTAGGGAAGAGTTGAGAAGTGCATGCATGATTGACATAGGAAATGTTAGGCAAGATCTTAATTAAGACTGCATGAAGTGTGACAATAATTACATTCAGGAAATCGAAGCATTGGGAAAAATCCAAGAATCGGTAGTCACATGGAAGATAGGATTCCAACACAGCTCGCCACATCTCCTACGTTATACAAACAGGCCTTTATTAGAATACTAATTTCAGCTTATGAATGGAATGAATATGGTGCTCCACCCCCACCCTGGGGCTACATCTCAGGTCCTGGGTATGGCCTAGCTCCTTAGTGGCTCACAAGCTGGTGTGCTCATTTGGACCCATTTGGCAGTTGGTTCTACTAGGCCCTGAGTTCAACTTCCAGCACTGCCAAAAGGTTCATCCTGATGTGAGATGCCAAACCTTGGAGATGTTTTCCTATACTGTGCATGTCCTGGGTCACAGCTAGAATCTAGAAAGCATAGGCAACTCTATACCCATGGGAATAGGTTGTCATCCATGTGAGCACAGTTATATATGTCATCCTATACTCAATAAAATACACAATACATAGATGAATAAGACACAAAAGGAAAAGATTAACTACACTGAAAACAAGGTGCATACCACACCTGTATGTAAATAGAGATCCTAGATTTAAAAGAGGTGGGCTTGTGCAGTGCTGGGGCTTCAAATGAGGCCCAGTACCAGGCCTGACCTTTTAGTTTTCAAAGATGGTGAGCTTCCCTTCTCCCACAGTGCAACAGAGTTACCCAAACCTGAGTTCAAATCCCAGCTCTCGCAGAAAAATGGCACAAATTCTGAGCTAGAGTTCTTCGTTCATAGTTTTTTAATTTTTTTTTTTTTTTACCAGACCCAGGGCTTGAACTCAAGTAGTGGTAACTCTGCCTCAGCTCTGATCACCCTAGGCTGCAGCCTCTGGACCCACAGCCTCTCCTCGGACCCTAGGACCCTGGGGCTTGCTGGAAAAAAAAAAAGCCGCGAGGGGAAAAAAAGCAGCTGGAAGTTCCACCTGACAATTTTATGTTTTTTTTTTCTTTCCATGGTGACCATTCTGGGTACGAACATGGCTGCCTGCAGAGTGAAAGTGACCTGGCATGGCTGAAGGCCTGCTGGTTTTCGTGAAGCCACAGGCTAACCAGACAATGGAGGCCCAGAGGACGAATCCCAGTCAGCCCTGTTAAGATGAGGGAATGGCCAGAGATCCTGGGACACTTTTTTCCGGGCCTAGGAAGAATGGTGGAATGCAATCAATCTCATCCTTGAATGAGTAGTTCCTGCTTGATGTGAGTAGGAAATGATAGGCAAGACTCATGGGGTATCGATTATTTTTAATGAAGAATTGATGAAGAGTGACCATAATCATCACAGTCATGAAATGGAGGCATTGGGGAAGGTAGAACACAAGGTAGATTCCATCACAGGTCGCCATCTCTCCTACACTATAAAAATATGTACTTATTTGCATACTAACTTGCACTTAGAAATGCATGACTATTCCCCCCCCCCCCAATCCCCTCCTCCTAGGGTTGTATCTCAGGTCCTGGGACTGGCCTACCTCCTTAGTGGCTCACAGGCTGGTTTGCTCACCTTTACCCATTCACCAATTGGGCCTGCTAGGCCCTGAGTTTGAATCCCAGCACTGTAAAATGATTATCCTGATGTGAGAAGCCCGTCGATCCATCTGTTTTCCTGTCCTGAGAAAGACCTGGGTCTCAGGGAGGACAGAGATTACTACATAGGCACCCTATACCCAAGGGAATGGGTTGTCATCCATGTCAGCACAGTTATATCTGTCGTCATAATCAATAAAATACACATTGCATCCATGAATAAGACACAAAATAAAGAGAAGGAGTACACTGAATGCAAGATGTCACCCATCCATGTATGATAATATAGATCCTGTATTTAAATTATGAATTCATGACTATTATGATCCCCCTTTCCAGAGCTCAGTCTCAGGACCTGTGACCCGTCCAGCAGGTTCAGTTATTCGTTAGGCTCGAGGAGGCACCTCCTAAAAACCAATGGGGGTGAGAGAGAAATGAGACCAAGTGCATAAAGAAAGACAAAGTCAGTCTGAGTCACGTCAAGGTCTGCTTTATTAAGGTGAGGCAGGGTTTATATACCCAAAAGGACAGGGGAAGGGAGAGAATGAAAAAACTTTGCAGAAGCAAGGGTGAGAAGTCCCGGGGTCAGGGATGGGTCGTGCTTTTCCTTTGGCCGTTGTGCTAATCTTAAAGGTACCTCCTGTAGTTTCTCTAGGAGACATTTATGGTTAGCCAGGCGCCGCTTGCTTAGGGCTGGAGATAAGAGAAATGTTTATGGTTAGTAAAATGTTGCCTGCTTAGGGCTGGAGGAATATTTATGGTTAGCCAAATGTAGTTTGTTTAGGGCTGGAGGAATATTTATGGTTAGCCAAATGTAGTTTGTTTAGGGCTGGAGGAATATTATCTTTCCATACACTTTCTTGGCTCCCAACAAATCCCCCTTTCTTATTTAGAAAATTGACCATCAATTGTTGGCTGCTCTTTTTAAGGGGGTGACAGAGGCCCTGTTCCTCTTAAGGGCCCAGGGTTTTTCTCCACTCCCGAGCGAGCGTCCTCACTCGGGGAGGGGAGTTTTACAGGCCTTGGCATGTTTTTTGAGGAGACAGCTTGTGGGTATGCATGCCAACCGTCATGCACCAGAGCTTGCCACTCAGGGGTCTTGGGTTTTGGGATCTCTCAGATTCATCCCCCTGCAGTCCTACCTGCACCCTTGATTAGAGCATTTCTTCTTCCTCCCATAGGTGCATCCTCCCCCAAGCGGAGGGGCCTGTAGGAGGAGGGGCGAACCTGTCCTTTATGGCAATAGGTCTTGCCCGTTGAATGGTCAGAAGTTACGAATAAGAAGAAAGATTTTCTAAATAAGAAAAAGAAAAGAAAAAAAAGGGGGGCTGTTTCCCACTGGAACAAGTTCACGGCAAAGCACTAATAAAAGGCCTAGGGTAAATCCTCAATCTCAATGCCTTAGTCCACCATATCGAGGTGATGATGATGAACCTGTATGGGCTTAGAAGACCAGAGATTAATCTGTTATTTAATAAATTTAAACAGGAAGGTCCAAGTCTGGAGTTCTAGCTGCATCTGTAAGAGAAAAGGCATCATCTTCGGGGAGAAGGTTTCCCCTGGGTTGTGGTAAGCCATTCACCTGTTTTATCAACAAATTTTCCAAAGGTAGGTTATGAGAAAACATTCTGTCTCAGGCTACTGGCTACATGCCTTGTTGAGCCGGCCTGTATGGCCTCTGTATGTAGTGTTATTCAGGGTAAGCTCCATAATACTCCTGTTATTGGATATTTTCTAGCTTTTTAGGAATCATTAGGAAAGAAGTGTATGGAATTGCAGTCCTTCTCTAGGGGTGGCCATGGTGTGCTCCGTGGGGTCCTCCTGAGTCTCTAAGCGATGATAATGCACCGAGATCAAATTTTTTGGAAGAGCAGAATCTATTTGATTTTTTATAAAGCGCGTAAGGCGCTGAAAAGCCCAAGGGCCAAAGGAAACAAGCAAAAGTAATCCAACAAGGGGACCCAGGAGGGGAAGAACATAGGGTAAAAGTCCCCCTCAAGCAGCCCAAATAGGGCACTCAAAAAACTCATGTCGCCGTCTTTCAATCTCCTCCTGATGTTTTTAAACTCGATCTCTTACAATGCTAGACTTATTGGCATAAAAACAGCACTTTTTCTGTAAAGTTAAGCAAATGCCACCTCTGTCAGCAGTTAAGAGATCTAAACCTCTGCGATTTTGTAAAGCCACCTCAGCTAATGAATCTAACTGATCCTGAAGATCTTTAACAGATTGATAAACTTTAGTAATATCATCAGCTAATTGTTGTGAAAGCTTGGAGTATGAGGAGACAGCAGTGGCTAATCCTGCAGTCCCAGTGCCTAAAGCACCAGCCACTCCAAGTCCTATCAGTAGGGGAATAAATTGTACCACCCTTTTATGTCGGGGAACAAAATAATCAAAGGCAGGAATGGGTACTGGCTCATCTCCGGAAATCAAGTCAATGTCTGGGAGCAAAATAGCTGGAATACAGAGCCCTGTCCAATTTTGAGGAAGTACAGTGTAGGCCATATTACTGCCACAAACAAAAACCTGGCTCTGTTGTGAGCATAGGGAGGCAGAAACATTAATAACATTGTTGCACAGGGAAAAGGAGGATATCCCAACATCAATGTCATACTACCTGGGGAAGTTTATAACACTCTTTGCAATAAAACAATTAGCGCGGATGATCAAACTGAGGTAGTCACTCTGGGAGGTAAGGGTTAGGGAATCTACAGTGTTACAGGCTTGTGATTGATTAACACTTGGCCTAGTCTGCTGGGCTCATCAAATGGCCCTTATCTTGAGCCCCCTAAATCGGGAATTTTTACACAGGAATGCGGAGGAACATACTCTTTGTTCCTTATCTTGGGTCCCATTTGGCCATTTGGGGAATTTACTTGTTAGCCCTTTATTTACGACTACAGAGCTTGTCCCAGGGCCGACATCTAGACTCCGAAACTTTTTATATATCTCCAGGGAGGGGAAGGGTCAGTGCTAGCGCAAGCAAGTTTACAGAAGCAAAACCAGCAGTTAGCAATTGTAAAATGTAACTCTAATTTTTAATCTTTTCTTCCCCCTTTTTTCTTTGGGCTAATTTTAATCTTAAAATTTAGGGGGTTCTTATCTCAGTCGTAGGGGTGTCTCTATATTATCTTGTGGGGTGTCAGTTGTTCTCAATGCTTGGTATTTGGACCTCAGAACTAATAGACGGACTATGCTGATCTTTTTCTTTTACAAAAGACACCAGTCTGTTGAGTATACAAGGTCCGATTGTAACAAAAGTAACAGTACCAGAGCCCCTTACTTTTTTTTTTCACCAGTCCTGACTCCTGTATCGTAGTTAACTTAATTTTATACCAGCTTTCCTTGTAAGCTCCAATTTGAAGACATACTCATACCATCTGCTACATACTTAAACTTTTTAAGGTTTGTCTTAAAGACAATCCTTACTTTTTAAATTTTTCCAATTCCCCCAAGGCTTTCTTTACTACCCTTTTTTTTTTTTTTTACAATTTCTTGAGCATCTTTGTGGCTGGAGTTTAAAAACTGCCCAATTTTCCTTTGGCTTGTGGAATCTTTATCTTAGAACAGCCTTAAGGCACCACTGTGATGCAGAAGCTTGCTAGATTTTAAGGCTAAGAGTATTACCTTCATTGATAATACACTCAGGTTATTACCATACCAGAGCCAAACTAGGCTGTGACCATAGAGTGGATTTTCACTCACTATGCACTGAAGTGCCTAAGGCAAGCAAGCCAGTGATATTCTTGTCCCCAGTATCCACTGTGGGAATAGAGAGGATTTTTGGATATCACCTAAAAGAATGTCCCATAAGATCTCAGATTTAGCAGCAGTCAACCAGGAAGCAGACTCAGGTGATGGAATCAGGCAGGAGTTCCTCCAGGTGGCTGTCAGGCCGTCGTTGAACTTTACCCATCAGGGTAGGCAGCAGCAGCAGCAGCAGCAGCAGGGCCTCTCAGTGGCTCCAAGGGACTGTCACACCTCATGCTGGGCTGTAAATTCCTACACAGACTGGTTAAGGATACATTGCATAGGCTTGGTAGGCTTTGATCCTGCTGGTTTTTAAGATCTTTAAACAATAGCCCAGGACAATTTACCAAAATCACAACTCTTTTTACTAACCAGATATTTTTGTAAATAGACACAGAAGGCTCAAAAGGCTTAGTCTTGTAGCCATCTCTGACAGATGCAGTCTCCACACCTTGAACACCTACAACAATTAACACTATTCTTTATGCCTTTTTTTTCATCTATTTTGCCTCATTTCTCCAAAATTTCTGACTCTGGACCCTTGATCTTTAAAAATGGGGGTAGAAGGGCAAAGGTCCATCTTCCGTAACTTCTTCAAGCTGACTTTAGGGGCGTTGATCTTACCTAGCCAGGAACCTATAACTTTAGCCTATTTTACAAAGAGGCTATCAGGGTTAGATGTCATTAAGAACAATGTTTAACTTTTCACAACTGCACAGACCTTTTCTCCGGCTACAGCAGTGTAGCTTGTTTAGCACTCTGGTTTGTAAAAGCATCTTCCTAGATGGCTTAGGAATGTGATCTCTAATGATCCCAACAATGCCTAAATTACCTTTGCAGGCCTTGAGACAGATATCAATAGAAACACTCTCTCAGGTTTACAAGCTTTTTCCTGAGCAGATGAATTTCCTGTAACTAGTGTCAGTTCAATTAGAGCTGCCAATTAAAGCTTTTGGCACATAAAGGGGTTGAGATTTAAACTATCCCCCAATTTTATAACATTAGCTTTTTATTATTATCACAGAGGACTGGCAAGTTCCTGTCCCTTACAAGGTAGATAGTCATGGACATTAGGCATGCTTACAAACTCTTCCCATGACCTCCCGGCTCTGACCAGTTTTGAAGGGCCACGCACAAATGACTCTAGGATCTGACATTTTTGCCATCCAAGCAGTGGCTTACTGCCTTTGGATGCTCATCCATTGCTTTTGTTTCAGGAGTGTCTTTTCCACATTGGGATAAATGCCTCATTGGCATTTTTCTTAGCTGGTTGCTAAGAAAACTTGGGGCCTGAGCACTGTCCCTCAGCTCTACAGCTTAAGGCTAGCACTCTGCCACTTTGAGTCTCGAGCTTGGGGCTTGAGTACTGTCCCCTGACTCTTTAGTCCAGGGTTAGTACTCTGCTGGCTGAATAGAGGTGACAGTCTCACAGGAACCTTTTTGTGCCCGGGCTGGCTTTGAACCAGTTTGCAGATCAATGAGTCTTACAAAAGGCCATTTTACTCCAATTAAAAGCAACAAGGTGGTCAACACAGAAGTAGCTTTTAAGCATGCTCTTACCTGAAACTTATTAAGAGTCAAAGTTACATCTGACAACTTGTAAGAATCCTCTGTGCTTTGCTCGGCTTGCTGGAAACTTAAAAAACCTATAAGAGCAAACTAGAATAGCAATTATTTTGGTAATCCTAATTCTTTCTTTGTGCACTTTGAGGCAAATGTTAAGAACAATTTTACAGTTAAACTTTATATCCAAAAATCCATTTCTAATTTTTTTTAAAACCTCTTATTAATCACCTTTACTATTTTATGCTTTAGTTTTTATTTGCATTTTGAAAAGATCCCTTGAAATCTTGAGGTCAAGTGTCACTCATTGCCTCTTGGTTGCTTGTTTTAAAACAGACACACATTAAGATTTTTAAACTCAAATGACAATTTTTCCTTAATGCAAGAATTACAGTCACCATCACTATACCACGAAGCTAGACTTAACACCTTTATAACTTTTAAAAACATCCTAATGGTAGAACATAATTGAAAGTAAGCCACATTATATAAATAACGTTTTAACCCTCTTTTTAAGGCCTTCCTAATTTTAATGTTAACACATCCAAGGGGAAGTTTTAGCAATACTAATCAGATCATCACATCACTCATTTTAACCACCATGTTTTCAGTGTCTATCTGCAGAGAAAAGAGAGAACAAAGATGGGCCACTCAGCCCCTTCTATGGAATGGGCACACACCCAGTCCGACTCTTTAGGGTTAGATGAACTGCGTTTGTGCCAGCTTGCCTTCTTTTACCATGCATGGACTCCTCTCAGGACTTGTCCCACCATGCATGACCAGCTGAACTGCACTTGTGCTTGTTCACCCCTCACCCTAAAGATAGGTCTTCTGTTGGCTTCTAAGTTTTTCCTTTTTTATCTCTTGGTTCTCGAATGAAATACACAGTTTTTAGATAGACAGAACAGGTAACATCTTTGACAGTGTTAAACTAACCTTTACATTTAAATTTCTAATATTTATCCCCAAATTTTAGCCAAGGGAACTAGATCCCAAACAGCCAATGCATTTTTGTTAAGCCAGGCAACTTGATTACAGTATAAACTGTCTTATGCATTTTACAATATTAGTTTTTAAATACCAGATTTTCTAATTTGCAAGTTAAAGAATCCTTACAAAGCCATTTAAAACAATGCGAAGATTTTTTTTTTTGTCAATGTCCAAACCTCATAACTTTTGAATTTTAAATTTAAACTCACCCAATTGTTACAGCATGTTGACAATTTTTATCTTTGAACACGTTCACAGACACACACAAGACACTCACACAGATCTTAAAGCGCGCAAAAATCAAAATCAGTTGTACGTACACTTTTTAAAGTTTTTAAACAAAAATTTAAGACAGTATTTCTTTTAAACTAGGTACCTTTGTCGGGCTTCATTTTCCCAGAGCTTGCTTGTTAGCAAGGCAATTCACTACTTAGTCTTTTGAATCTCTGTGCTGTTCTCATTCAGCAAGCTGAATCCAGAGTCTGCTGAGTGAGTCTGCCACACTCACCCAGAACTTCCCGACCTCAGAAAACATAAAACAAACACACACACTAAACAAGACAAACAAGTGGCCACAAAGACAAAATCAGGTCTCAGTGAATGGGGCAACATCTCACCACCATTCACTTACCAGGGGTCTCAACACCCTTACTCACCTCCGGAGGATTTTTCTCTTAGATTCCTGCAGATGTTGACCCAGGGGCCTTCCAAGGTGGAGGAGAATTCCCAGTCATCTTGGGGCAAGGGAAAAAAATCCCTAGCGGCCGTCCCCTCAGACTGACAGGTTCTCCCCCACACTCAGACCCCCTGAGCCAAGGCCCAAGGCTGAGATCTAACTGGGGCCACTCGCAGGTGGTCAGTGGCAATTTCATAATTGACAAACAAGCAAGTTCCTAAAACCTGACAATCTGGGCTCGAGCTGTAACTTTTTTCCAGTGATTTAAATCAGACTTAAGGGGGTTGTTAGTTGCCACCCCTTCCCTTTAAGGACAACAAGACAGACAACAGAGACAATTAACACTAAACAGAAACAGAGGAAACCAGACAGGCGCTGCGCGGCAGTCGAAGGACTGCAAACAGAAAAAGCAACTTCAGATGGGAGTGGCCATCTGAATATGTTTTTTGTTTATGATAGCCTGAGCCTCTGCCTTATCTATAAATTCAGCCTTCCAGGTTAAATATTGACCTCTGGTCAGGACCGATTGTACAATCTTATTCCATTCATGAGGCAGCAGGTGTCCTCCGTTAAAATCAATAAGCGGGCACCATCTCTTCCCTTTTCTACCTCTTTTAAAATGTCCCTGATAATCCCATAAAAACTAAAAAAGTCCTCGGGAATTTCTTCTCCTTTAGCCGCTAAATCATTGATATCTTTCCCTACTTTACTCCAGGTAAGGGGATGAATGTCCGGGTCACTCAAAATTAGCCAAGGATATTTTTCCCCGACAAAACAAAAAAATTTTACAAGATCCTTTCTTTTTACTCTTATTTCTCTCTCCCTAAGAGCTTCCTTCATTTCCTTTATAAATAAAGCCTCTTTAGACAACGTCTTTCCCATGGCTTCTTTGAACGGCAAACTTACCTCAAGACTTCCCACGGTGCACGAGTGATGCGATGTGGGCGTCTCTACCCTTAAATGATTGGGGATCCCCATCTCCAGCGCCGTCGGGTAGGTCACCGCGCCTCGAGCCCCACATTGGGCGCCACTTGACCCGTCCAGCAGGTTCAGTTATTCGTTAGGCTCGAGGAGGCACCTCCTAAAAACCAATGGGGGCGAGAGAGAAACGAGACCAAGCGCATAAAGAAAGACAAAGTCAGTCTGAGTCACGTCAAGGTCTGCTTTATTAAGGTGAGGCAGGGTTTATATACCCAAAAGGACAGGGGAAGGGAGAGAATGAAAAAACTTTGCAGAAGCAAGGGTGAGAAGTCCCGGGGTCAGGGATGGGTCATGCTTTTCCTTTGGCCGTTGTGCTAATCTTAAAGGTACCTCCTGTAGTTTCTCTAGGAGACATTTATGGTTAGCCAGGCGCCGCTTGCTTAGGGCTGGAGATAAGAGAAATGTTTATGGTTAGTAAAATGTTGCCTGCTTAGGGCTGGAGGAATATTTATGGTTAGCCAAATGTAGTTTGTTTAGGGCTGGAGGAATATTTATGGTTAGCCAAAAGTAGTTTGTTTAGGGCTGGAGGAATATGATCTTTCCATACACTTTCTTGGCTCCCAACAGACCTGGGTACATCCTAGCTCTGTAGTGGCTCACAGGCTGGTGTGCTCAAATTGACCATTCACCAATTGGGCCTGCTGGGCCCTGAGTTCAAATCCCAGCACTTCCAAAAGATTCATCGTGATGTGAGAAGCCCATCGATCCACCTGTTTTCCTGTCCTGTGAAAGTCCTGGGCCTCAGCAAGGATGGAGAATGCTATATAGGCAACTCTATAGCCATGGGAATAGGTTGTCATCCATGTCAGCACAGATATACCTGTCACCATACTCAATAAAATACACAATACATCCATGAATAACACTCAAAATAAAAAGAAGATAACGACATTGAATGCAAGATGCATACCACACCTGTATGTAAATAGAGATCCTAGGTGTTAATGAGGTGGGCTTGTTATTTTGTCCAGTGCTTGGGCTTCAAATTAAGCTCTGTACCGGGCCTGACATTCTAGTCTTCAAGGATGGTGAGCTTGCCCTTCTCCCACAGTGCAATGGGGTTCCCTAGACCTGAGTTCAAATCCCAGCTCTAGCAGTATAAAAGTGTGAGTTCTTAGCTAGAGTGCTTCGTTCATAATTTTTTATTTTTATTTTTTTGCCAGACCCAGGGCTTGAACTCAAGTCATGGCAACTCTGCCTCAGCTCTGATCATCCTAGGCTGCAGCCTCTGGACCCACAGCCCATCCTCTGACCCTAGGATCCCGGGGCTTGCTGGAAAAAAAAAAGGCCGCTGGGGGAATAAAAGCGGTGGGAAGTTCCACATGGCGATTTTACATATATTTTCCTTTGCATGCTGACCATGCTGGGTCCAAACACGGTGGCCTGCAGAGTGAAGGTTACCTAGTGTGGCTGATGGCTTGTTACCTATCCCAAGAGCCAGAGGCCGACCCAGCAACAGAGGCCCCGAGGTCGAATCCCGGTCAGTCCCCATACATTGAGGGAATGGCGGGAGATCCTGAGATACTCGTTTCTGGATCTAGGAAGAGTCACGGAATTCGATGGATCTCATCTTTGAATGAGTAGTTCCTGCTTGATGGGAGTAGGAAATGATAGGCAAGACTCATGGGATATCTGTTATTTTTAATGAAGAGTTGATGAAACATGACCATAATTATCACAGTCATGAAATGGAGGCATTGGGGAAGATCCAAGAATTGTTAGTCACAAGGTAGATTGGATTCCGTCACTGGTCACCATCCTACTCTATACAAATATGTACTTATTTACATACCACCTTCAGATTATGAATGGATGACTATTGTGCTCCCCATTCTCTCCCCCCCTTGTGGGGTTCAATCTGATGTCCTGGGAATGGCCTAGCTCCTTAGTGGCTCACAGGCTGGTGTGCTTACCTGGACCCATTCGCCTATTGGGCCTGCCAGTCCCCGAGGTCAGATCCCAGCACTGCCAAAAGATGAATCCTGATGTGAGAAGCCAATCGTTGCACCTGTTTTTCTGTCCCGTGAAAGTCCTGGGTCTCAGCTAGGATGCAGTATGCTATGTATGCAACTCTATATTCATGGAAATCAGTTGCCATCCATGTCAGCACAGTTATAGCTGTCATTATATGCAATAAAATACAAAATGCATCCATGACTAAGACACACAATAAAAAGAATATCTACACTGAATGCATGATGCATTCCACATCTCTATGTAAAGAGAGATCTTATGTGTAAAATAGGTGAGCATATGATTTTTGTGAGTGCTGGGGCTTCGGTTCAGGTCCTGGGACTAGGTCTGACCTTGTAGTCTTCAAGGATGGTGAGCTTCACCTTTCCCCACAGTGCAACAAAGTTACCCAGACCTGAGTTGGAATCTCAGAGGTGGCAGAAAAATGGTGAGAATTCTGAGCCAAGGTGTGTTATTATTATTATTATTATTGCCAAGCATCTGATTTGAACTCAGTTCATGATCACCTCAGGCTGGCAACCTCTCATGGGCACATAGCCAATCCTGGGATCCTAGGCTCTGAAGCTTTGCAGGAAAAAATGTCAGAAAAATGACAGGAAAAAAAGACAGAAAAATGACAGAAAAAATGTCACAGGACGGATGTTTTTATATTTTCTTCTTGTGCACGTTGAACATCCTGGGTCTGAATTACACGGCTGCAAAGGGTACTTCACCTTGCATTGGTGAAGGCTAACCGGCTATCAGGGAAGCCTTAGGCCCATATGGCAAAATAGGCCCTGAGCTTGAATCCTGGTCCTGACACCTACCAATGGGGGGAGATCCCAAGATACTTGTTCCTATGCATGGGAATAACAAGGAAATGTTAGCAAACTCATGATTGAATGAGAAGTTTCTTCATGTATTGGTCTAGTCCAAAATTAGATGCAATGATCCGAGGACGATGATTCATCTTAATGAATGGTTTATTAAGCATGAAAAGAATACTATTCCTTCAATGGTGGCATAATAAAGACCTAAGAGTTAGTAGGAACGTAGTTGATGTCATTGAATCTTAGGTAGATGTCTCTGGCACTCTGTACAAATATATATTTATTGGTGTTCTACCACCAGTCTATCCATGTATGGCTATTTTGTCCACTCCTGGGGCTTAATCTCAGGGTCTGGAAATGCCCTGGCAGCTTCATTGCTGCCGTGTTGACACACCCATTCAGGGTCTGAATTGGGTCTGCCAGGCCCTGAGTTCAGATCCCAGCACTGCCAACAATTGGATCATGGAGTAAAAAGCTGAGTGTGATATCTGTTTTCCTTTTCTCTGAGAGTCCTGGGTGTCACACATGATGGAGAACACATCTACAAATCTAGATACTATTTGATGGGTTGTCATCAATATCATAAATGGAATGTGTGGCATCACAGTCAATAAAAAATCTCATATAAAAAATATACTTAGAACTCAAAAAATTAAATCCCGCAACAAAAAATCCTCAAAGACACAACTGTTCAATAAATAAGTGGGCTAAAGTCTTAAAGAGAAACTTCTCTGAAGAGGAAAGGAGTATGCCCAATAGACAAATGAAGAAATGCTCAACCTCCCTAGCCATTAAAGAAATGCAAATCCAAACAACATTGAGATACCACCTCACCCAGTTAGAATGGCTATAATCAAGAACTCTAATAACAACAGATGCTGGAGGGGATGTGGACAGAAGGGAACCTTACTGCATTTTTGGTGGGAGTGTGAACTTGTTCAACCACTTTGGAAAGTAATATGGAGGTTCCTCAAAAGACTCCACATAGAGCTCCCCTATGACCCAGCAATCTCACTTTTTGGCATTTACCCAAATGTTTACAAACAAGACACACTAAAGCTACCAGCACGACTATGTTTATTGCAGCACTATTTACTATAGCTAAGATATGGAACCAACCCAGATGCCCCTCAGTAGATGAATGGATCAAGAAAATGTGGTATAGCCGGGCGCTGGTGGCTCAAGCCTGTAATCCTAGCTACTCAGGAGGCTGAGATCTGAGGATCGCGGTTCAAAGCCAGCCCGGGCAGGAGAGGCCGTGAGACTCCTATCTCCAATAAACCACCAGAAAACCGGAAGTGGCGCTGTAGCTCAAGTGGTAGAGCGCTCGCCTGAGCTGAAGAGCTGAGGGACAGCGCCCAGGCCCAGAGTTCAAGCCCCACGACCGACAAAAAAAAAAAAAAAAAGAAAATGTGGTATATATACACAATGGAATTCTATGCCTCAATCAGAAAGAATGACATTGCCCCATTGGTTAGGAAATGGAAAGACCTTGAAAAAATTATATTATGTGAAGTAAGCCAGGCCCAAAGAAACATAGGTCCCATGGTTTCCCTTATTTGCAATATCTAGTATATGTCTGAGTCAAGCAGAAAAGGTCAGATAAGGTGAAGTTAAGGAAATGAACCCTAAGATATGTATTCAAATGTTTTTTTTTCTTTCTTGCGATTGTTTCTAACACATTTATAAGATGATTTCTTTGTTGCTTTGAATGTCCCTCCCCCACAGTATAACACCTGCTTTCACTGTATTTGATGTCAGTATAATTTTTGGAGGGGAAGGGGAAAAACAAGTCGTTTAAATAGGGATACAGGTGGACCCCTTGCAACAATGAGATGTACAAGTCGTTATGTCGAAAACGAACTTTACAACTTTGGTGCAGCATGGCAGGTGGGAGCAAGGAGGTTTGGGTGGAGGCGGAGGGGAGGATGGGAAGGGATAGGAAGGGGAAACAAAGGAGGAGGCTACAATGTTTGATAAGAAATGTACTCATTATCTTGCCCTTGTAATTGTAACTCCTCTGTACAGTATTTTCACAATAAAAAATGGAAAATAAATGAATAAAACAAAAATACAATAAATAAGCACAACAAACAGGACATGGACTGAACATCTATACATACTTACAAATCCTATCTTTGCAATGTATATAAATAGAATGTTTCCAGGGCTGGGACTTGAATTCAGGCCTAGGGTCCAGGCCTTATTTTCTTGTCTTCAAGCATGGTGAGCTTCCCCTTCATCCACAGTGCTTCAGAGTTACCACGGCCTTAAGTTCAAATTCAAAGGTAGGAGAAATGGTGTGAATTGCAAGCCAGGGAGGTATTTTTTTTTTTTTTTTGCCAAGCACGGTCTCGAACTCAGGTCATGGCAAACGTGCCTCAGATTTCATCACTATAGGCTGGTGTGCAGCCCCTGGAAACACAGCCCATCCTGGGATCCTAGAACTTCAGGCCTTGTGCAGGGGGAGCGGGGAATGCACAGAAAAAAAGTGGCAGGATGGTGTTTTTACATTTTCTTCCTTTGCACCATGGCAACCTGGCTCCAAAGGATACTTCACTTTGCATTGCTGAAAGCTTGCAGGAGACTGGGAAAGCCATAATCCAGAACAATGATTAGCCAGGCACCAGTGCCTCTCAGCAGCCCTCCTTGATACTTACAAGGCTGTGATAGGAGGATAATGGTCAAAGTCACCCTAAGAAGGAAAGTCCTTAAGACCCCTGTCCAACCTCAATAACAACAAAGCAAATGTAGAGCTGTGTGGCTCCAGTGGTAGAGGGCTAATCTTGAGCAAGAACAACTCATGGACTATGCCCAGATCCTGAGTTCAAGGCCCAGCACTGGCAACAAACAGACATACACAACAATCTGTGTAGCCATCTGGCTGAAGCAGGTCTCCCTCTTGACCCCAAATGGATTGGACAGTTTCCTGGTAAAGGGGCTGCTGTCATCTTGACTCTGTCCATTCTGTCTGCATCACAGGATTCCAGGCACACCCCCATTCTTTCATGGTTCTTTTTGACCAATGGGATACAAGAATAGTGGCCGCGCCCACATTCCATGCTTCCCAGTAGCACCTGGATTCCTTCTGTTGGTTGACACCACTACCAGCAGTTGAGGAAGGTAGAGGTGGCTGAGTGGTGAGCAAGAGACTCTAGGTGACTTTGAGGTAGAATAGGAAATGATGTCCTAGTTGGTGAGTGGGAGAATAGAGGATTTCCTAGACCCTGGAAGCATGGCCAGCCCAACTTTCCCATCCCTTTGCTCAGATGTCTGAACCAATAAAAATCAATGAGAGAACTGTGGGCAAAAAACTGCCACAAGAACACCAGCAGTATCCTCCCGACAGACCTGAAACATTCAAGAAAACAAAGAACATGGAAAAAGGGAGGGATCCCCAAGACAAACACCACTGGGGAGCCAGATTGAATGGAGAGTCCGGCCAAAGGTGATGCCAACCATGGGCCTCCCCTGCCTTTGGACACAGTCACAGCCACCAGGGTCCAGAGTGTCAAGGGTCCCAATACCACCAAGGATCCACAGAGGTTCTACCCTCATGTGGTACCCACCCTGGAAAACAGAAAAGAAGAAACCAGTCACTATTTGCCAAGATCCAACCACTGAAGCAGGGAAAGGCAGACCCACAGGGTCAATGAGAGTAAGAGAGGGAGAAGATAGCCCAGATACATGCAGAGCCAAAAATGGAGGTAGAGATCCACAAGGCACCCATATAGTGGTTGGTGTCAGCAGAAAGCGATTTACAATGTGCACTGGCCCAAGTGCAGCAGGCCACTGATGATAGAGAAAGGGATCACGCAGCTCTTACCAGCTGCCTGCAAGCTACAGAGTGGCGCATGGCAGAGCTGGAGATAGTGGTTTCTGTGGTCACTGCTGGAAAGGAGGAGACCAGAATGTTCTTCAAACAGCTGAATGATGTGATCCTTCAGCTCAAGGACAAGACCAGTAACTTTGATGACCTGGAGCAAGTGAACACAGAGTTGCAGGAGATGGTGGAAGCGCTGTGGATACAGAGGAGCAACATGAAGAAGAGAATATGCAAGTTCCAACAAGTGCTGGAGGGGTGTGAGGTACTGAAGACACTACTGGACAATCTGACGTGGCTGGTGACCACAGCGAATCTGTAGAGAGACACCTTCATGGAGGACCTGAGCATTGAGAGGTCCGCACAGAAGAAGGAGGCATGGTAGCTGACCCAATGGGTGAACCAACTGACAGAGGAGAAGGAATGAGGGGCAAGGCATGTGTTGGACCTAGGGAATGAGCTGTGAGAACTGAGAAGGAAGCTGGTAAAGCCATGCCCACTACGGGACCATCTCAGGCCAAGCGGCAGCTGCAAGGACAGGTCTACAGCAAGCAGATGGAGTTGAAAAACCTGGAGGAACAACTTCACATCCAGGTCCAGGAAAACCAGTCTCCGTCTTCAGAACATAGAGCAGCAGGAGCAACTGCAGAGACTGGAGGAGAAAGCCTAGGATCAGTAGGAGATCCATGAGACCCCATGATGAGAATGTGTGTGGAATGAACAACCGGAGGAAAAGCTGGCCCTGCTGTGGGACGTTCTCCACAGCGTGAGCAGTGAGAAGGAGGAGTTCGCCAGCATCCTGGAATCAGAGCAGCAGATGAAGAAATATCTGCGGGAACAGTTGGACTGCTCAGAGGAGAAGATAGAGAAATGGAGAGTGGTGGCTGAGAGATAGAGCCAAGCAGCTCAGGAGCAGCAGGAGCAGTCCCTGGGCCAGTGCAGGAGTTCAGAGAATCCTGTGAATGGCACATTGCCTCCAATGAGCGACTGTGCTCTGAGAAGGAGGCCCTGCAGCAGACTTAGAGAGGCAGACCCAGCTGCTGGAGCAGCTGAAGCAAGTGAAGGGCTCAACAAACTGGAGGGACCAGGTGGTGTCCCCGAATTGGCAGGACACTCTCAAGAGCCTGGAAGCCACCAGATCACAGGAGGAGTGCCTGCAGACAGCTGAGCTTCCTTGCTTTCCCTGGGGAATGGGAAGGCATGAACCCTTGAGAAGCAAAATGTAAGGATGTGACTCCCCCTCATCCCAGCCGATGTGACCATCACAGAGGGTGGAGATGTCTCCCAGACCAAGAGTGACATGGCTCTGAGAGTGTTCCTGGATAATGAGATTCACAGGGGGAAACTCCTGCCGCAAGAATGGCGGGCCAGCTGCAGGCACCCCCTGGCTGACCGAGCAGTTCAGTGCCAGACTGAGCTGGAGCCACAGGCCCTCTGCCCCATGAGCTTCCACCACAACATGCGTGAGGATGGGAAGCAGGACAGATGGGCATCTGAGAAGAAAATCTGCTTCATCCATGACCTGCCTGATGAGGTGGACTTCCAGAGTCCAGTAGGTGAGCTCCACCATTGATGCAGCCAGCTGTTGGCACACATCCGAACTATCGAGGATTCCCTCATGGTGTGTAAAGAACAGATGTTGGTCCTGAATGAGCTGTGTTGGGAGAAAGCCCAGTGCATGTACTGGCTGTCCCAGGAGAAGATGGAGAAGAGGATAGTGCTGCGGGAGCTGCTGTCACTCCTTGCAAGGGAAGGACAGACAGCAGTCTCCAGATGCCAGCACAGGCTGAGGCCCCCACCACCAACACTGCTTCAGACGCCTCAGGGATTGTGGTGGGTGAAATGAGGGAGGAGCAGAAAGGTTTTGAAGAATTGCAACTTGAAGACAGCATGGAAACTGCCAGGGAACAGATCAGGTTTCCCGACCCCATAGTGGACTCCCCCAAGGAGCATGTCCTGCCCCAGATGCCCCACTTCCAGATCCGCACACAGCTCCTAGGCTCAGGGAAGAGTGCTCCCTCACTTTCTCCTGTAGACTGATGTGGATGATGACTCTGTATGTGACATACTGACTCTCAAAAGCCTTGGCAGCCACCAGAAATAGGTGACCAAGTGGCTTTCTCTCAGGCCTCCATCAGCCAGGTGACAGGAAGGTTAAACTGGGGGTCAGGTAGGTCAGAAGCTTCAGGGAGTTGGCCCAAACTCAAGGGATATCTAATGGCCCATTGCTGTCCAGGAAAGAGGTCCATGTTATGCTTATCACAAAGAATAATTTGTTTTCAAAGCAAAATAAAAAGCCTCCAACAAAGATTTCTTCTTTCAATCCTGGGGCTTGAACTCAGGGCCTGGCCATTGTCCTGAGCTCTTTTTGATCAAGACTGGCATTCTACCAGTTGAGCCCCACCTCCTTTTCCAGCTTTTTCTGTGTGGAATAGAACCCAGGGCTTCAGGGATGTTAGGTGACCACTCTACCACTGAGCCACATTCTCAGCTAGGATGATTCTCCCCCCTTCCAAACCTACATGACCATTCCTCAGATAAATAGGAAATAGGTGGTGGTGTATGCATCAAACACCTAGGCCAGCAGCCACCAGGCTTAGTGGGGAAAAGATTTTAGTGTAGAAATCTCTGATTTTGCATGCACGTGGTGTGTGTGTGTGTGTGCGTGCGTGCGTGCGTGCGTGCGTGCGTGCGTGCGTGTCTGTGTTTGTGAACTCAGGGCCTAGGCTCTATCCCTGAGTTTTCTTGCTCAAGGCTAGTGCTTTGCCACTTGAGCCACAGCCCCACTAGTTTTTGGATGGTTAATTGTAGGTAAGAGTCTCAAGGACTTTCCTCTCCAGGGTGGCTTTGAATCATAATGGGGGCCCCAGGGAAGCAAGAGTAAACACAACTCCCAAGTACTATCCCTATGGTGGACTACCCCTGCCCCCTGGTGGCCACACGCAGAACATGCCACCCCATGCCATTATCCTCTAGAGTTCAATTTGGGGAAGTGACCAGAACCAAGCCGACTTTTGCTCACCCTGATTGCTGATGCCAGAGCAGGTCTTTTCAACGCGAGGCCAAGAGAGCTCCAGAAAGCCCAGCTTTCCAGGGACACAAGGAAGGGAGAGGTCAGCTCCAGGTTGACTAAGAGCCTTTGCCCACGGATACCCCAACTTGTCCTTACTTATCACCATAAGACCTGTGAAAGAAAAACCCAAAAAAACAAAATTGGATCTGTGCCTCCATGTGGTACAGCTCTAGCATTGAACCAAAGAGCTCAGAGACAGGGCCCCCAAGCTTTCAATCCAAGACCCCCAGCTGACCTTCCCCCATAAAACACAGGCTGTCTAAATGTGAACTAGTAGGATTTGTGCAGTGTTTCTGAAGAATGGTGATACTGAAGAAAGCACCCTAATTCTAATGACAGCTGAACTTGTGACATATAGCTATGTGCTGAGTCCTTCACAGGGTGCTACTTGCTGGGTTTTTCCCTCATGGGGGTTTTGTGCTGAGTCCTCAAAAAGGTGCTGTTTGGTAAATCATCCCAAAGGGTGCTATGTGCTGAGTCCCTGAGAAGAGTGGGCCGTCCTAGGTTTTTCAAAGGGTGCTGTATGCTGAGTCCATTACACAACATACTGTATGCTGAATCCTTCAAAAGGTGTGGTGTGCTAATGCATCCCAAAGGGTCCTGCTATGTGCTGAGCCCTTGAGAAGAGGGGGATGAGGTATTTTTTGAGTGCCATGTGCCGAGTCCTTTACACAGGGTGCTCTGTACTGTAGGGTGCTCTGTACTGTCCTTCAAATGGTGCTGTGTGCTGAGTGCTTCCACAGTGTGGTATGTGCTGAGTCCTTCAAAATTGTTCTGTGTGCTGAGTTTTTTGAAGGATGCTGTGCACTGGGTGTTTTACACAGTGTGCTTCAACACAGGGTGTGATGAGTCCCTGGGAAAGAGTGAAGCATGCCATGCACTGAGTCCTTTAAACTGGGAGCTATGGACTCCCTCCTTCAAAGGGTGCTGTGTGCTGAGTACTCTACCCAGCACACTACATGCTGAGTCCTTCAAAGGGAGCTGTGTGCTGAGTCATTTACACAGGGTGCTTTGTGCTGATTTTGGAAGAGTGCTGTGTGCTGAGTCATTCCAAAAGGTGCTATGTTCTGAGTCCTTGAGAGATGGTTATCCCTAACACACACACACAAACACAAATACACATACACGCACGAGTGTCACCATGCACCTGCTTGTTGTGTGGAGTGGAGGAGGATGGAGGATAGTCTCCTCCAGCGGTGGGGCTGAGGGGAGATTCAATCCCCTGGGCCAGTACTGGGGGTGGGGTGTAGTGCTGAGCTGAGGTAAGGCTGCAATTGCCATGATCTAGAAGCCTCAGGGCCCAGTCAGGGCTGCAAATGTAGCCGGGGTGGGGGCGGGGCCCAGGGGAGGTGGGGGCGGGGCCCAGGAGCACACTATAGTGGCAGGAATGTCCAGGAGCCCAAGGGGGCAGGGGTGTGTGTGCAGCAGGGGCAGGGTAGCCCAGGAGAGGAATGTGGGGCTGAGAGAGAGCTGGGAGAAGAGCAAGCACGAGCACTAGCATGAGCACTAGCACCCGTGGAAAGGGCTTCAGTGGCTGGCGGCTGCTCCGATCATAGCATGGGTCCTGGACGGAAGCGCAGAGCATGCAGAGCCTGCACGGCAGGCACATCGCCACACGCAGCCCCTCGGAGACACCCAGCCATGGTGACCCTGAGTCTGAGGTCCCGGTGCTGGGAGCACGGCAGAGGCAGTGGCTGCTGAGGCGTTGGCGGCCACAGGATAGGAGGCCGCTGAGGCTGCGGTGGTGGCTGAGGAGGAGCAGAGGCTGTGCACAGCTTCACCACGCGCCCACGCTGCTTTTCAAACATGGCGCTGCTGGCTCGGACCCGCGGAGCCTCTAGCAGTCACCTGGCGGAGCTGTTGCGCCCCTGACCTGCTTGTGGCCCTGACTTGGTTCTGGCCTTCGGTCCTCAGACTCCTGGCGCGCACCCGGAGTCACAGCCTACAGCTTCTCCCAGCAGTTCACGTGAGTTGCCTACCTGCGCTCCCTCACTCAATGACCCCCCCCCCTTAAAGCCCGTCCCCCAGTCTACCCTTCCTCCCCACCCTCGCGGACCCGGACCCTTGCCTCTTGCCTCCCCCTTCCTTCCTTCCTGTGCCTTCCCCCGTACCCCAGAGTCTGTCCTGGCTCTGTGACAAATGCACCCCAAGGGTGGGGGGTGGAGATGGGTGTCCACCCGGGGATCCCACCCTCATCCCTAGTGGCCAGTGTTCCAGGAAAAGGGGAGCTGCAGGGATGGGAGGTGGGGGCACCACAGAGCCCCTGGCCTGGAGCAGTGGGAGCCACACAGCTGTGCATCTGCCCATTCCTCTCCCTGGTGGGAACCTGGTGGCTTTAGTCAGAGTTGGGAAGCTGTACCTCTTGGTTCTTATCCCTTTTGCTGGGGAGGGGGGTGTTGGATACAGAAGATAGACCACCTTGCTGTGTGAGCTCTTGTCTTCTGTGCTCAGTCACCCTTTCACCTGAGGACATTCCCAGAAGAGCCCACTAGAGAGGTGAGGGCACTGGGGTCAGATAGAAGGTGGGTATTTGGGAGAAAAACACACCCCCTCTGACACACATACAACTGGCCTGTACCCCCAACCCCAGCATTCAACAGTTCTGACTGGGTGATCACATTTCCCATTTCTGCAAGCTTCTGCTAGTGCTCCCAGTCCATCTGGTCTCCTAGTCCTCCCCAAGAATTTGCCAAGTCACCCAGAAGTATGTAGGAGGGAAGTAGAGAGTCCAACCATGTATATAGCCTTTAGGACCCCATCAAAGTCCCCCAAAACACCCTCTCCCCAGGTCAGACACCTTTCTGGAGGCACCTGCTTTGTTTTCTGTCCAGGCTTTGAGAAGCCACGTGTCTCCCGACTCCTTCACCCAGCACCCTGGCCTAGGGTTTTGGTGAATGGGGAGTCAAGGCTGGTTGTTCACAATGGGAAGGTTCTGGGCCTAAAGAAAGGGAGAGTCAGGGTGGTTCTGCATTTTTAGAGCATTGTTCCCCTTGGGTGAGATTCCCTGGTTCTGACAAGGGAACCCTTGTGTTCCAGCTAGTACATTGCCCACATGAGAAACAAACAAACTCAGGAGAGACACTGCTCTGAATCTGTGTGTGTGTGTGTGTGTATGTGTGTGTGTGTGTGTGTGTGTGTGAGAGAGAGAGAGATCATCTTTCTCATTGTACAGTCACCATGTCTAAAAAGAGCAAAAGCATTTTATTTGTGTGTATGTGTGTATTTGTTATTCTTTTTCAATTAATGCCCAGTATGAGCCCAGCCATAATTTTTGTTTTCTCTTTCACCGTTTCATGGCTCCTTTAGAGGTTTCAGTAGATGTTGCTTTCCACCTCTTTCTTTCCCTTTCCTGCAGCCCACAGTAGCTGCTGGACCTGCGTGGGTCTCCCCTAGGAGGCCTGTGTGAACCGCAGACCAGAACCGCAGACACCTGCCCTTCTGTCTTTAGCCAGAAGGCTCATGAGGCTACTGTGATCACAGGGCACTCTTCCAGCCAGACAGTCTGCTCTAGTGTGTATAGTTGGAGCTAATTCAAGGTTGGGAATGAGTCTGCCAAACAAAAATAGGGAACGAGATAGGAGGTAGTAGGACAGGGGCAGTGAATCTAGGAGGGTCTGGAAAGTGACGAAAGGTGTGACATAGCAGATGGTTCACCACGACTGAGGATGAGAGGGGAATTTTACCCAGGGTATTGACTGTGAAAGTGGGCATCTGGGCAGGGGGCTCCGGACCCCCAATGGTGGCATGGATTCCTTCCAGGGACAGTGCACTAGTGGGCAGTCCTCCCTGGAGTCCTGCAGACTCCAAGCTGTGTCCCTCCTGGGCTGTTTCCAGCTGGGCAATGGTAGGCAAGTGTGTTCCCCCTGCTGGAGCCTACTTGGGATCAGGACATGGCAGTTAGCCAGGGCTCTCTGAATGCCATTTTCTGTAACCTGCTGTAGGCTGTCTGGAAGGAAAAGGGGACCACTGACTTTGGAACCCTTTAAGTTTGATTGGGACAAGTTGAAATGCCAGCTTTTCCAGGGTTTTTTCTTGAAGCTGGCAATTTCTACTAATGCTTGGGATACTGGGTCAAATGAGATGGACCATTTCAGCCACTAAACAATGACATTCAAGCAGCACAAGCAGAGTTCCTGAGCCAAATGGTGTCCTGCTATGAACGTCGTGCCTTGACTGCCTTTCTCCGGCAGCTGCCGATTCTCCTCCGGCTCTCTCTAGGGTGATCACTACAGTTGAGGATGTTGTGGGGAGCAGAGATTGTGACCTTGCCATCTGCAGCCTGATCGCTGTGAGCAGAGACAATTCCCAGGACCTGTACTGGAATCTGGGAGATTCAGAGACCCAGGATGCCTCAGGGATCCTTTTCTGCAACATGAAAATTGGTGGCCGGATATGGTGGACCATCCTGTCTGGCATTAGGGAGTGCAGAGGAGGCCCCTTGAGCCAGGCTTTCGCCTCACCACAACCTTGTTCACAGCTGAGTGGGGAATTGAGTGCCATACAGCTGCTCAGTGGCTGGACAGAGATCTTTGAGAAGATAGGCATCCCAGAGGCCCCAGAATACAGTGAGTACATCATGGCTCATGTCTTTGGAACCAAAACAGTTAAGTGTGGTGGCACCAGGAGGGTGGGAAGAGGGAGGAGGGAGAACTGTGGGAGAGCTACATCAGGCTTTACCCCACCCAGGATGCTTCCCTGAGCTGGAATGGACTTTTTTGTAGTATTGTCATAGACAGATGCTCATCTATTTATCTAACAAAACGTTACAGTGTGTGCCAGATATTAGGGGGGATGGGGTGGGGGTCATACACGATGAAAGGCTCCAGTGCTGGTTCCACAGCACATGAAGAAATCTTGGTTTGAGCTGGATGCTGTTGCCTCACACCTGTCATCCTTGCTACTTAGGAGGCTGAGATAGGAGGATTGAGGCTTATGGCCCAGGCAGAAAAGCCTGTAAGACTCTTATCTCCAACTGACTACCAAAAAGAAAATGCCAGAAGTGGATGAGTAGCTCAAACTGGAGACTGTTGGCCTTGAGTAAAAAGGCTCAGGGACAGCACCTAGGCTCTGAGTTCATGCCCAGGAGTGACACAAAAAAAGGAAAGAGAAAGAGAGGAGGGAAGGATGGAGGGAGAAAAAGAGGAAAGGAAGGAAGAAGGGAGCATGCAAGCCTTGGTTTGGAGTCCCTGGATCAAGGGAGCCAACCATTCACAATCTCTGTGGGGACAGTTTCAGAGCCTAAAGCTAGTGTGTAGGACCAAGCCACTGACCCATTCATGACATCAGCAACTTCATGACATCCAAATCTGAGTGGTTGCTGACTGCAGAGGGAAATACCCTCGGGTAGACCCTAAGGCTCAGGGTGGGTCACAGAGTTTCAATCTCCCTTGGCTCAGAAAAGAAGAACCTGTCCCAGGGTTAGGGAGGTATAAGGTGAGGGAGTGGCAAGAGGTGGGATGGCAAGGGATAAGCAGGAAGATGAAGAGGGAGGACAATCCCAGATCCAGTGTGTCAGGCCCTTGGAGCCATGACCTCAACTGACAACCTAGAGTATCAGTGATAGAATCTTCAACCCAGTCACATGGCTATTAAAAGTCCTGGCACTCTGGGCTCACCGTTGACAAACTATCTGTCATCCACTGCAGGATGCCTGTGCAGTACATCCTTGGAGACTGGCACTTTGGCTGGTTCAATCTGAAGATGACACCCCCAGTGTTCATTCCTCAACCAGAGACAGAGGTAAGCGTGCCACTGGAACAGGACACCCAAGGAATGAGGGCGAGAGTCAGAGCCGTGTTGCCCCCAGACTTCATCTAGGGGACTCTAGGGCCCTGTGACTGCCATCCTCAGAGGTAGAGGTGGGTCTCTTTGCTGGCTCAGCCTTTAGTCTAGATGGCAGATGTGGGAGGGCCCGACTGAATTTGGAGGCTAGTGGGAAAACAGGAGGCACTGGGCTGGGAGCAGGGTTGTTTCTTTGAGGATATTCACAACCCAGGAACATTCCTGAGATGGATCAGCCCTTTTTTCCTCCCTGAGAGAGAGGGACCTAGAGCCCTCCAGTCTGTATCCCTTGGCTGAGAAATTCATTCATTCCCATATCCTTTGTTTGGATAACTAGATCTCACCTGACTGCCCAGTGTCAAGGTAGGACAGTGAGAGATCTTGAGTCCTTGATGAGGTCATGGGATCCTCAGTATGAGATTGTACTTGAATGTCCTGACTTGGTGCATGGTCAGTCCCATCTCAGCCTGCCATGATCTAGGACATAGAATCTAGAGAATCAGAGCAGGATGGGATCTATTCTGTGAGTCTTGAGTATTATGTGTGAGCTTTGAGCCCCCGTGTGCTCACCTGATTCCTTTTTTTGGGTGGCTCTATGCTACAAAAAACTTAAAACTAGGGCCTGGGTCCCATCCCTTGTTTCATGCTCAAAGCTAGCACTCTACCATTTGAGCCACAGCTCCACTTGCAAGGTTTTTGGGTGTTTAATTGGAGATAAGAGTTCTGAATGACTTTGCTGCCAAGGGTGGCATCCAACTGCAGTCCTCAGATCTCAGTCTCCTGAGGGGATAGGATGACAGGCATAGAAAAGCATCTTTGGCCAGATGCCAGTGGCTCATGGCTGTCATCCTAAGTACTCAGGAGCTGAATCTTAGGATCACGGGTGAAAGCCAGCTTGGGCAGGAAAGACCCTCAGACTCTTCTCTCCAATAAAGCACCAGGAAACTGGAAGTGGTGCAGTGGCTCAAGAAGTACAGTGCTGGACATGAACTGAAGAGCTCAGGGATAGCACCCAGACCCAGAGTTCAAGCCCCACAACCAACCAAAAGAAAGAAAGTAAAACATCTTGGGCTGCAAAGGATGGTGGAGGTGTGTTTGTGTGTATGTGTGTGTGTGTGGGGGGGGGGTGATAGACATTTAGCGCCCTGCTCAGTCATCATTTTAGATGGCTTGTGCCAAAGTCTTAGTTCACAGCAGCCAATCCTTGACCACAGGTGAAGTTCTGGGTTGGATGTCGTCCATCGGACCTCCGTCTCCTCATGGGACAGTTATGAGTGAATAAGGGACTAATACAGAGGGATCTCTGGAGCAGGGCCAGGCACAGAGGGAGCAGGTTTCAGATACAGTTCTCAACAATTCTGTGAGCATATGACAGGAAGTTGCCAGGAAAGGGCAGGAGATGGGGTCTGTTATTAATCATGCAACAGGTGTGGGATTATGAAAAAAAAATGTCTGTCTTTCATCATTACCCTGTCCCCATGAGGAAGGGATCCTTCAATCTATTCATTTTTCCAGCTGGGGAAAATGAGTCATGGAGAAGCCAGGTGACCTACTCATGACCTCCAGCTGACAGGAATCTTGGCCTGATTTCTTTGACATGCTTCCTAGGACAGTGGGTGTTATTCATTCCATTTCTTGTGGTGGGAAGTCCACTTCTTGTCATTTGTGGGGATTGAATTCTGGGCCTGGCTGCTATCCCTGAGCTCCTCAGATCAAGGCTAGTACTCTACCCCCTGTGCCACAGCATCACTTCCAGTTTTCTGTTGGTTCTTTGAGGATAAGAGTCTCACAGACATTCCTCCTGAGCCAGCTATGAACCACGATCTTCACATCTCAGCCTCCTGTGTAGATCAGGCTTAAGTGTAATTCTGGACCTCTGTCTCTCCCTCTCTGTCTCTCTGTCTCTCTGTCTCTCTGACTCTCTCTCTCTCTGTCTCTCTCTCACCCTCTCTCTTTCTCTCTCTCAGGAACTGGTTGAATGAGTGCTGGAGGAGGTGGCCCAGCATCCCCATGTGGCTGGAACCCATGGTAGCCCTCTTATCCTGGAGGTGGTCTGTGGGTCAGGACCTGTTTTGCTCAGCCTGTTGAACCAGCTTCATGAGGTAAGTCCCTCTGTGCCCTGGCTAGACCCTGACAGTTATTCATTGTCCATCCCATGAGTCCTTCCCAACATCCCTCTGCTTCACCGTTGAAGGAAAGTGCAAGAGAAGGTGTTACCTTGTCCCCCTGCCCAGCACAATTCTGGGCCTCTGACCTATACCCCACCTATCTGACAAGACCCTGGCTATAAGACAATAAAAACACTCTGTGTGTACTACCCTTTGCTGGGGAGTGTCATTTTAGTTATGGTGGCGGGGTTCAGAGGAAAGACCCCAGACCTGACACCTCCCAGGGGGACATTTGTTCTTGTGACAGAGCCAAGTCATTGCTGTGGATAAGGAAGAAGCCTCCATCAGACTGACCCAGAACATTGCTCAAAGATAGGTAGGCTGTTGAAGTATCAAACCCACTCATGTCTGCTTCCTACTCCCAACAAGGAGGTGTAGTATGGGTGGCCCGGCACTGGGCCTAAGGGATTATAAATGGATGGTGGCGGTCAGGAGCTCATGGCTCCCACCCATCATCCTGGCTCTTTGGGAGGCTGAGGTCTGATGGTTGTGACACAGAGCAGCCCGGGCAGGAAACTCCAGGAGATTCTTATCTCTCATAAACCACCTTCCTCCCCAAACCCACACACAAAAAAGCCAGATGTGGTGCTGTGGCTCAACTCATAGGGCCTCAGCCTTGAACAAAAGAAGCTCAGGGATAACACCCAAGCCCTGAATCCAAGCCCTAGGACAAACACAATCATAAAATAAATGAATAGTGTACATCTTTCATCTGACTACCAAGAAAGATGTATTCAGTTTTCTCACTGGTACATGTAGCCAAAGTAAGGGGCTCCCTTTCATGTTCCCCTAACCCTCTCCTTCTCTCCTTTATCTGTCCAGGCTTTATCTGCTGCAGGACAGAATTCGGATCATCACCCTGGATGTGACCTTAGGTACCCTCCCTCATCCACCTCCCTTGGGGTCAGGTTCCTGGATGCTCTCCCTGCTGGGAGGAGGAGGCATCACAGAGATGATGGTAGGTGTCCCCAACACTCACACACACACACACACAAACATAAACACCACTAAGCCAACTCAGACTAGCCTTTTCCAAAGACACTTAATCTCCTTGGATTAACTGACCTAAGAGAGGAATTTGATCCCCTGTAACTGATTATTTTAACTTGGGCTTGCTAGTTGACAGGAGATAAACGGAAGCAAACATAAACCAAAAAGCCTTTGGTGCCCGTCACCTCTGGATCAGGGTCAAGCCTGACATCGTGGCGACTTGGGAGGCAGAGATCTGAGGATCAAAGATTAAAGCCAGCATTAAGCTGGAAAGCCAGAGAGACTCTTCTCTCCATGGAACCACCAAAAAGCCAGAAGTGGAGCTGTGGCTCAAGTGGTAGAGCACCAGCCTTGAGCAATAAAACTCAGAAAGACAGCTCCCAGATCCTCAGTTCAAGCCCACAAAAAGAAATGGCCCTGTCTTTTTGCCCAAAGATTGCCCAGGCCTCGAGCCCCCTCTCATGGAGTGTAATACATCACCTGCCCCTGGGTGGTGTATCAGGGCCTTGACAAATCCGGTTGTGGAATCCAGGCCTTCCCCTTCCATGAATTCTCAACCCACACTGGCAGGAGGGCAGAGCCTGACAAGGCTGGCAGCCTGCACAGCGGAGAGGCTCCAGCTTTTCCAAGGTGATCAGAAAGGGCTTCTTGGAGACAGCACTTGAAAAGGGGGTCTTGCTTAACAAGGAGGATCTGAAGGAAGCACAGAGAACAAAGGTGCTACAGATGATGGGCAACATAGCAGAGCGTGTTCATTTCCACCCAGGGCTGCTGGTGAGAGACTTGGTATAGATGTGCGAGACTGTCCCAAGACAGGCCTGAGGGGTCACAGAAGAACAGCTATCCAGGGCTGGGATTGTGTCCTAGAGGTAGAAGGCTCGCCTAGCACACAGGAAAGCATGGGTTCAATTCCTAGGTCCTGCATACACAGAAAAAGCTGGAAGTGGCACAGTGGCTCAGGTGAAAGAGCACTCCCCTGCAGACACAGAAAGTCAGGGAGAGTGCCGGGCCCTGAGGTCAGGCCCCAGGGCTGTCACCATAAAACAGTTTTCCCAGGGACCTTTGTGACAGGTAGATGGCTATGCCCTGAAGCTCTTAGTAAATCCATCCATGCTTTGTGTCTCCTTTGACAGAGGGGAGCTGGACACTCCTTCTGCCCTGGGCACCCTTGGGCCCGGTTATCAGCAACCCTCCCAACGTCTTCCACCGGAACTTGGAGCAGCTGGCCCCAGAAGTCCTCAAGTATCGGTTGGGTGGGGTATGGGGACATAGGGGAAGCCCAGAACTCCTAGTGGGTCTGATCTGCTCGGGAAGACCAGGCAAACTGGAGGAGGCAGATGGGAGCTTAGAGGGTGTTAGTGATGTAGAGTGGGCCCTTTAATCCCCGTGGCCCCACCCAGATTCTAGCCTCCCTTTACTTTCCCTGAAGGAGGTAGAGGGGTGTCTAGGTGGTAGTGTCTAGATGACTAGGTGGAAATTCTGAAGGACTAGACACATTAAGCCATGAGCCGGTGGCTCACACCTGTCATCCCACACCTGTCATCCTGGCCACTCAAGAGGCTGAGATCCAGATGTTCTCATTTCCCAGCCAGGCAGGAAAGTCCCTCCAGAGCCTCATCTCCAATCTCCAACCGGAAGTGACACTGTGGCTCAAGTGGTAGAGCACTGGCCTTGAGGAAAATTAGACATCAGGGACAGTACCCAAGCCCTGAGTTCAAGCCACTCAACCAAAAAAACAAAAACAAAAAACAAAAAAACAAACAATAAAGAAAGACACCCCTTCCTTGCTTGCAAAAGATGGTGAAGTAGTAGGGTTTCTGTGGTTGTTAGACCAGATGCTGACCTCACAGTACAGACATTTCTAATAAGTCCCCAGGTTTGCCCCAGTGTGAAGCCAAAGCAGGGTGGGTGATGCCTTACCAAGAACTCCAGAGGTTATGGCTATGGTAGGCAGGGAGTGGGTGAATGGGAGCTGGGGTGGAATGGTAGTGTGAATTATATGCTCTGCATCCATGGAAGAATGGTTTTGGATGCTGGTGACAAAGTCTGAAGTGTAGGGTTACATTTGGTCTGTGTCTTGATGAGTTGGGTTTTCCCTTGGTATAAGAAGGTGGCTGCAGAGGAGGCTACAATGCTTGATAAGAAATGTACTCCTTTTATGGCTAGGGAGGTTGAGCATTTCTTCATGTGTCTATTGGCCATACTTCTTTCTTCTTCAGAGAAGTTTCTCTTTAAGTCTTTAGCCCACTTATTTATTGGACAGTTGTTTCTTTGAGGATTTGTTGTTGGTGAATCTAATTTTTTGAGTTCCAAGTATATTTTAGATGTGAGACCCGTGTCCATTGTATGGCTAGTGAAGATCTTCTCCCAATCTGTAAGCTTTCTATTGATCTTGCTAGCTATGTCCTTTGCAATGCAGAAGCTCTGCAACTTCATGCAATCCCATTTCTCCAACCTTTCTTTGATTTGTTGTGTTTCTAGGTCTCTATTAAGAACATTTTGGCCTGCGCCAAGGAGACCTAGTTTTTCTCCTATTCCATCCTGTAATGTTTTCAGAGTGTCTGCTTTGACTTCGAGGTCTTTGATCCATTTGGAGTTGATTCTGGTGCAGGGTGGTATATAAGGATCTAACTTTAGTTTTCTACAAGTAGTTAACCAATTTTGCCAGCACCATTTACTGAAGAGGCTGTCTTTCTTCCATTCTATTTTTTCAGCTCCCTTAACAAAGATTAGATGGCTATAGGTCTTTAGGTTCATTTCTGGGTTTTCAATTCTATTCCATTGGTCCTGAGGTCTGTTCTTGTGCCAGTACCAACCTGTTTTGATTACTATGGCTTTATAGTAGAGTTTGAAATTTGGTATTGATATTCCTCCAGCAGTCTTCTTTCTGTTGAGGAGCGTATTTGCTCTTCGGGGTCATTATTGTTCCATATGAATTTTTGGATTGCCTCTTCTATTTCCTTGAAGAATGAGGTTGGAATTTTGATAGGTATCACATTGAATTTGTAGATAGCCTTCTGAAGTATTGCCATTTTCACAATGTTAATCTTTCTAATCCAAGAGCATGGGAGTTTTTGCCCTTTTTGTCTTAAGATGTCTAGTCCTTCAGACACCTTAAGCCATGAGCCGGTGGCTCATACCTGTCATCTCACACGTGTCATGCTGGCCACTTGGGAGGCTGAGATCCAGAGGATCTCATTTCCCAGCTAGGCAGGAAAGTCCCTCCAGAGCCTCATCTCCAATCTCTAACTGGAAGGGGCACTGTGGCTCAAATGGTAGAGCACTGGCCTTGAGGAAAATTAGACATCAGGGACAGTACCCAAGCCCTGAGTTCAAGCCCCTCAACCAAAACAAAAAACAAAAAACCAAACAAGAAAGAAAGATACCCCTTCTTTGCTTGCAAGAGATGGTGAAGTAGTAGGGTTGCAAATAAAAACAACATTAAGATACTACCTCACCCCATTTAGAATGGCTATAATCAAGAACTCTAATAACAACAGATGCTGGAGGGGATGTGGACAGAAGGGAACCTTACTTCATTGTTGGTGGGGGTGTAAACTTGTTCAACGACTTTGGAAAGTAGTATGGAGGTTCTTCAAAAGACTCCACATAGAGCGCCCCTATGACTCACCAATCCCACTTTTGGGCATTTACCCAAATGTTTACAAACAAGACCACCCTAAAGCTACCAGCACAACTATGTTTATTGCAGCATTATTTACCATAGCTAAGATATGGAACCAACCCAGATGCCCCTCAGTAGATGAATGGATCAAGAAAATGTTTTATATATACACCATGGAATTCTATGCCTCCATCAGAAAGAATGACATTAGCCCATTTGTTAGGAAATGGAAAGACGGAAAAAATTATATTAAGTGAAGTAAGCCAAGCCAAAAGAAACTTAGGTCCCATGGTTTTCCTTATTTGCAATATTTAGTATATATATGAGTCAAGCAGAAAAGATTAGGTAAGGTGATGTTAGGAAAATGAACCCTAAGGTTTATATTTAAATGTTTTTTTTTCTTTCATGCATTTGTTTCTAATGCATTTATAAGATTATTTCTTTGTTGCTTTGTATGTCCCTCGCCTACAGTACAACCCCTGCTTTCACTGTATTTAATTATGGTATAATTTGTGGAGGGGAAGGGGAAAAACAAGTCCTTTAAATAAGTATACAGGCTGACCCTTGCATCAATGAGAAGTACAAGTTGTCATATCGAAAACGAACTTTACAACTTTGGTGGTGGGGGGAGTGCTGGTTGAGGGGTAGGGGGAAGCTGGGAAGGGGTGGGAAGGGGAAACAAAGGAGGAGGCTACAATGCTTGATAAGATATGTACTCCTTATCTTGCCCGTGTAATTGTAACCCCTCTGTACAGTATTTTCACAATAAAAAAAAGAAAGAAAGAAAAGAGCTGAAGAAAAAAAAAGAAAAAGTTGGGTGTAGCTGGGCGCTGCCAGTGGCTCACAACTGTCATCCAAGCTACTCAGGAGGCTGATATCTAAGGATCACGGTTCAAAGCCAGCTTGGGCAGGAAAGTCTGTGAGACTTTATCTCCAATGAACCACCAGAAAATTGGATGTGGTGCTGTGGCTCCAGTAGTAGAGCACACACTTTCATCTGAAGAGCTGAGGGCCTGCTGGCTGGCCCAAAGTTCAAACCCCATAACCTACAACCAAACAAAAGGTAGCTGAATTTTCTGCATAACTGTGTAGAGTAGAAATGCCATGATGTGTTGTGAACCATTCCAGACATGTGAGAGGCTCTGAGTTTTGTCTACAGTTGGTCTGATGATGGTAGTGCCATCATCTCTGGGGTGGAATATTCAGGGTGTTCAGGGACTGTTGAGGCCTTGGGCTACCAGTGTGTGTGTCTTTGTGTTCGTGTGTCTTTTGTCTGTGTGTGTCTGTGTCTGTGTGTTTGGATGTAGAAGACCTGGGCCTTGAACTCAGGGTCTAGGTGAAGTTCCTATGCTTCTGTACTCAAAGCTAGTGCTCTAACACTTGAGGTACAGCTCCATTTCTTGCTATTTGGTGGTTCATTAGAGATAGGAGCCTCACAGACATTTCTGTGCTGGCTGGCTTTGACCTCAGCCTCCTGAGTAGCTAGGATGACAGGTGTGAGACACCAGTGCCATATGTGTGTGTGTGTGTGTGTGTATGTGTTTTCCTCATCTTTCTCTGTCCCCTTCTTGGGTGCCTGTCTGCCTCTTTCTGACCTCGAATGGTGCCCCTCCTCCACACCGACCTTGCCTTTAGCCTCCTATCTGGGTCTACAATGAGTCCTAATTGTCAGAGACCTGAGTTCAAGCTTTTCTTTGGGTCCCAAGTGCAGCTGTCCAAATCTTTGGCCGCCTGCAGGGGATTCTGGGTCAGCCGGGCCAGCTGCAATAAAGTCTTGCCTGTCTCTGGGTGGGGAACTCAGACATGGGATGTCCTGCCCTTTTCCTCAGCTAGACCTCTGCCTGCATGTCCCTCTCAGCAGGCTGGCAGTGGAGTGGGGGAAGGGGTTGCCAGTGGCTCTGGCCAACTCGAGCTTGATAGCGGACTGAAGGCCGCCCAAGCAAGGAGGATTCTGGGCTACATTGGAGGTGAGGCCAAGGTGGCTTGGAAGTATCTGTTAGTGTCTAGGAAATGTCAACATACTTTATCGCAGGCAAGTCTAACTCCCAGCCCCAGCTGGGTCTCTCCAATCCTTCTAGAGAATTCTGGATGCCCAGAATACAGAGGCACAGACTTTAGATTCCAGGGCCAGGGAATTGGGGGAGGAGAGACTGGTATGGCCAATACTTCAATGTTCTGGGGCATTAGCCTTGACCTGGGTATGCCCCCATTGTGCACGCCACTTCTTAACCCAGAGCTGGCCAGAAACAGGCCACTTATGGTGGTGCTGTGGAAGTGGCAGGAGTGGAAGTGAGATCTAGTATGATCAAAATCTGGATTTATGGCCTGAGGGAGGGGGGGTGTCAAAAGATGTCTTAAAAAAAAAAACTTCTTAGAGCTGAAACTCAGGCCCTAGGCACCGAGCTTCCTTTGCTCAAATCTATCACTCTACCACTTGAACTACAGCTCACATTTCATCGTTTTTAGTAGTTTAGTGGAGATAAGAGTCTCGCAAACTTTCCTGCCTGGGATGGCTTCAAGCTGCCATCTTAAGAGCTCAGCCTCTTGAGTAGCTACGATTGCTAGTATGAGCCACTGGCACCTGCTAAGGATGTTTGTGTGTGTGTGTGTGTGTGTGTGTGTGTGTGTGTGTGTTTACCAGGGCTTGAGCTCAGAGCCTAGGTGGTATCCTTTAGCTTGTTTGCACAAGGTTGGTGCTCTACCACTTGTACTCCAGTAGCTCTGCTTCCCAGATTTTTGGTCATTCATTGGAGATAAGAGTCTGCCTACCCAGGCTAGCTTTGAATCTTGATTGATCCTCATGTGTCAGCCTTGAGTAGCTAGGATTATAGGCATGAGCCACTGGCATCCAGCTGCAAGGATGTCTCTTCATACTGTCTTCTGTTCTAACAGCTGTCTACTTGCCCTGGCCTAGATCTCTGAACTCCACATCAGCTCCCAGCAGCCCTTGACTGTGTGGAGAACATAAAGCTCAAACCTGTCAAGCATCCTATTTCTATGTCCTCAGGTGAGGGTATGTTTCCTCTGAAGCCTGGAGGAATAGTGGGAGGTGGAGGGAGGTTAGCTGTAGCTGGGTGCTAGGCTGGGAGAGAGGTACACTGTCTTAGCCAAGAAGGAAAGTGTGGCCAGATGTTAATAGCTCATGCTCTCATATTCCTAGCTCCTCAGGAGGCTGAGATCTAAGGATTGGCATTCAGAGGCAGCCCAGCTCACTTTTCTTCTTTCTTTTTTTCATTTTTTTTTTAGTATCTGTAGGATCTATTTATTTGTGTGTGTGAAAATACTGTACAGAGGAGTTACAATTACATGGGCAAGATAATGAGTACATTTCTTATCACCATCTCACTTTTCTAAAGTGTGTGAGACTCTCCTTTCACAGTAACCAGCTGAAAGCTGGAAGAAAAGCTGTGGCTCAAGTGCTAGAGTTGCTAGCCTTGAATGAAAATTAAGGGACAGAACCCGGATCCTGAGTTCAACCCCTAGTACCAAGATGTGCCCATGCACACACACACACACACACACACAGAGGAAGGTGGTAATGATGAGCTGAGCTATAACTGGGGGCAGTTCAGAGGCACAGTCATAGTAACCTCTTGACATGCCAGTTATTTCTCCCCAACTCTTTCTTGAGCTGAGGGGTCTGGTGCATGAAACCTGCACCTCCATCCATGCCTAAGGTACAGGATCAAGGGAAGAACACGATGGATGCTCGTTTATACTCGGTGCATGATTGCAGACCTTCATCTGCCGCTGAACATTGGTGAGGAAAGCAGGGCTCTGAGCCCTGGGACTCCTGGGATAGCCACTACTACAAGCAGCAGCCAGCCAGCTGTGGATTCCTGTGCCTACAAGTCTTTCATGAGCCCAACTCAACACCCACCCGAGTTGTGCCTGACAAATTTGCCCCCGTTCCATCTTGCAGCTCTTGCTTCTCTTGGCCCAGAAACCTGGTCTGAAATATTGATTCACTGCTCAGTTCCACATGCACCCATGACAGATGCCATTCTGATGACCTGGCCAATGACCTCCGTGCCCCAAGGCTAGACCCTTCAGTGCTACTTTTTCCTGCTCTGTAGGCAAAGGCTCCCAAAGAGGCTGCTTTCAAGAATTGTAGGACACCTAGATCTTGGGAGACCCTTAGGGGCCCACTGGAAATTACTCTGCCTAGAGCCACAGAGTGAGGATCAAGCAGGCTAGGTGTTGGTCATGGGGCTTGAACTCTGGGCCTGGGCACTGTTCCTTCAGCTCTTCAGCTTACCACTTGAGCCACAGTAACACTTCCCGTTTTCCTGTGGTTCATTGGAGATCAGAGTCTCCTGGACTTTCCTGCCTGGGCTGGCTTTGAACCATGATCCTCAGATCTCAGCCTCCTGAGTAGCTAGGAGGACAGCATGAGCCAACAACACCCAACTGATTTGGACCTTCACCACAGTGGACTAAGAACTCCTGAAAGCTTTTCTTTATTTTTTATTTGCCAGTACTGGGGCTTGAACTTAGATTCTGAACTCTAGTCTCTTTAATTTTTGCCTCAAGGCTGACACTTGAGCCAAAGCTGCTTTTCTGGATTTTGGTAGTTCATCGGGAAGAAGAGTCTCACTAACTTTCCTCCCCTGAGCTGGTTTTGACCCACGACTTCTGATCTCAGTCTTTTCAGTCGCTAGGATTTGCAGGGGTTGAACCACTACTGGCATTGGGCTAGAAGCTTTTCTTAAGCAAGTGTTCTTCCCTGCATTTGCCCTGAGTCCTCCATGCAAAGGAGGTCTGAGGGTCAGGAGCTGTGAAAAATAGGCTTCCAGCCACAGGAAAAGGCTGGGGTCCATGGTGAAAAGCCAAGCTAATCTTCCCCTTGAGCCCTATTCTGGGACCTCCTCCATCTGCCCTCCCTGTGCCTCAAGTATAAACCTTGACCCAGCCTTGAATGTGCTGCTGGACATGTCTGAAGCCACAGAACCTTCATTCCACCCACACCACCGTTCTACACCACACCTCAGGAAACTTTGTGCATGTTGTACCTTCTGCCTGAGGCTCTCTATGTTGTTCCACATCTTAGAACTCCTGTGGAACTTTGGCACTGGTTATATCACCTCCAGGAGCAAGTCTTTCCTTCCCTTTTCCTTCTTTTTTTTTAAAATATTGAGTTGCTAGAGATGGAACTTGTGCAGGCTGACTGGCAAATGCTCTAGCTTGGTGTGTGTGTGTGTGTGTGTGTGTGTGTGTGTGTGTGTGTGTGTTTGTGCCAGTCCTGAGGTTTGAATTCATGGCCTGGATGCTATTCCTGAGGTTTTGTGGTCAAGGCTAGCAATCTATTCCTTGAACCACAGCTCTATTTCTGTCTTTTTTGGTGTTTGATTGGAGAAAAGTGTCTCATATAGACTTTCCTGCTTGCAATTGTGATCCTCAGATCTCAGCCTCCTGAGTAGCTAAGATTACAGAGGTGAGCCACCAGCAACTGTGCTCTACCCTACTTCTTACATCTAACCTTGGCCCTCCTATGAGTACCAGAAGAATATGTCTCACCAAACTCACTTTTTTGCCAGACTTGGGGCTTGAATTCAGAGTCTGGGCATGTTCCTGAGTTTCTTTTGGTCAAGGCTAGCACTCTTATCACTTAAGCCACAGTGCCACTTTTGGCTTTTTCTATTTCTGTGATACTGAGGGCTTCGTGTGTGCTAGGTAAGCACTCTACCACTAAGCCACATTCGCAGCCCAAGGCTCACTTTTGACAGGAACTATGAGGGTGGGATTTATTGGCTTACCCCTTTTGGTGCAGAAATCATTGGCTATTTCATATCTTTGCCAAGATTTGGGACCAGCCTTTTACTCGGCAATGAGGAATGGTGAAGGAGGGATAGCCATCAGGCCCCAGAGGAGTAGGCTCAAATATCCTACAGAGGGATAGAGAATATGGAGTCAGAACCTTTGACAACTCCTACAGCCTAGGAACTGTGGTCTCCATGGAGGCAGTGGCTGGCTGCTAGGTGTCCCGATGGGAAATCTCAGCCAGAACATAAGGCACTTGTTGCACAGCCCAGGCAAAGCCTGCGGGGCTTCAGTTATTAAATGGCAGAGAAGCATGCTTTGTTCAAGCTGCTGGCTCAGACTTAGGACTCTCTGAGGACTTGCCCATGTTGGGGGGATGGACATGGGCAACCTGCTGAATGCCCATCATCCATACATCATCCATCCATACACAGAGACATTGAACTAGATCCTGCTGGCTCACCCCTAGCTGCTCAGGGGATGAGATCTGACACTGGGCAATTGAAAACTCAGCCCTGGCAGGGAGTCTGTGAGACTCTGAGCTGTGGCTGACAGTGGTAGAGCTCTAGCCTTGAGGAAAAGATCTTAGGGTAATACCCACAACCTATGAGTAGAACCCCTGAGTCTGATGACCCTCCCTCTCCCCTACCCCCTGACTAACCATCCATCTAAACCATTAGATGTGAACTTATGTGGTTCGTGACATGTTTCTGAAGGAATGGTGATACTGATGAAAGCATCTTAATTCTAATGACAGCTTGTTGGATACAGCTATATGAAGAGTCCTTCCTGGGGTGCTGGGTGCTGAGTCCTTCATGGGGTGATAGGTCCTTAACGGGGTGCTGTGTGCTGAGTCCTTCACAGGGTGTATTCTTTCATCTGATCCTTGGTAGAGCTCCATAAGTAAGATGATTGTGCAGATGAGAAACTTGAGGCACAGATATTTCCCAAGGCAGGGCCAAATTTATGTATGTACTGAATTCTATTGAGTTGTCTGCTGCAGACAATTGTTTTGGTTTAGTTTTCTCCATCATGAACCTTGAACTCAGAGCCTAGACACTGATTTTCCTCTTATGCTCATGGCTAGCACTCTAATACGTGGAGCCAATGACCCCCTTGCAGCAAAGTGTCATGGGTTAGGTGTCTTTAGCTGAGGTCTATCATCCTGCCTGCTCAGAAAGCTGAGGATCGGGGTTCAAAACTATCCCACACACAAAAGGTCCCATGACATTATCATCTTTTATTCACCACTTAGAAACTTGAAGTGGAAGCTGGGTGCCGGTGACTCATGCCTGTCATCCTAGCTACTTACTCAGCAGACTGAGAGCTCAGGATCACGGTCCAAAGCCAGCCTGAGCAGGAGATTCCTTGAGATGGTTATCTCCAATGAACCACCAGAAAACCTGAATGGGTTCTGTAGCTCAAGTGGTAGAGCTCTCCACTTGAGCTGAACAGCTGAGTGACAGCACCCAGGCCCAGACTTCAACTCCTCCAACTTACAAGAAAAGAAAGAAAGAAACCTGTAGTGCAGTGCTGGGAATAGGTCTTAGTTGTAGAGTGCTTTGCATGTTTGAAACCCTGGTTTTTAATCCTCAGTGGCACATCACTAGAAAAAAGCTGGTAGTGGCTCTGTGGCTGAAGTGGTAGAGTGCTATCCTTGTACAGGAGAAACTCAGGTACAGTGCTGAGGTCCTGAGTTCAAGCTCCAGGACTGGTATATGCACACAAATTACCCCCCCCCACACACACACACAGATACCAGAAGTGAAACTGTGACATCAAAGGGTAAAGCACTGGGAAGTAGGCCCTGAGAGGAGACTTGAGCTGGTACAGCTTCTTTCCAGGCTTTGCCTTTGTTTTAGGGATTTTAGAAAAAAAAAACAAAGACCCTTTAAACAAGGTTAACTAGACCTTGGCTCCAACCAGCCCTGCTCCTCGAATGGAAAGAATGCCTCTAGAATGGAAAGAATGCCTCTAGGTCCCCCTCCCCTTAACAACCTAACTTACTTTGTTGAGTTAAAGACTGACCCATAAAACAGATAGATTGTAATCTGGCTCCAACTACCGGACACCACCTGCTTATGGTGGTAAAGTCTGCCTTTCACACATGCTTACAGTAAACTCTGCCTATAGGCCACCTGTGTGTGGTCTGATATGACCATGCAATCCTTTTGTATGGTATGATTTCATTGGTCACCTGTGCATGACCAGGCTCGACCTCATGGATTTTGCCTTTACAAACCAAAGAATGGGGGCTGCTCAGGGTGGAAGTATCAGCTCCTTAGCCTGTGCTGTGGCCCTGGCCTGTCAGTGTAGGAACCTTCTCAATAAAATTGTTTCTTTGTTACCAACTTTGCTGAGGTGGGCTCTGTCACTCCAGACGACTAGGTGGGTTTGCCTGCCTGAGTAGGGGTCTTCCTACTACACACTGAACTTCTGTTCTGAGCTCATGGTCAGTACTCAGGCCCTGTGTTAAACCTGGAAACCTAGCCACCCAAGGCTCAACTAGGAGAGGTCAAAGGTTTCCAAACCTGATGAGCTCCACCAGCCCTACATAATAGGGAACATTGTGATTTTGCAAATGTGCTTAGATGTAGCAAGCTTTCAAAAACCCGGGGAGGCACTGTTGCCAATAATGAATCATTGCATTAGGTTCAGCTCCCTAGTTGTTGTCTGCCAGAAGGAATCTTGAATTAATTGTAGCAGTTTGTTTCAACACTGGAACATAGTCTAACAAAGACAGGATAAGTGCAGGGAACTTGGCCTGCCCTGGGAGGTAGCACAAATGAAGGTTTCCTGTCAAACCAGAGCACTGGGGAGAGAGATATCTTGGGGTACAAACAGGCCTTTTTCTCCTGGTCTTCAGGGCCTGCCAACACTCATCATAACTAGTTGGCCCAGATAGAGTTGTTTGTTACAGAGCTGTACAGGAGTGAGGCCTTTTGTCTGCCTGTTCCAACAATGAGGCAGACTTCCTCCAGCAGCCTGGGGTGTGGAGAACCCCTCAGTCTACACTGGGAACAGGGAGGGGAGCCCTGGAACACACACTGTCTTGAAAGCACCCTCTGGGCTATATAATCATTCTACTCAAAACAAATTTCCTAGCTGGGTGCTTTTCTTCATAGTGACTCTGGATGTTCACCAATAGAAATACATTCACACATACACAGACACATGGAGTTACTGGCTCTTTTTTTTTTTTTTTTGGTGCAGGTCCTGAGGCTTGAACTGTGAGGTTAGACATTTTCCCTGAGCTCCTTTTGCACAAGGAAGCATTTTATTGTGCCTTAAACCATGATACATCATTAAATGAAGGCATAATTTAATACTTAATAATTATTAGTAATATATTACATGTAATTTAATGATATATAGACATCTCACATTCTATAAATATATTTATATATTTAAATATACACTGCAATATACATATACATCACTCTCTCTCACTCTCCATGAATATATATTTATTTGCAGCAATTTATGCATCTATCTATTTATATATTGGCCACTCTTGGAGGTTAAACTTAGGTCCTGGGAACTCCCTGGCAGTGAATTTGTTTGAGGCTGCTGTACTTACATTGATCCCTTGATGAATTGGCCATTCAAGGCCCTGAGTTCAAATCCTAGCAGTGCCAAAGACAATAGGTGGAGTTGAATTGTTCTGCTGTCTGTGAAAATATTGTTTCCTAGGTTCAATATGTAATACCTATGCAAATACATATATATGATGTACATTATAAATGTATATAAATATTATTTTGCCAATCCTGGGGCTAGAATTCATACCCTGGGAAATGCTCTTGACTTTCTTTTATTCAAGGAGGGTTAGCTTCCACTTCACCCACAGCAAAATAGAGTTACCCAGGCCTTGATTTCAAATCCCAGGTATGGCAGATAAAATGTCCCAAATTCCAAGCCAGGACCTTAACTTTTTTTGTGGGGCAGGCATGGGGCTTGAACTCAGGTCTTTACAACTCTGCCTCAGCCTTGATTACCCTAGGCTGGGGTGCAGCTTTTACACCCACAGGTGATCCAAGGATCCTAGGACCCAATTTCAACTCCCAGCACTGGCCAAAATACAAACAAACAAATCAAAATGGAAGAGGAAAAACCAGAAAGTTTTACACAACAGTTTTACCTTTGTTTCTTTTGCACAGTGACCATCCTGGGTCTCACTGACTTGGCTTGAAAATTGTACATGACTTTGCATGGCTGAGGCTGGTGGGCTGTCAGTGAAGCCTGAGGTTAACCCTGACACCTGCGCCCTGAGTTCGATCCTGGGACTCCCACATACACATGGCTGAAGATCCTAGGAAACTGGTTCCTATCTCTAGGAACACTACTAGAATGTTTGAAATGTGCTAATTGAATTACTAGTTAACTAGTCTTTCTAATATAAGATTGTATGCATTAAATATAGGTCATTGATTAATTTAATTAATATTTTGTTAAGTCTTCTACCGTGATTAATGGAGGAATAATTTTAGACCAAATAATTAGTAGCAATAGAATATATGAAAGTAAGATATAGACGAAAGTAAGATATAGACATCACTCTTTATATAGAGTTATACACTAGAATCTACATAAATGTCTATCTGTCTCTCTCAGTATATTTTTATAGATGCATATACATATGTAAATAAACACACACTGCATTTTACACATCTATGTGTTTATATCTTGGCAACTCCTAGGGCCAAATTTGACCGAAAACTCCATTTGCATCAGACTGGTGTGCTAACATTGACCCACGCCCCATTCATGAAGTGGGTTTTCTAGGTCCTGGGTTCAAATCACAGAACTGCCCAAAATTTAAGTAATCCTGGTGGAAGAAGCCAAATGTCCCATTTGTCTTCCTTATCGGTGAAAGTCCTGGGTCTCAGGAATGAGGTATAGTACATTGGCAAATCTATGTCCTATGTAATAAGATGTAAAAATGGTTATGTGTGTAATCATACTCACTAAAATACATAAGAAATAAATAAAACACAAAATAAAATGAATAACCACACTAACTGCAATATGCAGTAAACATGTGTATGTAAATATGAATCCTGTATTTAAAATGAATACAAATATTATTTTTGCAAGAGCTAGGACTTGAATTCAGTCCTAGGGAACAGGCCTGACTTTCTTGTCTACCAGCACGGTGAGCTTCCCCTTTTCCCACAGTGCTGTAGATGTACCTAGGCCCTGAGTTCAAATCCCAGGACTGGCAGAAAAAATGGCATGAATTCCAAGCCAAGCAGCCTCATAATTTTTAAAATATTTTAATGTGTTTATTTATTTATTTATTTATTTTTATTTTGTCAAGCATAGAGCTTGAACTCAGGGCATGACAACTCTGCCTCAGCTTCGATCGCTCCAGGCTAGGGTGCAGCCACTGGACCCAGAGCCAAACCTGAGTTCCCAGGGCACCAATGCTGACAGGAATAATAAATACATAAAACAACACAGAAACAAAGAAGAAAAATCTGCAACTTGCATATGGCTGCCGGTTTTACATTTGTTTTCGTTGCAAGGTGATCTTCCTGTGTCTGAATGACATGGCTGAAAAGTGTTAGAAACCTGGCATTGCTGAACCCTGGAGGGCTACCAGGGAAGCCATAGGCCAACACGGCAACATAGGCCCTGGGTTCAAAGCTTGGTCCTGACCCCTACAAATGGCGGGAGATCCTAATAGTCTGGTTCCTATTCATAGGAATACCAATGGAAGGTTATGAATGTCAAGGTTGAATTAGTTGTTCCTGAATGATGCTACTATAAAATTAGAGTGATTTTAGGAGGCCGATGGATTTTCATGAATATTTTTGACACATTAAAAGAATACTATTAATTACATGGACACAATGGTTTTGGGACAGTGGTTGATTTAATTAACAATTCATTAAGGATGAAAACAATAATATAAATTACATGGAGGCATTCAAAATACCCAAATATTGGTAGGAATGTAGCCTATTTAAATGAATAATGTATAGACATCTCTGGCACTCTATAAAGGTCTATATTTATTTGTGTACTTCCATCTGCATATCAATCTGTTCTTATTTTGTCAACCCCTGGGGCTCCATCTCAGGTGCTGGAAACTACTTGTCAGCTCAATATGCCCAGGCTGGTGTACTGACACTCACCCATTCATGAATTGGACCTTGTAGGTTGTGAGTTCAGATGCCAGCACTCACAAAAATTGATTCATAGAGTAAGAAACTCTTGGTGACACAGGTTTTCCTTTGCTGTGAAAGTCCTGGATGTCAGGTGTGAAGTTCATACATAGGCAAATCTATCCTATATAATAAATGTAATAAATAGTCCATGTATAAGAACAGTCAATAAAATAAATGGTAAATAAATGAATAAAACAAAAAAAATGAATAGCTACACTAAGCACAATATGGAGTCAATGTATGTGGCTCGATCTCAGGGCCAGGGAACAACCTGGCAGCTGATTTGGCTAGAGGCTGCTGTGCTGGCAGCCACACATAAATGAATTGAGCCTTCTAGGCCCTGAGTTTAGATCCCAGTACTGCCAAAAATGTAATCATGGAGTGGGAAGCTGAGCATGACACATGATTTTCTTTTCTTTGAAAGTGTTCAGTGTCAGGTAGGATGTATAATTTGGATGCAAATCAATATGCTATGTAAGTACAATGTCACAAAGGTAAAAAAAGTCATAGGTGGAAGAATTGTCACTACAATAAATGATAAACAGATTGAATTAGTAATGAATCATTCTAGGATAAAACTAGATGTGGTAATTATAGGATGTGGATTAAGTTTAATTAATATTTTATTAAGTATTAACAGAATAAAAATTGCATGGAGACATAAATACCTAATAATTGGTAGTATCACATGATGCATAATTTAATAATATATAGACACCTGTCTCATTCTATAAAATATTTAATTATATGTATGGATGTATGTACATATATGATAAACAATAACAAGATATTGAGTATTAATTAATGCTTTATTAATTGTTAGCTGGGACACATCATTAAATGGAGATATAATTTAATACCTAATAATTGGTAACAATATTATCTATAATGTAATAATATAGACATCTCTCTTTTGTCTATATAATACTTATATACAACAATCTATCTATTTATACCTCCTTTACTCCTGGGGCTCAGTGATTGAGTGCTCCCCTAGTAAGCATGAGCCCTGGGTACGATTCCTCAGTGCCACATAAGCAGAAAACCTGGAATTTCTGCTGTCTTTCAATCAATTGAGTGCTAGCCTTGAGCACAAATCCTTAGGGACAGTGTCTAAGCCCTTATTCAAGCCCCAACACTGCCACCAAAAAAAGGTAGAATGTTCTAACTGCAATTATAGAAGGACAGGACTTCAAATACCACATCACAGAACAAGCTAAGAGTCTGGCACTGACAGTTGCCACCTAACCTGACTTAGGCAGATGTAAACAGCTGCAACCCAGCTCCACAGAACCAGATGCTGCTGGCTTACCCACATCATCCTGGCTGCTTGTGAGCTTTAAAACCAAGCCCTGGTAGGAAGTATGTGAGACTCTTGGAGATGTGGCTCTAAGTAGTAGAGCCTTAGCCTTGAGCAAATGTTATTAGAACAGTATCGCCATGCATTGAGTTCAAGCTCTATGGGTGGCCTGCCCCCCCCCAAAAAACACCCCACTAAACCATTAGATGTGAACTTGTGTGATTCGTGAAACATTCCTCAAAGAATGGTGATACTGATGAAAGCAACCTAATTCTAATGACAGCTTGTGGAATAGAGCTATGTGCTGAGTCCTTCATAGGGTGCTCTGTGCTGAGTCTGGCACAGGGTGCTGTGTGCTGAGTTCTTCACAGGGTGCAGTGTGCTGAGTCCTGCATTGAGTGCTGGGTGCTAAGTCTTCACAGGATGTTGTGTGCTGAGTCCTTCAAAGAGTGCCATCTGCTGTGTCCTTCACAGAGTGCATTCTTTCATATGGTCCTCGTAAGGACTATACAACTCAGATGATTATGCAGACAAGAATAATGAGACACAGATATGTCCTCATGGCAGGGAGAAAATTATGTATTACTGAAGAGTGGATGAGTTGTCTACTGCAGACAATTGTTTTGTTTTTTTCTCAGTCATGAACCTTGAACTCGCGGCACAGGCACTGACCCTTACCTCTTGGGCACATAGCTAGCACTCCACTATGTGGAGCCAAGGACCCCCTTGCAGTAGAGTGTCAGAGCCTAGGGGTCTATAGCTGAGGTCTGTCAACCTGCCTTCTCAGGAAGCTGAGATCTGAGGATCTGGTTTCCAAACTATGCCAGACACAAAAGGTCCCATGAGACTATTATCGCCAAATCACCACTAAGAAACCTGAAGTAGAAGCTGGATGCTTGTCACTCATGCTTGTCATCCTAGCTCCTCAGGAGGATGAGATCTGAGGATCATGGTTAAAAGCTAGCCTAGGCAGAAAAGTCTTCAAGACATTTAGCTCCAATGAACTATGAGAAAACCTGAAATGGTGCTTTGGCTCAAGTGGTAGAGCACAAGACTTGAGGGACAGCACCCAGGCCCAGACTTCAACTCCTACAAGGAAAACAACAACAAAAAAGAAACAAAATAACAAACCTGAAGTAGAGGGCTGGGTATGTGCCTTAGGGGTGGGGTGCTTTGCATCTATGAAACTCTGGACTTGATTTCTCAGGTACACATCACTAGAAAAAATCCTCAAGTGGCTCTGTGGCTCAAGTGGGAGAGGACTATTCTTGTACAAGATAAATAAGGTACAGTGTTCAGGTCCTGAGTTCAAGCTCCAGGTCTGGTGTAGGTGTGCAAGTTCGCACACACACACACCCACACACAGACCAGAAGTAAAAGCTGTGACACAAAATGGTAAAGCACTGGGCTCCTGCACTGAGCTCATGGTCAGCACCCAGGCCCTGTGTTCAACCCCAAAACTTTGCCACCCAGGGCTCAACTAGGAGAGGTCAAAGGTTTCAAAACCTAATGTGCTTCAGCAGTCCTCGATGACAGGAAGCATGGTGAGATCAGACATGTGCTTGGATTTCTAAAGCTTCCGGAAACCTAGCAGAGACATCATAGGCCTATCATCTCCCTCAATGAAACATTTCTTGAGGTTAAGTGCTCTAGTTGTCTGCCAGAAGGACTCCTGAATTATATTGAGCACTGTATCTGAGCACCAGAATATAGTCTTACAAAGGCAGGATTAGTGTTGAGAACTTGGCCTGCCAAAGGAGGTGGCACAAATGAAGGCTTCCTGTTAAAATGGAGCACTGGGGAGAGAGATAGCTTGGGGTACAAAGAGGCCTTTTTGTCCTGACCACAGAGCCCATCCACACTCATCCTCACTAATTGGCCCAGATGGAGTTGTTTGTTACACAGCTGTACAGGACTGAGGCCTTTTGTCTGCCTGTCCAGACAATGAGAGAGACTTCTTCCAGCAGGCCTGGGAGGCAGAGAAACCCTTAGGCTGTACTGGGAACTGTGAGGGGAGCCCAGGAACATGCACTGTCATGAAAGCAGTCTCTGTGTTATGAAATCATTGTATTGAAAACAAATTTTCTAGCTTGGTGCCTTTCATCATAGCTACTCTGGAGCTTCACCTATGGGAATACATCCACACATGCACAAAGATATGGAAGTAGGTCCTGGGGTTGAACTATGAGTATAGTCGTTGTCCCTGAGTTACTTTTGCTCAAGAGTAGTGCATTAACCTTGAGCCACAGCCCCACTTCTGGGTTTTCTGTGATCTCTTAGAAATAACAGTGTCATGGACTTTCCTATGCTGGCTGGATTCAAACTCTGATTCTCTACATCTCAGCTTCCTGAGGATCTGGGATTACAGTCAGCAGCCACTGGCACCTGCCTTTCTTTTCTTCTTCATTTTTTAATCTGGACAATGTGACTACTTAAAAGCATTATTCCAGTGCTTTGAATTTATAAATAAACTATCCAATGTTCTTTATAGGTGCTTTCTCTGAGAAGGATTTTTTCTCCTCCTCTTCTCTTCTGGTCACAGGTTTGAAGCCAAAAGTGAGAAATGAGTGTCACATGATTTTGGCAGCAAATGTCTACAGGACATGCCAGTTCAGTCACTTAGCATTGAGCTGCAGTGAATTTACTTTCTCAGCACGAGAGGACCATAAGCTGGAGAGATCCTCATACTCTCTGAATTGCTCCTTAGGCCTATAAAATTATCTAATACTTATGAGTGTTTTGTGTCTCCAACCTTAAGTATCCAGAACACACTAGAAGCATCTTCATGTTTCCGTTTTTCTCTAGTACCTCTGGAGATTTAGACTAAGGGTTTGTGTGGAGCAGATCCTCAGCGAATCCCTGAGGAAAACCACTTGAAGTCTCCTCAGGAGATCTCTGTTCAAAGCCAGCCCGAGCAGGAAAGTCTGCAAGACTCTTATTTCCAATAAACCACCAGAAAACCATAAGTGAATCAGTGGCCCAGAGGGTAGAGCTCCAGCTTTGAGAAAGAAAGCCGAACAGGAGATACAAGCCTGACCAGGCAGGAAAGCCTGACAGGTGCTTATGTCCAATTAACCAGATGGCTGGAAGTGGAGCTGTGGCAGTGGTAGAGTCTCAGCCTTGAGCAAAACAGCTGAGGAACACATAGGGCCCTGGTTTAAGCCCTGGGATGGCCACCAAAAAAATTCAAAACGAGAAGGCCAAGTTTATGTATGAGTGTCCTACCTACTTATGTGTGTATATTACCTCCCTGAGTGCAAACAGATTGTATGCAATTCTTCTCCTTTTATGTACAGATTTATTTTTCAGATAATCTTGTTGCACATACTGCATCATTCTCTTCTCTTCAGTCCCATGGCTTTTCTCTTCCAGAGTTCCAGACCTGTGTCCTCATATGGTGCACACTTAAGACCTCAGCAGCCTTTATTTACATATTATTATGAGGCCAAGGCAGGAGCAGTCACAAATCAGGCAGGGGAAGAGAAGATTAGGGTTTTTGAAATAACCGGTATTCAGAAAATTAAACTTAGGGGATGTAAAATGGTAGCATACTTATGTAGAAACTACCATTAAGAAAAAGATGAGAGGGCTGGGAATGTGGATTAGTGAGAGAGTGCTTGCCTGGCATGCAAGAAGCCCTGAGTTTGATCACTCTGTAGCACATGCACAGAAAAAGCCAGAATTGGCAGTGTGGCTCAAGTAGTAGAGTGCTAGAGACAGTGCCCAGGCCTTGATTTCAACTCAAGTACAGGTAACTTCTCATCACCAAGGGAAACCCAGGAAGCTCTTGAACATCTGCCCTTTCAGAAGTGGAAGTCAGAGTGTCATAGACATTCCTGCCCTGGCTGGCTTCACCCTGTGATCCTCAGACCTCAGCATCCTGAGCTAGGGGATGGGCCTTAGCTACTGGTGCTCTGCTAGGTCAGAAGTGTAATGACATTGACAATACAAGTCAACTGCTTATCACGAAGGGCTTGGGGAATATATTAAGCCTTTCAACAATGGACCTTTCAGAACCCTGCAGGACACAAGGTTATAAAGCGAGAGTCTGAGAGGCTGGGCATATGGATCTGCTACACTTGAACCTTGAGCTCTGACTCCAATTCTGGTGTACATCAACGTTCATTTTCCAGAGAATGTTCTCCTAATTAGCAAATAGGAAAAGTACTTTGATTAACCCTCACTTTTTTCCCATTGTGTGTCTCAAACTCAAGCATGGGCACTGTCCCTGAGCCCTTCATCTCAAGGCAAACACTCTACCACTTGAGCCACAGCACCACATGGGGTCTTTTGGTGGTTCATTGGTGATAAGAGTCTAACAGGCTTTCCTTGCCTACGCTGTTTTTGAACTGTGGTCTTCAGATCTCAGCCTCCTGAGAAGATAGGGTTCCAGGTGTGAGCCACTGGCATCTGGCCTATTGTTTTTGCCAGTGCTGGGGCTTGAACTTAGAGCCTGTGTACTGTCTCTGTGCTTCTTTTTCTCAAGGCTAGTGCTCTACCTCTTGAACACTCCACAGCTTCTGGCTTTTTCTGAGTATGTGGCACTGAGGATTCAAACCCTGGCATTCATGCATGCTGAGCAAGCTCTCTACCACTAAGCCACATTCCCAGTCCCACCCTTACAATTTTATCCCTCAACTTGCCTATCCTCAAGGAAAGGCTTCTGAGTATAAATCATCTAAAGAAATCCCTATAAGAAGGTGTTAAAGATAAACAAGACACAGCTCATATTTGGGATAGACTCTAAACATGTGAAGGCTGTGACAAATGCCTCCATTTAATTATGTATCATGTTTCAACACTTAATAAAGTATTAATGAAAAATGAGTCAGTGTCCTAAATTATTGTGTATAATTTTATAATAGATGTGCAAAATGTAATAAATATTATGTGTATAATAATACTAATACAATAAACAATAAGTAAATGATAAAATTTGGAAATACAGAAATACAAAATCAATAATAAAAACCATAGTTTGTAATAAACATACACATGCAATACATAACATATATTACACATGTACATAAATATTATTTTCCATTATAGGGACTTAATTCAGAACCTGGGAACTGTACCCTGAATTTCTTTTCCTCAAGGACAGTGAGCTTCCCCTTCACCTACATTGCAAAGCAGCTACCTGGATGGTGAGATCAAATCCCAGCAGTGGCAGAAATATTAACCCAAGTTCCAAGACAATGACAATTATTTTTAATAGATGCAATTATATTTATTCAGTTCCAAACTGAATATTTTAAAAGCAGCAGTGTATAAATTTGTATAGCTATTCAGACATCATTCACTTACCTGCAAAGTGCTTCTCTGAGGTCTAAATTGTTTCCTTTTTTGTACATTTTTTTGTTGTAAAAATACTGGATAGAGGAATTACAGTTACATGAGCAAAGTAATGAGTACATTTACTATTGAGCATTGTTGCCTCTTCCTTTGTTTTCCCCTTGCCATTCCTTCCTGCCCACCTCCACAGCTACCCCCCCAACCCCCAGGTGAGGTCAGTGACTTAATTTTTTGTTTTTGGCTAGGCACATGATTTGAACTCAAGTAGTAGAAACTCTGCACCTTCCCTCACATTGCTACAGGTTTTCCAAGATCCTGAGTTCAAATCCCAGGCTAGGAAAGAAAACTGGCAGAAATTCCAAACCAGGGGGATTTTTTTCAACTTAGTTAAATAATTAATTAATTTTTTTACTTATTCTTTTTTGTTGCCAGCCATGGAGCTTGAACTCAGATCGTGACAACTCTACCTCAGCTCTGATTGCCTTAGACTAGACTGCAGCCTCTCACCCATAGTTGATCCTGGGATCCTAGGCCCCGAGGGCTTGCAGGAAGAAAAAAAAAACTGGGACAGCACAAAAAGTGGCGAGCTGCAGAGGACTGGGAGTTTTATGTTATTTTTTTCTTTGCAGGGTGACCATCCTGAATCTGAATGGCATGGCTGCAAAGTGGAGCTGAACTGCTATTCCTGAAGGCTGGTGGGCCATCCGGGAAGCCATACAACAACCTGTCAACATAGGCCCTGGGTTAAAAAGCTAAGTCCTGACACCTACCAATGGCAGGACCTCACAAGACACTCATTATTATGCATAGGAATACTGATTGAAAGAGTAGTTCATGCATCAGTCGGGTCTAAAAGTGGATGTAATAATCCTAGGATGCTGATTGATTTTAATTGATAGTTTATTAAGCATGAAAAGAATAATATTACTTCAAAGGCAGTATAATAAATACCTAAGAGTTGGTAGGAATATAGTAGGCATCATTCAGTCAGATAGATGGCTCTGGCACTCTATCAATATGTATTAATTGTATACCACCATCTGCCAATCCATGTATCACTGTTTTGGCCAAACCTGGGGCTCCATCTCAGTGCCTGGGAACCACCTCACAGCTTCATTGGTGAGAGCCTGCCGTGCTCACCCTTACCCATTCATGAATTGGTCCTGCTAGGCCCCGAGTTCGGATCCCAGCACTGCCAAAAATTTAATCTTGGAGTAAGAAGCCTAGTGTGACACATGTTTTCCTTTTCTGGGAGAGTCCTGGGTGTCAGGCATGATAGTGAACACATCTACAAATCTAGATGCTATGTGATAGCAAGTAAACAATGTAATAAACGGTATAGGTGTCAAAAGAGTCAATAAAATAAATGGTAAATAAATGACTAAAACAAGCAATGAAATGAATAACCATACCAAACATGATATTGTCTGACTATATGGAAGTATAAATCCTGTCTTTAAAATGTAAATAAAATGTATATAAGGAGTATGTTTTGCAGGACTGAGGCTTGAATTCAGGCCTAGGAACAGGCCTGACTTTCTTGACTTCAAGTATGTTGGATTCCCCTAGCCCGACAGTGCTGCCTATTTACCCAGACCTTGAGTTCAAATCCCAGGCCAGGCAGAAAAAATGGCACAAATTGCAAAACAGGGAGATAAATAATTGTTTTTTTAATTTTTAAATTGTTTTAATTTTTTAATTGTTTTAATTTTTTAACTTAATTTTTTTGTTTGTTTATGGCCATGCACGTGGCTTGAACTCAGATCGTGACAGCTCTGTCTCAGCTTCCATCACATTAGCCTGGGGTGCAGCCTCCAGAACCAAAGCCGATCCTGGAATCCTAAGACCCGAGGTCTGACAGGAAAACAAAATGAAAATGACACTAAAACAAGCCACGAGCCGAACATGGTAGGCGGTTTCTTGGCTTTGGTTCCTTGCACGGTGACCATCCTAGGTCTGAATGACATGGATGCCACACACAGGTGACCTGTCATTGCTCAAGGCTGGCAGACTGTCAGGAAAGCCATAGGCCAACCCCACAACACAGTCCCTGAGTTCAAATCCTGGTCCTGACACCTACTAATGGCAGGAGATCCCAAGAGAGCTTAGAAATTCCGATGGAAAGGTATCCAACTCATGATTGAATAGTTTGTGCAGCGGTCTGGACTCAAATTAGATGCAATAATCCTAGGACGCTGATAGAACTTAATCAATGGTTAATCAGGCATGAAAAGAATAATATTCCTTCAATAGATCCCAAGAGACTCCTGCCTGTGCATAGAAATTCCGATGGAATGTTATCCAACTCATGATTGAATAGTTCGTGCAGCAGTCTGGACTCAAATCAGACGCAATAATCCTAGGATGCTGATTGAACTTAATTAATGGTTAATTAGGCATGAAAAGAATAATATTCCTTCAAAGGAGGCATAATAACTACCTAAGACTTGGTAGGAATGTAGCAGATATCATTGAATACTAGATACACGGCTCTGGCACTCTGTACTAATATGTATTTATTGGTGTACTACCACCTGCCTATCCATGTATGGCTATTTTGGCCACCCCTGGGGCTTGATCTCAGAGCCTGCCAAAAATTTCCTCCTGGAGTAAGAAGGCAAGTGTGACACCTGATTTCCTTTTCTGTGACAGTGCTGGGTGTCAGGCATGATGGAGAACAAGTCTACAAATCTAAATGCTATGTGATAGAGTGTAAACAATGTAATACATGGTTAGGTGTCATCACAGTCAACAAAATAAACGGTAAATAAATGAATAAAACAAAAAGTACAATGAATAACCACACCAAACATGATATAGACTGAACACCTGTCTGGAAGTTCAATCCTATCTTTAAAATACATCTAAAGACTTCGTTTTCCAGGGTTGAGGCCTGAATTCAGGCCTAGGGAAGAGGCCTGACTTTCTGATCTTCAAGCATAGAGACCTTCCCCTTCACCCAGAGTGCAAGGGTACCCAGAGCCCGAGTTCAAATCCCAGGCCTTGCAGACAAAAAATAGCACACATTCCAAGCCAGGGAGCTTCATTAGCATTTTTCATATTTTTTAAAGTTCACATGGCCTTTATTTGCCACATTTTGATTTTATAACATGAGAGTTTTTCAAAAAGGGGTTTAAACGTTTACATTTCAGCATAGCACATTGGTGTTTCCATTTTGACCATCTGCCATGAAGAGTGAGAATGAAAATGAGTACATCATTCCTCCCTAGAGGGACAGTTGATGTTATTTCTATTTAGAGTTATTTCTATAACTATAAACTCTCTGCAATTGCATCATGTGAGTCTTCCTCAGTGCCTACCACAAAATACACTAGGGGAGTCCTCATACCACAAAAGGTTGGGTTTCTGAATAAAAACTCACTTCTGTGAGGACAGTAGGTACTTGTAAGCATTTTGGGAATAAAGTGAACTGTAAAATGAAAAACAAAAACATTGGGACTGGGATGTAGCTCAGTAGTGGAGTACTTGCCTAAAGAGCATAAGACCCTGGAAGAAAAGGAATGCAAGTTTCCTAATGCTCAGAAAGTTAGAATTTTATGATCTGTATGAACAAACTTCTTTCTTCTTTTTTTTTTTTTGTCGGTGGTGGGGCATGAACTCTGGGCTTGGCTGCCAACCTTCAGCTCTTCAACTCATGGCAAGTGCTCTACCACTTGAGCCACAGTGCCGTTATCGGTTTATTGGAGATAAGGGTCTCAAGGACTTTCCTGCCCAGGCTGGCTTTGAACCGCCATCCTCAGATCTCAGCCTCCTAAGTAGCTAGGACTATAGGCATGAGCCACTGTCGCCCGGCGCATGAACAAACTTCTTAAAGATTGATTCTGAGGAAAAAAACTTGGAATACACTTTTAATATAAATAATTTATAATGCCATGGTTAAGGCACTAATTCAGAAGTATTTATTCATTGGCTGGTTTCTTAGTTTATTTAAAGATATACATATATATTTTAATATATCTACATATATATTATTAAAACATAGCTTTGAAGTGTACCTAAAGCATATGTGCTCATGTAAAGTTGTACAACTGCACAAGCTTGATTTTTTATTTTCAGTTTGGTGGTACCATAAATTAGATGGGATGTGTGTACTGTTGTTTTGTTCTCTGTTTTTGGATGATTTCTCTCTGCTTTCTTCCCCTACCCCACTCTCTCCGCAATTGAATTCAGCTTGATCTTTCTTGGCTTGATTGTTCATAGCTGATTTTCTACCACTTCAGCCATACCTGTAGCCTGGCTTTTTGCCAGTTAATTGGAGATGTCATCTCTCAGGCTTTTCTGCCTGGATTGCCTTTGAAACTTCAACTTCCAGTTCTCACCTCTTGAGTAGCTGGGATTACAGATGTGAGCCGCTGGGGTGCCTAGGGATGAATTCGACTTTGGTTGGTGTATTCTTTCTGTTTTTCTAAGCATGGGATCATATACTATAGAATTTCTGTGAATATCCTGGCTCTGAAGTAAGATATATAATACATATGCTAATCTGTGTAGTTCTCATAAGATGTATGTAATCAATTCAATACATGTTATAAGTGTAATAATAGTCAATATAAATAATGAATGAATGAATAGTGCAAAAAATAAAATAAACACACAGGCAAATAATATGTGGTAAACATAAGTATGTAGATATTACTCATTATTTCAAATGTGGATGAATATTACTTTAACAGGGCTGGGAATTGAATTCAGGCATAGGGAACAGGACTGAATGGCTTGTCTTCAAAGACGGTGAGTTTCCCGGTCCCCCACAGTGCATTAGAGTTACCCAGACTCTGAATTCAAATCGCAGGCCTTACAGGAAAAAAAGAAGGTATGAATACCAAGCTGGGGAGCTTCATTAGTATCTTTACAATTTTTTTTCATGGGGTTTGAGCTCTGGCCTTGGGCGCTGTCCCGGCACTCTTCAGCTCAAGGCGAGCGCACTACCGCTTGAGCCACAGCACCACTTCTGGTTTCCTAGTGCTTTATTGGAGATAAGAGTCTCAAGGGCTTTCCAGCGTGGGTTGGATTTGAACCACAATCCTCAGCCTCTTGAGTAGCTAGTATTACATGTGTGAGCCACCGGCGCCTGGCTATTTTTAATATTTTAAAAATTTTTTGATTGATTGATTGATTGATTGCTAATCATGGGGCTTGAACTGAGGTTGTGGCAACACTGCCTCAGCTTCCATCACCCTAGGCTGGGATAGTGCAGCCTCTGGACCCACAGGTGATCATGGGATGGTATGCCTTGGGGGATGACAGGAAAACAAAATGAAAACACCACCGATAAAAACCCGCGATCTGTGGATGGTTGGAGGTTTCTTGGTTTTCCTTCCTTGCATGGTGACCATCCCGGGTCCAAATGTCGCAGCTGCAACTTGTAGATCACCTGGCACTGCTGAAGGCTGGCAGGCTGTCAGTGAAGCCATAGGCCAACCTGGACACCTAGGTCCTGAGTTTGAATCTTGGTCACGCCACTTACAAAGGGCTGGGGAGCCTAAGAAACTATTGCCTATCCATAGGAGCACCAGAGGAATGTGAACAATGTCATGGTTCGATGAGTAGTTCATCAGTCAGTCTAGCAGAAAATTAGACCCAATAATCACAGGACATGGACTGATTTTAATTCATAGTTTATTATGCACTAAAAGAATACTATTGATTAAATGGAGTCCTCATTAAAGACCTGAGAATCCATAGGAGCGTAGTATGTGTCATTGAATTCTAAATAGACATTTCTGGCAGTACGTAAACATCTAAATTTATATTTATTTGTATACCATCATCTGCATAGAACATTTTTGCTATTTTGGCCAAACCTGGAACTCGATCCCAGGTCTTGGGATCCACTTGGCACCTGCATGGGCTAGATGCTGCCATGCTGACACTCACCCCTTCATGAATTGGGCATCCTAGTCCCTCAGTCAAAGTCCCATCATTGCCAAAAATTTCTTCCTGTTGTAAGATTCCATGTGTGACACCTGTTTTCCTTTTCTGTGCAAGTGATGGGTATCTGGTATAATGTACATATTATGTATGCAAAGCTATATGCTATCGAATAGATTGGAGCAAATGTAATAAAATAAATAATAAAATAATAAAATAAATGCTAAACCAATCAATCAATAATAATAAAATATAATGAATCACTCCAACAAACACGATTTAATATGAATGTAGAGATATAACTCAAATAGTTAAAATGTCTATAAATGTTATATTTTTCAGTACTGGTGCTTGAATTCAGGCCTATGGAAGAGTTGAGAAGTTCATGCATGATTTGCATAGGAAATGATAGGCATGATCTTAATTAAGACTGCATGAAGTATGACAATAATAATTACATTCAGGAAGCATTGGGAAAGATCCAAGAATCGGTAGTCACATGGAAGATAAGATCCAACACAGCTCGCCACATTTCCTACTCTATACAAACAAGCCTTTATTAGCATACTAATTTCAGCTTATGAATGGATGAATATGGTGCTCCACCCCCACCCCGGGGATAGATCTCAGGTCCTGGGTATGGCCTAGCTCCTTAGTGGCTCACAAGCTGGTGTGCTCATGTGGACCCGTTTGGCAGTTGGTTCTGCTAGGCCCTGAGCTCAACTTCCAGCACTGACAAAAGTTTCATCCTAATGTGAGATGCCAAACCTTGCAGATGTTTTCCTATGCTATGCAAGTCCTGGGTTACAGATAGGCTCTAGAAAGCATAGGCAAATCTATACCCATGGGAATAGGTTGTCATCCATGTGAGCACAGTTATATATGTCATCCTATACTCAATAAAATACACAATACATAGATGAATAAGACACAAAATGAAAAGATTAACTACACTGAAAACAAGGTGCATACCACACCTGTATGTAAATAGAGATCCTATGTTTAAAAGAGGTGGACTTGTCCAGTGCTGGGGCTTCAAATCAGGCCCAGTACCAGGCCTGACCTTTTAGTCTTCAAAGACGTTGAGCTTCACCTTCCCCCACAGTGCAACAGAGTTACCGAAACCTGAGTTCAAATCCCTGCTCTCGCAGTAAAATGACACTAATTCTGAGCTAGGGTTCTTCGTTCATAGGTTTTTAATTTTTTTTTTTTTTTACTAGACCCGGGGCTTGAACTCAAGTCGTAGCAACTCTGCTTCAGCTCTGATCATCCTAGGCTGCAGCCTCTGGACCCACAGCCCGTCCTCGGACCCTAGGACCCTGGGGCTTGCTGGAAAAAAAGAATCCGTGAGGGGAAAAAAAGCAGCTGAAAGTTCCACCTGGCGCTTTTATGTTTCTTTTCCTTTACATGGTGACCATTCTGGGTCTGAACATGGCGGCCTGCAGAATGAAAGTGACCTGGCATGGCTGAAGGCCTGCTGGTTTTCGGGGGAGCCACAGGCTAACCAGACAATGGAGGCCCCGAGGACGAATCCCAGTCAGCCCTGTTACAATGAGGGAATGGTCGGAAATCCTGGGACATTCGTTTCCGGACCTAGGAAGAGTCGTGGAATGCAATCAATCTCATCCTTTAATGAGTAGGTCCTGCTTGATGTGAGTAGGAAATGATAGGCAAGACTCATGGGTATTGATTATTTTTAATGAAAAATTGATGAAGCATGACCATAATCATCACAGTCATGAAATGGAGGCATCGGGGTAGATCCAAGAATTGGTAGTCACAAGGTAGATTTCATCACAGGTCGTCATCTCTTCTACACTATAAAAATATGCACTTTTTTGCATACTAACTTGCACTTATAAATGCATGAATATTCCCCCCCCCAAATCCCCTCCTCCCAGGGTTGTATCTCAGGTCCTGGGACTGGCCTACCTCCTTAGTGGCTCACAGGCTGGTGTGCTCACTTTTACCCATTCACCAATTGGGCCTGCTAGGCCCTGAGTTTGAATCCCAGCACTGTCAAAAGACTATCCTGATGTGAGAAACCCATCGATCCATCTGTTTTCCTGTCCTGAGAAAGACCTGGGTGTCAGGGAGGACGGAGATTACTACATAGGCAACCCTATACCCAAGGGAATGGGTTGCCATCCATGTCAGCACAGTTATATCTGTCAGCATAATCAATAAAATACACATTGTATCCATGAATAAGACACAAAATAAAGAGGAGTACACTGAATGCAAGATGTCACCCATCCATGTATGATAATATAGATCCTGTATTTAAATTATGAATTCATGACTATATTGATCCCCTCTTCCAGTGCTCAGTCTCAGGACCTGAGTACATCCTAGCTCTGTAGTGGCTCACAGGCTGGTGTGCTCTAATTGACCCATTCACCAATTGGGCCTGCTAGGCCCTGAGTTCAAATCCCAGCACTGCCAAAAGCTTCACCCTGATGTGAGAAGCCTATCGATCTCCCTGTTTTCCTGTCCTGTGAAAGTCCTGTGCCGCAGCGAGGATGGAGAATGCTATATAGGCAATTCTATAGGCATGGGAATAATTGTCATCCATGTCAGCACAGATATACCTGTCACCATACTCAATAAAATGCACAATACATCCATGAATAACACTCAAAATAAAAAAAGATAACTACATTGAATGCAAGATGCATACCACACCTGTATGTAAATAGAGATCCTATGTGTTAATGAGGTGGGCTTGTTATTTTGTCCAGTGCTTGGGCTTCAAATCAAGCCCTGTACCAGGCCTGACATTCTAGTCTTCAAGGATGGTGAGCTTCCCCTTCTCCCACAGTGCAATGGGGTTCCCCAGACCTGAGTTCAAATCCCAGCTCTAGCAGTATAACAGTGTGAGTTCTTAGCTAGAGTGCTTCATTCATAATTTTTTAATTTTTTTTTTTTGCCAGACCCAGGACTGGAACTCAAGTCATGGCAACTCTGCCTCAGCTCCCATCATCCTAGGCTGCAGCCTATGGAACCACAGGCCTCGGACCCTAGGATCCCAGGGTTTGCTGGAAAAAAAAAGCCACAAGGGGGAATAAAAGCAGTGGGAAGTTCCACCTGGCACTTTTACATTTATTTTCCTTTGCATGCTGACCATGCTGGGTCCAAACACGGTGACCTGCAGAGTGAAGGTGACCTGGTGTGGTTGATGGCCTGCTATCAGAAGAACCAGAGGCCGACCCAGCAACGTAGGCCCCGAGTTTGATTCCCAGTCAGCCCACATACATTGAGGGAATGGCAGGAGATCCTGAGATACTCATTTGCAGACCTAGGAAGAGTCATGGGATTCGATGGATCTCATCTTTGAATGAGTAGTTCCTGCTTGATGGGAGTAGGAAATGATAGGCAAGACTCATTGGGTGTCAATTATTTTTTAATGAAGAGTTGATGAAACATGGCCATAATCATCACAGTCATGAAATGGAGGCATTGAGGATGATCCAAGAATCGTTAGTCACAAGGTAGATTGGATTCCATCACTTGTCGCCATCTCTCCTACTCTATACAAATATGTACTTACTTACATACTACCTTCAGATTTTGAATGGATGACTATTGTGCTCCCCCCTATCCCTCCCCTTACGGGGCTCAATATCAGGTACTGGGAGCGACCTAGCTCCTTAGTGGTTCACATGCTGGTGTGCTTACCTGGACTCATTCGCCTATTGGGCCTGCCAGTCCCAGTATAAGCACTGCCAAAAGATGACTTCTGATGTGAGAAGCCAATGGTTGCAACTGTTTCTCTGTCCTGTGAAAGTCCTGAGTCTCAGCTAGGATGCAGTATGCTATATAGGCAACTCTATATTCATGGGAATCAGTTGCCAGCTAGGATGCAGTATGCTATATAGGCAACTCTATATTCATGGGAATCAGTTGCCATCCATGTCAGCACAGTTATAGCGGTCATCATATGTAATAAAATACAAAATGCATCCATGACTAAGACACACAATAAAAAGAATAACTACACTGAATGCATGATGCATTCCACATCTCTATGTAAAAAGAGATCCTATGTGTAAAATAGGTGAGCATATGATTTTTGCCAGTGCTGGGGCTTCAGTTCAGGCCCTGGGACTAGGCCTGACCTTGTAGTTTCAAGGATGGTGAGCTTCACCTTCCCCCACAGTGCAACAAAGTTACCCAGACCTGAGTTGGAATCTCAGAGGTGGCAGAAAAATGGTGAGAATTCTGAGCCAGGGTGTGTTATTATTATTATTATTATTATTATTGCCAAGCATGGGATTTGAACTCAGTTCATGACAACTTTGCCTCAGCTTCGATCACCTCAGACTGGCGAGCTCCCATGGGCCCGTAGCCGATCCTGGGATCATAGGTTCTGAAACTTTGCAGGAAAAAATGTCAGAAAAATGACAGGAAAAAATGACAGAAAAATGACAGAAAAAATGTCGCAGGATGGATTTTTTTATATTTTCTTTTGCACGGTGACCACCCTGGGTCTGAATTACATGGCTGCAAAGGGTACTGCACCTTGCATTGGTGAATGCTAATGGGCTATCAGGGAAGCCATAGGAGCATGCAGCAACATAGGCCCTGAGCTTGAATCCTGGTCCTGACACCTACCAATGGGAGGAGATCCCAAGATACTTGTTCCTATGCATGGGAATAACAATGAAATGTTAGCAAACTCATGACAGAATGAGAAGTTTCTGCGTGTATTGGTCTAGTCCAAAATTAAATGCAATGATCCTAGGACGATGATTCATCTTAATGAATGGTTTATTAAGCATGAAAAGAATACTATTCCTTCAATGGTGGCATAATAAAAACCTAAGAGTTAGTAGGAACATAGTTGATGTCATTGAATCTTAGGTAGATGTCTCTGGCACTCTGTACAAATATATATTTATTGGTGTTCTACCACCTGTCTATCCATGTATGGCTATTGTGTCCACCCCTGCAGCTCAATCTCAGGGTCTGGATATTCCCTGGCAGCTTCATTGGCTAGAGGTTGCCATGTTGACATACCCATTCAGGGTCTGAATTGGGTCTACCAGGCCCTGAGTTCGGATCCCAGCACTGCCAACAATTGGATTATGGAGTAAGAAGCTGAGTGTGATACCTGTTTTCCCTTTCTCTGAGAGTCCTGGGTGTCACACATGATGAAGAACACATCTACAAATCTAGATACTATGTGATGGGTTGTCATCAATATCATAAATGGAATGTGTGTCATCACAGTCAATAAAAAATCTCATATCTAAAATATACTTAGAACTCAAAAAGTTAAATCCCCAACAGCAAATCCTCAAAGAAACAATTGCAAAATAAATAAGTGGGCAAAAGACTTAAAGAGAATCTTCTCTGAAGAGGAAAGAAGGATGGCCAATAGACACATGAAGAAATGCTCAACCTCTCTAGCCATAGAAGAAATGCAAATCAAAACAACATTGAGATACCACCTCACCCAGTTAGAATGGCTAGAATCAAGAACTCTAATAACAACAGATGCTGGAGGGGATGTGGACAGAAGGGAACCTTACTGCATTGTTGGTGGGAGTGTAAACTTGTTCAACCACTTTGGAAAGTAGTATGGAGGTTCCTCAAAAGACTCCACATAGTGCTCCCCTATAACTCAGCAATCCCATTATTGGGCATTTACCCAAATGTTTACAAACAAGACCACACTAAAGCTACCAGCATAACTATGTTTATCGCAGCACTATTTACTATAGCTAAGATATGGAACCAACCCAGATGCCCCTCAGGAGATGAATGGATCAAGAAAATGTGGTATATATACACAATGGAATTCTATGCCTCCATCAGAATGAATGACATTGCCCCATTTATTAGCAAATGGAAAGACTTGGAAAAAATCATATTAAGTGAAGTAAGCCAGGCCCAAAGAAACCTAGGTCCCATGGTTTCCGTTATTTGCAATATCTTGTATATGTCTGAGTCAAGCAGAAAAGGTCAGTTAAGGTGAATTTAGGGAAATGAACCCTAAGATATGTGCTCAAATGTTTTTTTCTTTCTTGTGATTGTTTCTAATACATTTATAAGATTATTTCTTTGTTGCTTTGAATGACCCTCCCCCACAGTATAACCCCTGCTTTTACTGTATTTGATGTTGGAATAATTTGTGGAGGGGAAGGGGAAAAACAATTCATTTAAATAAGGATACTTGTGGACCCATTGCAACAATGAGATGTACAAGTCATTTTGTTGAAAACGAAGTTTACAACTTTGGTGCAAGGTGGCAGGGGGGAGTGGGGAGAATTGGGTGGGGGCAGAGGGGAGGATGGGAAGGGATGGGAAGGGGAAACAAAGGAGGAGGCTACAATGCTTGATAAGAAATGTACTCATTATCTTGCCCATGTAATTGTAACCCCTCTGTACAATATTTTCAAAATAAAAAAAGGAAAATAAGCCAGCCACTGGTGGCTCACGCCTATAATCCTAGCTACTCAGGAGGCTGAGATTTGAGGATCGCGGTTCAAAGCCAACCCGAGCAGGAGAGACCGTGAGACTCCTATCTCCAATAAACCACCAGAAAACAGGAAGTGGCGCTGTAGCTCAATTGGTAGAGCAATCTCCTTGAGCTGAAGAGCTGAGGGAGAGCGCCCAGGCCCAGAGTTCAAACCCCACGACCGACCAAAAAAAAAAAAGGGAAAATAAATGAATAAAACAAAAATGCAATAAATAACCACAATAAACAGGACATGGACTGAACATTTATACATAAGTACAAATCATACCTTTACAATGTATATAAATAGAATGTTTCCAGGGCTGGGACTTGAATTTAGCCCTAGGGACCAGGCCTTACTTTCTTGTCTTAAAGCATGGTGAGCTTTCCCTCCATCCACCTTGCTTCAGAGTTACCCAGGCCTTAAGTTCAAATTCAAAGGTAGGAGAAACAGCGTGAATTGCAAGCCAGGGAGCTTTTTTTTGTTTTTTTTTGCCAATCACGGTCTTGACATCAGGTCATGGCAACCGTGCCTCAGCTTTCATCACCATAGGCTGGGGTGCAGCCGCTGAAAACACAGCCTATCCTGGGATCCTAGAACTTCAGGCCTTGTTCAGGGGGGGAAATGCACAGAAAAAAGTGGCGGGATGGCGTTTTTACATTTTCTTCTTTTGCACTATGGCCATATTGGTCTGAGTGATGCAGTTCCAAAGGATACTTCACCTTGCATTGCTGAGGGCTTGAAGGCTACTGAGGAAGCCATAATCCCGAACAATGATTAGCCAGGCACCAGTGGCTCTCACCAGTCCTCCTTGATACTTACAAGGCTGTGATAGGAGGATCATGGTCAAAGTCACCCTAGGAAGGAAAGTCCTTGAGACCCCTGTCCAACTCAATGCCAACAAAGCAAAAGTAGAGCTGTGTGGCTCCAGTGGTAGAGGGCTAATCTTGAGCAAGAACAGCTCATGGACTGGGCCCAGATCCTGAGTTCAAGTTCCAGGACTGGCAACAAACAGACATACACAACAATCTGTGCAACCATCTGGCTAAAGCAGGTCTCCCTCTTGTCCCCAACTGGATTTGACAGAGTTTCCTGGTAAAGGGGCTGCTGTCATCTTGACTCTGTCCATTCTGTCTGCATCACAGGATTCCAGGCACACCCCCATTCTTTCATGGTTCTTTTTGACCAAGGGGATACAAGAATAGTGGCCACGCCCACATTCCATGCTTCCCTGTTACACCTGGATTCCCTCTGTTGGTTGACAACACTACCAGCAGTTGAGGAAGGTAGAGGTGGCTAAGTGGTGAGCAAGAGACTCCAGGTGACTTTGAGGTAGAGTAGGAAATGATGTCCTAGTTGGTGAGTGGGAGAATAGAGGATTTCCTAGAGCCTGGGAATGTGGCCAGCCCAACTTTCCCGTCCCATTGCTCAGATGTCTGAAACAATAAGAATCAATGAGAGAAATATGGGCAAGAAAGTGCCCCAAGAACACCAGCAGTATCCTCCCGACAGACCTGAAACATTCAAGAAAACAAAAAACATGAAAAAGGGAGGGATCCCCAAGACAAACACCACTGGGGAGCCGGATTGAATGGAGAGTCCGGCCAAAGGTGATGTCAACCATGGGCCTCCCCAGCCTTTGGACACAGTCACAGCCAGCAGGGTCCAGAGTGTCAAGGGTCCCAATACCACCAAGGATCCACAGAGGTGCTATCTGCATGTGGTGCCCACCCTGGACCACAGAAAAGAAGAAACCAGGCACTCTTTGCAAAGATCCAACCACTAAAGCAGGGAAAGACAGATCCGCAGGGTCAATGGGAGTGAGAGGGAGAAGATAGCCCAGATACATGCAGCACCAAAAATGGAGGTAGAGATCCACAAGGCACCCATACAGCAGTTGGTTTCAGCAGAAAGCGATTTACAATGTGCACTGGCCCAATTGCAGCAGGCCACTGATGACAGAGAAAGGGAGCACGATGCTCTCACCAGCTGCCTGCAAGCTACCGAGTGGTGTGTGGCAGAGCTGGAGATAGCGGCTTCTGTGGTCACTGTTGCAAAGGAGGAGACCAAAATGTTCTTCGAACAGCTGAATGATGTGACCCTTCAGCTCGAGGAAAATACCAGAAACTTTGATGACCTGGAGCAAGTGAACACAGAGTTGCAGGAGAAGCTGGAAGTGCTGTAGATACAGAGGAGCAACATGAAGAAGAGAATATGCAAGTTCCAATAAGTGCTGGAGGGCGTTAGGTACTGAAGATGGAGTTGAAAAACCTGAAGGAACAACTTCACATCCAGGTCCAGGAAAACCAGTTTCCGTCTTCAGAATGTGGAGCAGCAGGAGCAACTGCAGAGACTGGAGGGGAAAGCCTACGATCGGCATTAGATCCCTGACACCCCACGATGTGCATGTGTGTGGGATGGACAACCAGAGGAAAAGCTGGCCCTGCCGTGTGATGCTCTCCACAGGGTGAGCAGTGAGAAGGAGGAGCTTGCCAGCATATTGGACTCAGAGCAGCAGATGAAAAAACATCTCTGGGAACAGTAGCACTGCTCAGAGAAGAAGATAGAGAAATGGATAGTGGTGGCTGAGAGAGAGAGAGCCAAGCAGCTCAGCAGCAGCAGGAGCAGTCCCTGGGCCAGTGCAGGAGTTCAGAGCCTCCTGTGAATGGCACATTTTCTCCAATGAGCGACTGTGCTCTGAGAAGGAGGCCCTGCAGCAGCACTTAGAGAGGCAGAACCAGCTGCTGGAGCAGCTGAAGCAAGTGAAGGGCTCAACAAACTGGAGGGACCAGGTGGTGTCCCGGAAGCGGCAGAACACTCTCAAGTGACTGGAAGCCACCAGATCACAGGAGGAGTGCCTGCAGACCCAGCTGATCTTCCTGGCTTTCCCTGAGGAAGGGGAAGGCATGAGCCCTGGAGAAGCAAAAGGTAAGGAGGTGAATCCCCCCCCCAATGTGACCATCACACAGGATGGAGATGTCCCCCAGACGAAGAGTGAAATGGATCTGATAGCGCTCTTGGAGGATGAGATCCACAGGGGGAAACTCCTGCCACAAGAATGGCGGGCCAGCTGCAGACACCCCCTGGACAACCCAGCAGATCAGTGTCAGACTGAGCGGGAGCCACAGGCCCTCAACCCCATGAGCTGCCACCACAGCATGCTTGGGGATGGAAAGAGGGACATGGGCATCTGAGAAGAAAATCTGCTTCATCCATGACCTGCCTGATGAGGTGGACTTCCAGAGTCCAGCAGGTGAGCTCCACCATTGATGCAACCAGCTGTCAGCACACATCCAAACTATCAAGGAGTCCCTCATGGTGTGTAAAGAGCAGATGTTGGTCCTGAATGAGCTGTGTTGGGAGAAAGCCCAGTGCATGCACTGGCTGTCCCAGGAGAAGATCGAGAAGAGGAGAGTGTTTGGGGAGCTGCTGTCACTCCTCTCCAGGGAAGGCACAGACAGCAGTCTCCAGATGCCAGCACAAGCTGAGCTTCCCACCCTCCTCCCCAACACTGCTTCAGAAGCAACTTGAAGACAGCATGGAAACTGCCAGAGGACAGGTCAGATTCTCGACCCCATAGTGGACTCCCTCAAGGAGTATGTCCTGCCCCAGATGCCCCACATCCAGATCTGCCCACAGCTCCCAGGCTCAGGGCAGGAGTGCTCCCTCACTTTCTCCTGTAGATTGATGCGGATGATGACTCTCTATGTGACATACTGACTCTCAAAAGCCTTGGCAGCCACCAGAAATAGGTGACCAAGTGGCTTTCTCTCAGGCCTCCATCTGCCGGGCAAAGGGAAGGTTAAATTGAGGGTAGGGTAGGGCAGAGGCTGAAGGGAGTTGGCCCAAACTCAAGGGACATCAAATGGCCCATTGGTGACCAGGAAAGAGGCCTATGTTTTGCTTATCACAAAGAATAAATTGTTTTCAAAGCAAAATAACAGCCTAAAAACAAACATTTGTTCTTCCAGCCCTATGGCTTGAACTCAGGGCCTGGCCACTGTCCCTGAGCTCTTTTTGATCAAGGTTGGCCCCACCTCCCCTTCCAGCTTTTTCTGTGTGGAATAGAACCAAGGGCTTCAGGCATGCTAGGTGAACACTCTACCACTGAGCCACATTCTCAGATAGGATGATTCTCTCCCCTCCCAAACCCATATGGACATTCCTCAGATAAATAGGAAGTAGGGGCTAGGATGAATATGAAGCACAAGTCTGGTTCATCCCAAAATATTCCCCCGCCCCCTCTTCCCACACCCTGAGTTGAAGTTTGTCTTCTACCATTGAGGATGAGAGAGGGAGAGGGGAGTCCCAAGAGAGTACCAAAAACTGTGGCCCCCTGAGTCCCACATCCTTCCCCATACAAGTGGTCCTCCAGATTGTGATCTTACCTGATTCAATGTAAAGTCTACACTGTCTCCCCACCACTGCAAGGCTCAGGATGAAATAAAAGCCAGCCCAGGCCTCAGCCCATACCCAAAGTGGAAGCTCCTAGTCCCAGACCTACTTCCACCTCTGACTGCCCCTAGTTAGGCCAGACCCACCATTCACCACTATGTTGGTGGTGATGACCTCATGGATGGATTCCAGGAAGAAGGTCTATGGCAAAGAGCAGAAGCAGCAGGGTGAGCAGGGCAGAAGGAAGTGGGGTGATTGCTCTGGGATCTTCCTTGGAGCCCTCCCGTCCAGCCAGACCCATGCTGACCCAAAGCACGGACAAGGCCAGAGGGTGAGGCGAGATGGAGGAGCACATTACTAAAGGAGGTACTGCTGTGTCTTGGAGGACTTGATTAATTCCAATTATAATTAATTCCAATTATATTTGGCCCATGCCAATCCCAAAGACAGCATGCATTGCCTCTCCGTGTTGTTGTTGGCCGTGAGTGCTGTCCCTGAGCTCTTTATTCAAGGTTGACACTCTACCACTTGAGCCACAATGCAAGTTTGTTTCCTGATGGTTCATCGATAAGAGCCTCATACACTGTCCTGCCCAGACTGGCTTGGCACCGTGATCCTCCAGATCTCAGATTCCTGAGTAGCTAGGATGACAGGCATGAGCCACCAGTGCCCAGTATGTGATGCCTTTTGAAGGAATTGGCAAGTCTGTAAAGGAGCCCTAAAGGGCCTGGATAGACCATGACCCAATCAAGGAGCTGGGATGGATGAAGGTTGACCTTCTAGCCATTCTGTTCCCCCAAAATTGAAGATGCCAGGTGATGTTGTATGCACCAAACACCTAGGCCAGCAGCCACCAGGCTTATTGTGGAAAAAGTAGAGAATACCCAAAGACTTCAGTGTAGAAATCTCTGATTTTGCATGCATGTGGGGTGTGTGTGTGTGTGTGTGTGTGTGTGTGTGTGTGTGTGTGTGTGTGTGTGTGTGTGTGTGAACTCAGGGCCTAGGCTCTATCCCTGATTTTTCTTGCTCAAAAGTAGTGCTGTGCCATTTGAGCCACAGCCCCACTTGCTTTTCGATGGTTAATTGTAGGTAAGAGTCTCAAGGACTTTTCTGTCCAGGGTGGCTTTGAATCATGATGGGGCCCCCAGGGAAGCAAGAGTAAACACAACTCTCAGGTACAATCCCTATGGTGGGCCACTCCTGCCCCCTGGTGGCTACACGTGGAACATGCAGTCCCATGCCATTATGCTCTTGAGTTCAATTTGGGCAAGTTACTAGGGCCAAGCTGACTTTTGCTCACCCTGATTCCTGATGCTAGAGCAGGTCTGTTCCACCCTTGGCCATGAGAGCTCCAGGAGGCCCAGCTTTCCAGAGACACAGGGAAGGGAGAGGTCAGCTCCAGGCTGAGCTAAGAGCCTTTGCCCACAGATACCCCAACTTAGTCTTACTTATCACCATAAGACCTGTCAAAGAACAACCCCAAAAAACAAAATTGGAGCTGTGCCTCCAAGTGGTAGAGATCTAGCATTGAACCAAAGAGCCCAGGAACAGGGCCCCCAAGCTTTGAGTTCAAGACCCCCAGCTGACCTTCCCCCATAAAACACGGGTTGTCTAAATGTGAACTAGTAGGATTTGTGAAGTGTTTCTGAAGAATGGTAATACTGAAGAAAGCACCCTAATTCTAATGACAGCTGAACTTGTGACATACAGCTATGTGCTGAGTCCTTCACCGGGCGCTATTTCCTGGGTCCTTCCCTCATGGGAGTTATGTGCTGAGTCCTCAAAAAGGTGTTGTTTGCTGAGTCATCCCAAAGGGTGCTATGTGCTGAGTCCCTGAGAAGAGTGGGCCATCCTGGGTTTTTTAAAGGGGGCTTTGTGCTGAGTCCATTACACAAAGTATTGTATGCTGAGTCCTTCAAAAGTTGTGGTGTGCTAATGCATCCCAAAGGGTCCTGCTATGTGTGAGCCCTTGAGAAGAGAGGGATGGGGTGTATTTTGAGTGCTGTGTGCCAAGTCCTTTACATAGGGTGTTCTGTACTGTCCTTCAAATGGTGCTGTGTGCTGAGTGCTTCCACAGTGTGGTATGTGCTGAGTCCTTCAAAATTGTTCTGTGTGCTGAGTTTATCGAAGGAAGCTGTGCACTGGGTGTTTTATACAGTGTGCTTCAACACAGAGTGTGATGAGTCCCTGGAAAAGAGTGCTATGTGCTGAGTGTTTCAAAGCGGCCATGCACTGAGTCCTTTACACTTTGGGCTATAGACTCCCTCCTTCAAAGGGTGCTGTGTGCTGAGTATTCTACCCAGCATACTATATGCTGAGTCCTTCAAAGGGAGCTGTGTGCTGAGTCATTTACACAGGGTGCTTTGTGCTGATTTTGGAAGTGTGCTGTGTGCTGAGTCATCCCAAAGGGTGCTATGTTCTGAGTCCTTGAGAGGTGGTTATCCCCAACACACACACACACACACACAAACACAAACACAAATACACAAACGAGTGTCACCATGCACCTGCTTGGTGTGTGGAGTGGAGGGAGATGGAGGGGTGGGGCTGAGGGGAGATTGGATCCACTGAGCTGGTACTGGGGTTGGGGGGTAGTGCTGAGCTGAGGTAAGGCTGCAATTGCCATGGTCTAGGAGCCTCAGGGCCCAGTCAGTGCTGCAATTGTGGCCAGGGATGGGGGGTGGGGCCCAGAGGAGCAGGAGGCGGGGCCAGGGGTGCACTTTATTGGCAGCAATGGCCAGGAGCCCAAGGGGGCAGGGGTGTGTGCTCAAAAGGGGCGGGGTGGCCCAGGAGAGGAGTGTGGGGCCTAGAGAGAGCTGGGAGAAGAGCCAGCATGAGCACAAGCACCAGTGGAAACGGCTTCAGTGGCTGGCGGCTGCTCCAATCATAGCGTGGGTCCTGGCTGGGAGTGCAGAGCATGGGGAGCCAGCACGGCAGGCACATTGCCACATGCAGCCACTCGGAGGCGCCCATCCATGGTGGCCCTGAGTCTGAGGTCCCGGAGCGGGGAGCAGGGCAGAGGCAGTGGCTGCTGATGCAGCGGCGGCCACAGGTTTGGAGGCCGCTGTTGAGGAGGAGCAGAGGCTGCGCGCAGCCCCACCACGAGCCCGCGCTGCTTTTCAAACATGGCGCTGCTGGCTCGGACCCCCGGAGCTGGTGCGCCCCTGGCCTGCTTGTGGCCCTGACTTGATTCTGGCCCGCACCCGGAGACCCAGCATACAGCTTCTCGCAGCAGCTCACGTGAGTGGCCGACCTGCACTCCACGACCCCCCCCCCCCCCCCCCCCCGTAAACCCCATCCCCCACTCTACCCTTCCTCCCCACTCTCACGGACCCAGGCAATTGCCTCTCCCCTCCCAGTCCAGTCCTGCCTGCGCCTCCCCCATGCCCCACAGTCTGTCCTGGCTCCGCCACAAATGCACCCCAAGGGTGGGGTTTGGAGGTGGGTGTCCACCCAGGTACCCCACTCTCATCCCTAGTGGCCAGTGTCCCAGGAAAAGGGGAGCTCCAGGGATGGGAAGGAGGGGGCACCACAGAGCCCCTGGCCTGGAGCAGTGGGAGCCACACAGCCTTGCATCTGCATCCTTTCTCTCCCTGGTGGGAACCTGGTGGCTTTAGTCAGAGGTGGGGAGCAGCACCCCACATCTGCCTTCTTAGGTCTTTTCCTTTCTGCTGGAGAGGGAGGTGTAGGATACAGAAGATAGGCCCCCTCTTGCTGTGTGAGCCCTTGTTTTCTATGCTCAGTCACTCTTTCACCTAAAGACATTCACAGAAGAGCCCACTAGAGAGGTGAGGGCACTGGGGTCAGATAGAAGGTGGGTATTTGGGAGGAAAACACACCCCCTCTGACAGACATACAACCGGCCTGTACCCCCAACCCCAGCATTCAATAGTTCTGACTGGGTGATCACATTTCCCAGTTCTGCCAGATTCTGCTAGTGCTCCCAGTCCATCTGGTCTCCTTGTCCTCCCCAAGAATCTGCCAAGTCGCCCAGAAGTATGTAGGCTGGAAGTAGGTGGTCCATTCATGTGTATAGCCTTTAGGACCCCATCAAAGTCCCCAACAACGCCCCCACCCCAGAGGCCAGACACCTCTCTGGAGGCACCATGACCCCCTGCTTTGTTTTCTGTCCAGGCTCTGAGGAGCCACGTGTCTCCAGACTCCTTCACCCAGAGTCCTATCCTAGGGTTTTGGTGAATGGGGAGTCAAGGCTGGTTGTTCCCAAGGGGAAGGGTCTGGCCCTGGAGAAACGGGGAGACAAGGTGGTTCTGCATTATTAGAGCATTGTTCCCCTTAGGTGGTTGCCCCTGGTTCTGACAAGAGAACTCCACTGCTTGAGCTGGTACATTGCCTAGATGAGAAACCAACAAATTCAGGAGAGGCACTGCTCTGAGTCTGTGTGTTTAGGTGTGTATGAGAGAGAGAGAGAGAGAGAGATCATCTTTCTCATTGTATAGTCAGCATGTCTAAAAAGAGCAAAAGCATTTTTTTGGGGGGGTTCCGGTTATGGGATCTGAACTCTGGGCCTGTGCGCTGTCCCTCAGCTCTTCAGCTCAAGGCTAGCATTCTACCACTTGAGCCACAGCGCCACTTCTGACTTTTTTCTTTTTGCTTACGTGCTGCTGAGGAATCGAACACAGGTCCTCGTGCATGCAAGGAAAGTGCTCTACCACTCAGTCACCTTCCTAGCCCAAGCAAAAGCATTTTATTTGTGTGCATGTGTGTATTTGTTGTTCTTTTTTCATTAATGCCCAGTATGAGCCCAGCCACAATTTTTGTTTTCTCTTTCACAGTGTCATGGCTCTTTTAGAGAAGGTTTCAATAAATGTTCCTTCCCACCACTTTCTTCCCCTTTCCTGAAGCCCACAGTAACTAGTGGGCCTGCGTGGGTCTCTTCTAGGAGGCCTGTGTGAACCGCAGACCAGCGTGGATACCTGCCCTTCTGTCTTTAGCCAGAAGGCTCATGAGGCTACTGTGACCACAGCCACACTCTTCCAGCCAGACAGTCAGCTCTCTTGTGTATAGTTGGAGCTAATTCAAAGTTGGGAATGTGTCTGCCAAACATAATTAGGGAAGGAGATAGGGGGAGTAGGGCAGGGGCTGTGAAGCTAGGAAGGTCTGGAAAGTGATGAACGGTGTGACATGGCAGATGGTTCACCATGACCAAGGATGAGAGGTGAATCTTACCCAGGGCATTGACGGTGTCCATGGGCATCAGAGCAGGGGGCGCTGGGCCACCAATGTTGGCATGGATTTCCTCCCAGGGCAGTGCACTGGTGGGCAGTCCTCCCTGGAGTCCTGAAGACTCCAATCTGTGTCCCTCCTGAGCTGTTTCCAGCTGGGCAATGGTAGGCAAGTGTGTTCCCCCTGCTGGAGCCTGCTTGGAATCAGGATATGGCAGTTAGCTAAGGCTCTCTGAATGCCATTTTCTGTAACCTGCTGTAGGCTGTCTGGAAGGAAAAGGGGACTACTGATTTTGGAACCCATTAAGTTTGATTGGAACAAGTGAAATGCCAACTTTTCCAGGGTTTTTTCTTGAAGCTGGCAATTTCTACTAACGCCTGGGATTCTGGGTCAAATTAGATGGACCATATCAGTCACCAAACAATGACTTTCAAAGCGGCACAGGCAGAGTTCCCAAGCCAGATGGTTTCCTACTACGAACGTCGTGCCTTGACTGCCTTTCTCCGGCAGCTGCTGATTCTCCTCCGGCTCTCTCTAGGGTGACCACCACAGTTGAGGATGTCTTGGGGAGCAGAGATTGTGACCTCACCATCCGCAGCCAGCCAGCTGTGATCAGAGACAATTCTCAGCACCTGCACTGGAATCTGGGAGATTCAGAGACCTGGGATGCCTCAAGGATACTTTCTCTGCAACATGAAACTTGGGGGCTGGATATAGTGGACCATCCTGTCCGCCCCAGGGAGTGGAGAGGAGGCCCCTTGAGCCTGGCGTTTACCTCTTAGCAACCTTGTTCACACCTGAGTGGGGAATGGAGTGCCACAGAGCTGGTCAGTGGCTGGACAGAGTTCTTTGAGAAGATAGGCATCCCAGAGGCCCTGGAATCCAGTGAGGACATCATGGCTCATGTCCTTGGAACCAAAACAGTTAAGTGCGGTGGCACCAGGAGGGTGGGAAGAGGGAGGAGGGAGAACTGTTGGAGAGCTACATCAGGCTTTGCCCCCACCCAGGATGCTTACCTGAATTAGATGGGACTTTTCTGTAGTATTGTCATAGACTAATGCTCATTTATTTATCCAACAAACCGTTATAGTGTGTGCCAAGCCCGGCGGGGGGGGGGGGGGGGGGGTTATACAGGATGAAAGGTTCCAGTGCTGGTTCCACGGCACATGAAGAAATCTTGGTTTGAGCTGGATACCATTGCTTCACTCCTGTCATCCTAGCTACTTAGGAGGCTGAGATGGGAGGATTGATGCTTAAAGCCCATGCAGGAAAGATTATAAGACTCTTATCTCCAAACTAACTACCAAAAAGAAAATGCCAGAAGTGGATGAGTGGCTCAAGCCATAGACTGTTGGCTTTGAGTAAAAAGGCTCAGGGACAGCACCCAGTCTCTGAGTTCCAGGCCCAGGAGTGACACAAATAGAGGAAAGAGAAAGGAGGGAAGGATGGAGGGAGAAAAGGAGGAAAGGAAGGAAGAAGGGATCATGCAGGCCTTGGTTTGGAGTTCTTAGATCAAGGGAGCCAACCATTCACAATCTCTGTGGGGACAGTTTCAGAGCCTAAAGCCAGTATGTAGGACCAAGCCACTGTCCCCTCAGCAACTTCATGGCATCCAGGATCTGAGTGGTCACTGACTGCAGAGGGAAACAACCTCGGGTAGACCCTAGTGCTCAGGGTGGGCCACGGAGTTTCAATCTCCCCTGGCTCACTGAGTTTATTTTCTGATCAGATAAGAAGAAAGTGCCCAAAAGCTAGGGAGGATAGGGTGAGGGAGTGTCCAGAGGGGGGTGGCAAGGGATAAGCAGGAAGATGAAGATGGAGGACAATGTCAGATCAGGTGTGCCAGGCCATTGAAGCCATGACCTCACCTGACAACCTAGACCATCAGTGATAGAGCTTTCTACCCAGGCACATGGCTATTAAAAGTCCTGGCACTCTGAGTTCACCGTTGACTACCTCGCTGTCGTCCACTGCAGTATGCCTATGCAGTACATCCTTGGGGACTGGAATTTTTGCTGGGTCAATCTTAAGATGACACCCCCAGAATTCATTCCTCCATCAGAGACAGAGGTAACCAGGCCACTGGCACAGGACAGCCTGTGAGGGCAGGAGTCAGATCCGTGTTGCCCCCAGACTTCTTCTAGGGGACTCTAGGGCCCCGTGACTGCCATTCTCAGAGGTAGAGGTGGGTCTCCTTGCTGGCTCAGTCTTCAGTCTAGATGGCATATGTGGGATTTAGAGAGGGTGTACTGAAGGTCGAGGCTGGTGAGAAAACCAGAGGCACTGGGCTCTGAGCAGGGTTGTTTCTTTGAGGATACTCAAACCCAGGAATATTACTGAAATGGATCAGCTCTTTTCTCCTTCCCAAGAGAGAGGGACCTAGAGCCCTTCAGTCTGCATTCCTTGGCTGAGAAATTCATTCATTCCTATATCCTTTGGTTGGATAACTAGATCTCACCTGACTACCCAGTGTCAAGGCAGGACAGTGAGAGATCTTGAGTCCTTGATGAGGTCCTGGGATCCTCAGTATGAGATTGTACTTGAATGTCCTGAGTTGGTGCATGGTCAGTCCCATCTAAGACTGCCATGACCTAGGACATAGAATCTAGAGAATCAGAGCAGGATGGGTTCTATTCTGTGAGTCTTGAGTATTATGTGTGAGCTTTGAGCTCCCGTGTGCTCACCTGCTTCCCTTTCTTGGGTGAGTTTATGCTAGAAAAAGTTTAAAACTAGGGCCTGGGTCCCATCCCTTGTTTATGCTCAAAGCTAGTACTCTACCATTTGAGCCACAGCTCCACTTGCAACGTTTTTGGGTGTTTAATTTGGAGATAAGAGTTCTGAATGACTTTGCTGCCAAGGGTGGCATTCAACTGCAGTCCTCAGTCTCCTGAGGGGATGGGATGACAGGCATGGAAAAGCATCTTTGGCCCGGTGCCAGTGGCTCATGGCTGTCATCCTAAGTACTCAGGAGCTGAATCTTAAGATTACGGATGAAAGCCAGCTTGGGCAGGAAAGACTCTCAGACTCTTCTTTCCAATAAAGCACCAGAAAACCGGTAGTGGTGCTGTGTCTCAAGTAGTAGAGTGCTGGACTTGAGCCGAAGAGCTCAGGGATAGCACCCAGGCCCAGAGTTCAAGCCCCACAACCAACAAAAAGAAAAAAAGTAAAACATCTTTGCCTGCAAAGGACGGTGGAGGTGTGTTTGTGTGCATGTGTCATCGTTTTAGATGGATTGTCCCAAACTCTTAGTTCACGGCAGCCAATTCTTCACCACAGGTGAAGATCTGGGTTGGATGTCGACCATCGGACCTCAGTCTCCTCACGAGACAGTTGTGAGGAAATAAGGAGGAATCTTTGGAGCAGTGCCAGGCACAGAGAGAGCAGGTGTCAGATACAGTTCTCAACAGTTCTGTGATTATATGACAGGAAGTTACCAGAAAGGACTCAGATGGGGTCTGTTTTTAATAGTGCAACAGGTGTGGGAATATGAAACAAAACATGTCTGTCTTTCATCATTACCCTATTCCCATGAGGAAGGGGATCCTTCACTGTATTCAGTCTTGCAGCTGGGGAAAATGAGTCATAGTGAAGCCAGGTGAACTACTCATGACCCCCAGCTGAAGCTTGGCTTGATTTATCTGCCATGCTTCCTAGGACAGTGGGTGTTATTCAGTCCACTTCTTGTGGTGGGAAGTCCACTTCTTGTGGTGGGAAGTCCACTTCTTGTCATTTGTGGGTTTTAATTCTGGATCTGGATGCTGTCCCTGAGCTCCTCATATCAAGGCTAGCGCTCTACCACATGAGCCACGGCATCACTTCCGGTTTTCTGTTGGTTCTTTGAGGATAAGTGTCTCACAGATCTTCCTGCCAGGGCCAGCTATGAGCCATGATCTTCACATCTCAGCCTCCTGTGTAGTTAGGATTATAGGTTTGAGCCACTGGCACCTGGCTTAAGTGTAATTCTGGTCTTCTCTCTCTCTCTCTCTCTCTCTCTCTGGCTCTCCCTCTCCCTCTCCCTCTCCCTCTCTCTTCCCCTCACCCCTCTGTCTCCCTCTCCTTCTTTTTCTCTCTCTCCCTCTCTCTTTCTCTCTCTCAGGAACTGGTTGAATGGGTGCTGGAGGAGGTAGTCCAGCATCCCCATGTGGCTGGAACCCACAGTGACCCTCTCATTCTGGAGGTGGGCTGTGATTCAGGAGTTGTTTTGCTCAGCCTGTTGAACCAGCTTCATGAGGTAAGTCCCTCTATGCCCCGGCTAGACCATGATGGTTATTCATTGTCCATCCCATGAGTCCTTCCCCACATCCCTCTGCTACACCATTGAAGGAAAGTGGATGAGAAGGTGTCCCCTTGTCTCCCTGCCCGGCACAATCCTGGGCCTCTGTCTTATACCCCACCTATCTGACAAGACCCTGGCTATAAGACAATAAAAACACTCTGTGTGTACTACCCTTTGCTGGAGAGTGTCATTTTGGTTTGGGGGGGCGGGGTTCAGAGGAAATAACCCAGACCTGACGCCTTCCAGGGGACATTTGTTCTTGTGACAGAGCCAAATCATTGCTGTGGATAAGGATAAAGCCTCCATCAGACTGACCCAGAACAATGCTCAATGATAGGTAGGCTGTTGAAGTATCAAACCCACTCATGTCTGCTTCCTACTCCCACAAAGGAGGTGTAGTGTGGGTGGCCCGGCCCTGGGCCTAAGGGATTATAAATGGATGGTGGCAGTCAGGAGCTCATGGCTCCCACCTATCATCCTGGCTCTTTGGGAGACTGAGGTCTGATGGTTGTGACTCAGAGCAGCCCGGGCAGGAAAGTCCGTGAGATTCTTATCTCCCATAAACCACCTCCCTCCCAAAACCCACACATAATCCAGATGTGCTGTGGCTCAAGTGGTAGAGCCTCAGCCTTGAACAAAAGAAGCTCAGGGATAACATGCAGGCCTTGAATCCAAGTCCTAGGACTAACACAATCATAAAATAAATGAACAGTGTACACCTTTTATCTGACTACCAAGAAAGATGGATACAGTCTTCTGCTGGTACTTGTAGCCAAAGGTAAGGTACTCCCCTTGATGTTCCCCTAAACCTCTCCTTCTCTCCTTTATCTGTCCAAGCTTAGGCTGCAGGACAGAATTCCAATCATCCCCCTGGATGTGACCTTAGGTACCCTGCCCCCCCACCTTCCTTGGGGTCAGGATCCTGGATGCACTCCCTGCTGGGAGGATGAGGCACCACAGAGATGATGGTAGGTATCCTGGACACTTTTACACACACACACACAAACACACACACACACAAACACACACATACGAACACACAAACACCCCTAAGCCAACTCAGACTAGCCTTTTCCAAAGACACTTTATCTCCTTGGATTAACTGACCTAGGAGAGAGTTTTGATCCCCTGTAACTGATTATTCTAAATTGAGCTTGCTAGTTGATAGGAGATAAACAGGAGCAAAAAAAAAAAGCCTTTGGTGCCCATCACCTGAGGCTCAGGCTCATGCCTGTCATCCTGGCTACTCCGGAGGCTGAGATCTGAGGATCGCAGCTTGAAGCCAGCCATAAGCTGGAGAGCCCATGGGACTCTACTTTCCATGGAACCACCAAAAAGCTAGAAGTGGAGCTGTGGCTCAAGTGGTAGAGCACCAGCCTTGAACAATAAAACTCAGAGAGACAGCTCCCAGATCCTCAGTTCAAGCCCACACGAAGAAATGGCCCCATCTTATTGCCCACAGATTGCCCTGGCCACGAGTCCCCACTCATGGAGTGTGATAGAACACCTGTCCCTGGGTGGTGTATCAGGGCCTTCAGAAATCTGGTGATGGAATCCACGCCTTTCCCTTCGTGCACTATCAACCCACACTGGCTGGAAGGCAGAGCCTGACAAGGCTGACAGCTCTGCCAAGGTGATCAGAATGGTCTTCTTGGAGGCAGCACTTGAAAAGGGGGTCTTGCTTAAGAAGGAGGATCTGACAGGAAGCACAGAGAGCAAAAGTGCTGAATATGATGAACAACACAGCAGAGCATGTTCATTTCCAGCCAGGGCTGCTGGTGAGACTCGGTATAGATGTGCGACTTGGTATAGATGTGCGAGACTGTCCCAAGACAGGTCTGAGGGGTCACAGAAGAACAGCTATCCAGGGCTGGGATTGTGTCTTAGAGGTAGAGGGCTCACCTAGCACACAGGAAAGCATGGGTTGGATTCCTAGGTCCTGCATACACAGAAAAACCTGGAAGTGGCACCGCGGCTCAGGTGAAAGAGCACTCCCCTTGAGACAAAGAAAGTCAGGGACATCACCAGGGCCCCGATGTCAGGCCCAGGGCTGTCACCATAAAACAGTTCTCTCAGGGACCTTGGTGACAGGTGGATGGCTATGCTCTGAAGCTCTCAGTAGATCCATCCGTGCTTTGTGTCTCCTTTGACAGAGGGGAGATGGATACTCCTTTTGCCCTGGGCACCCCTGGGCCCGGTTATCAGCAACCCTCCCAACGTCTTCCACTGGGACATGGAGCAGCTGGCCCTAGAAATCCTCAGGTACCGGTTGGGTGGGGCAGGAGGATATAGGGCAGGCCCCAGAACTCCTTGTGGGTCTGATCTGCCCTGGAAGACCAGGCAATCAGGAGGAGGCAGATGGGAGCTTAGTGAGGGCTAGTGATGTGAGGGGGCCCTTTAATCCCCATGGCCCCACCCAGATTCTGAGCCTCTTTTTGCTGTCCCTGAATGAGGTAGAGGGGTGTCTAGGTGGTAGCTTCTAGAGGAGGAGTAGGTGGAAATTCTGAAGGACTAGACACCTTAAGCCAGTCGCTCACCCCTCTCATCCCACACCTGTCATCCTGGCCACTCCGGAGGCTGAGATCCAGAGGATCTCATTTCCCAGCCCAGGCAAGAAAGTACCACGAGAGGCTCATCTCCAATCCAACTGGAATTGGCACTGTGGCTCAAGTGGTAGAGTACTGGCCTTGAAGAAAAATCGAGCTCAGGGACAGTATCCAAGCTCTGAGTTCAAGCCCCTCAACCAAGAAAGAAGAAAAATAAAAGAAAAAAGAAAAAAAACAGGAAAGAAAGAAAGGCATCCCTTCCTTGTTTGCAAGAGATGTTGAAGCAGTGGGGTTGCTATGGTTGGGAGACCAGATGCTGGCCTCCCCGGGTTTGCTCCAGTATGAAGCTGTAACAGGGTAGGTGGTGCCTTACCAAGAACTCCAGAGGTTGTGGCCTGTGGTAGGCAGGGAGTGGGTGAATGGGAGCAGGGGTGGGATGGTAGTGTCAATTATATGCTCTCCATTCATGGTTTTGGATGCTGGTGACAAAGTCTGAAGTGTAGGGTTACATGTGGTTTATGTCTTGATGAGTTGGGTTTTCCCTTGGTATTAGAAGGTGGCTGAAGCCGGTCGTTGCCCGTGGCTCACAACTGTCATCCTAGCTACTCAGGAGGCTGAGATCTGAGGATCGTGGTTCAAAGCCAGCTTGGGCAGGAAAATGTGTGAGACTTTATCTCCAGTGAACCACTAGAAAACCAGAAGTGGTACTGTGGCTTCAGTGGTAGAGCGCCCACCTTCAGCTCAAGAGCTAAGGGACTGCGTGCAGGCCCAGAGTTCAAACCCCATGACTGACAACCAAAAATAAAGTAGCTGAGTTTTCTGCATAGTGGTATGTACATTTAGGAAATGCCAAGATGTGTTATGAGCCATTCCAGATGTGTGAGATGTCCTGAGTTTTGTCTACACTTGGTCTGAGGATGGTAGTGCCATCTTCTTGGGTGTGGGATGTTCAGGGTGCTCAGGGACTGCTGAGGCCTTGGGCTAACCGTGTGAGTGTGTGTGTGTGTGTGTGTGTGTGTATTTTTCCTTCGTCTCTCTCTGTCTCCTTCCTGGGTGCCTGTCTGCCTCTTTCTGACCTTGGATGGTGCCCCTCCTCCACACTGACCTTGCCCTTTAGCCCCCTATCAGGGTCTACAATGAGTCCTAAATTGCCAGAGGCCTGCATTCCAGTTTTTCTTTGGGGCCCAAGTCCGGCCTGTCCAAATCTTTGGGCACCTCCAGGGGATTCTGGATTCTGGGTCAGCATGGCCAGCTAGCATAGGGTCTCTCCTGCCTCTGGGAGGCCTCAGTCATGCGATGTCCTGCCTTTTCCTTAGCTGGGTCTCTGGCTGCACGTCCCTCCCTGCACGCTGGCAGTGGAGTGGGGGATGGAAGTTTTCCGGTGGCTCTGGCCAACGCGAGCTTGATAGCTGACTGAAGGCCGCCCAAGCAAGGAGGATCCAGGGCTACATGTGAGGTGAGGCCAAGGTGGCTTGGAAGTATCCGTCAGTGTCTAGGAAATGTCAACATACCTTGTCACAGGAAAGTCTATACCCCCCCCCACCCCCCAGCTTGGCCGCTCAGGTCCTTCTAGACAATTCTGGATGCCCAGAATACAGATGCACACATTTAGATTCTAGGTCCAGGGAACTGGGGCATGAGAGACTAGTATGGGCAATACCTCAATGTTCTGGGGCATTAGCCTTGACCTGGCTATGCCCCCTTGTTGTACGTTCACTTCTTAACCCAGTGCTGGCCCCACACCGGCCACTTGTGGCAGTGCTGTGAAAGTGGCAGGAGTGGAAGTGAGATCCAGGGTGACCAAAATCTGGATTTATGGCCTGATTGGGGGTGAGGTGGGGGCAAAATTTGTCTTAAAAAAATCTTAGAGCTGGAACTCAGGGCCTAGACACTGTCCCTGAGCTTCCATTGCTCAAAGCTAACACTCTACCACTTGAACCACAGCTCACCTTTCATCTTTTTTAGTAGGTTAGTGGAGAGAAGAGTCTCACAGACTTTCCTGCCTTGTCTGGCTTCAAGCTCCCCTCCTAAGAGCTCAGCTTCTTATGTAGCTAGGATTGCTGGTATAAGACATTGGGACCTACTAAGGATGTTTTTGTGTGTGATTTGTGTGTGTGTGTGTGTGTGTGTGTGTGTGTGTGTGTGTGTGTGTGTTTATGAATTTACCGGGGCTTGAACTCAGAGCCTAGGTGGTATCCTTTAGCTTTTTTACATAAGATTGGTGCTCTACCACTTGAACTACAGTACACTTCAGCTCCCAGAAGCCCCTGACTATGTGGAGAGCATAAAGCTCAAACCTGATCATATTTCTTTGACCTCAGGGAAGGATTCCTCTGCAGTTTGGAGGAGTAGGGGTAGAGTAGGAGGCGTAACTGTAGATGGGTGCTAAGCTGGTAGAGAGGTACTCTGTCTTTAGCCAAGAAGGGTAGTGATAGCTCAAGCTCTCATTTTCCTAGCTACTCAGGAGGCTGAGATCTGGGCCAGGAGGGGCAGAAGCTGCAAGATGGCACTGCAGGTAAGCCTGCTCATGCAGGGATCACAAGAGTGCAAATCTGTCAGGCACACCTTGGGGGAGGGGGTGTTGAGTTGGGCTCATGAAAGACTTGTGTGCTCACAAATCCACAGCCGGCTGGCTGCTACTTCTAGCAGCAGCCTGGAGTCCCAGGGCTCAGAGCCCTTCTTTCCTCACCAGTGCTTGTGGGCAAATGAAGGTCTGCAATCATGGGCCAACTACAAAGGAGCATTTGTAGTGTTCTTTCCCTTAGTCCTGTGGCCCGATACATGGATGGAGGGGTGGGTTCCCTGGAACTTATTGCCTTGGCCCAGACCCCTCAGTCCAAGAAGGACTTAGGGAGAAACCACATGATCTGGCTTGAGAGTTTACTATGACTATGCCTCAGGACTGCCCCCAGTTGTAGCTCAGCTCATCATTACCACCTTCCTGTGTGTGTGGGTGCATCTTGGTACTAGGGCTTGAACTCAGGTGCTGGGCTCTGTCCCTCAGTTTTTTTCATTCAAGGCTAGCACTCTACCACTTGAGTCCCAGAAGAATATGTCTCACCAGGCTCACTTTTTTTTTTTTTTTTTTTTTGCCGGTCATCGGGCTTGAACTCAGGGTCTGGGCATGCTCCTGAGCTTCTTTTGCTCAAGGCTAGCCACAGTGCCACTTTTGGCTTTCTCTGTTTCTGTGGTACTGAGAAATCGTACCCAGAGCTTTGTGCGTGCTAGGTAAGCACTCTGCCGCTAAGCCACATTTGCAGCCCAAGGCTGAATTGTAACAGGAGTTATGAGGGTGGGATTTATTGGCTTACCCCATTTGGCATAGAAATCGCTGACTATTTCATATCTTTGTCGAGATTTGGGACCAATCTGTGACTCGGCAATGAGGAATGATGAATGAATGAGAGCCACCAGGCCCCAAAGTTCTAGGCTCACATACTACAGAGGGATAGAGAATATGGATCCAGAACCTTCGACCACTCCTACAGCCTAGGAACTCTGAGGGCTTGTTCCAGCTTGCCCAAGTTGGGAGGGCTGAGCATGGACAACCTGCTGAATGCCCATCATTCATATATCATCCATCCATACACAGAGACATGGAGTTACTGCTGCCTTTTTTTGGAGGGGGGGGCAGGTCTGGGGTTGAACTATGAACCTAGGCCCTGTCCCTGAGTTCCTTTTGCTCAAAGGCAGTACTCTGCAACTTGAGTCACGATCCCACTCATGTTTTTTTGCTTTCTTCTTGTGATCTCTTAGAAATAAGTGTCAGCTACTTTCCTGCCCTGGCTGATTTCAAGTTGGCATTCTCTACATCTCAGCCTCCTGAGGAGCTAGGATTATAGGCAGGAGCAGCTGACACCTAGCTTTCTTTTCTTGTTCTTTTTTTAACCATGACAATCTGAAATCTTCACCATGTCATTCCAATGGTTTGCATTTGAAGTAAACTACCCTGGAGTTCAATTGCTAGGATTGCCACCCACAAATGGAGGGAGATCCTGACAAACTCATTCCTATTGGTGTGAATGCTAATGAAATATTATAAAAGTAATAATTAAATTTGCAGTTAATTCATGATTCTATTTTAGAATGCCACACAAATATTATTGGATTTATATCTTCCATTCTAGCACCATGGTATGATTCCCCTAATTGAAGGATTTTGACTAATTTTTTATTAATACTTGTATAAGTATTCAACCATGATACTTCATTAAATGGTGGCATAATGTAATTAATAATTGGTAATTATATATATAATTTAATATCATCACATTCCCTCTCTCTCAGTATATACACACACACACACACACACACACACACACACACATATATATACACATACATATCTATTAATGTATATATTGGGCACTACTGTGGCTTGATCAAAGGTCTTCAGAACTTCCTGGCAGCTCTGTTTTCTGGAAGCTGGTGTGGTAAGATTGTGACCCCATTTATGGATTGGGCATTGTAGTCCATGAGTTGAAATTCCAGCATGGCCAAATATTTATTCGTGGAGTAAGAAGCCAACTTTGACACATTTTTTTTCCTTCTATGTGAAAGTCCTGGGTCTCAGTATAATGTATAATCCATATGCAAATATAATCTAGGTAATATGATGTAATAAATGAAGTGTTATATGTGTAACAATACTAAATAAATAAGGGTAGTAAACGCCATATGCAGTAAACCCATGTGTGTAAATAGATCTCATATGTGAATATTATTTTTTCCAGTGCTGAAGCTTGAATTCAGGCCCTGGGACCTGATCTGAATTTCTTATCTTCAAGGACAATGCCACAGAGTTACCCAGACCCTGAGTTCAAATCCCAGGCCTGCCAGAAAAATGGTGCAAATTCCAAGCCAGGGTCTTATTATTTATTTTTTTATTTTATTTTATTTTATTTTTTTTGGCCAAGCACTTAGGTCTTGGCACCTCTGCCACAACTGACCCTGAGATCCTAGGACCCGAGTTCAAATCTTGGGGCTGGCAAAAAGAAATAAGGAGAAGGATAAAACTGAGAAGTTCAAGGAGGTGGTTTTACTAATTTTTTTCCTTTGTGTTGTGACCATCCTAGGTCTAAATGACAAGGTCCAGAAAGTGCACATGACCTTGCATTGCTGATGTTTGGCGGCCTATTAGGGAAGCCATAGCCAAAACTGGCAACCTAGGCCTGGAGGTCAAATCCCAGGACTGCCACTAATGAATGGTGGGAGGTTCAAAGAAATACATTCCGATGATACATCCGTACAAATGGAATGTTATAAAAGTAACAATTAAATTAGAAGTTAGTGTATGATTTTCATATTTTAAGATTATACACAATTATACTACATTAACTAATTTTCAATTACTACTTTATTATGTATTCAATCATGATACTTAAAAAAGGAAGAAATAATTTAGCTGCCAATAGTTAGTAGTAATATCGTATATGCAATTTCATAATATACAGACATCTCTCTTGTTTTATACATATACATCTATCTATCTATCTATCTATCTATCTATCTATCTATCTATCTATCTGCCAGTCTACACATTTATTTGTTTATACACTTGTCACTCCTGGGGCTCAGTGGTAGAGTGCTCCCTAGTACATACAAAGCCCTGGTTTCTATTCCTCACTATCACATGCACAGAAAAAATCAGAAGTCGTGCTGTCGCTCAAGCAGTCGAGCACTAGCTTTGAGCATAAAAGCTTAGGGACTGTGCCTAGACACTTACTCAAGACCCAAGACTGGCACCAAAAAAAAGAATGTTCTGAGCACAATGATATAAGGATAGGACTGCAAATACCTCATCACAGAGCAAGCTGGGAGTCTGGTGCTGACAGCTGCCATCTAACCTGACTTAGCCAGTTGCAGTAAACCATTGCAACCCAGATCCATGGAATCAGATGCTGCTGACTCACCCCTGTCATCTAAGATACCCGGGGGCTGAGATCTGACACTGGTGGGTTTAAAACCCAGCCCTGGCAGGAATTCTGAGAAACTCTGAGTTGTGGCTCAAAGTGTTAGAGCTCTAGCCTTGAGCTAAAGATCTTAGGACAGTAGCCCCAACTTTGAGTGCAATCCCCATGGCTACTCCCCCCACAAAAACTCCCACCACTTTAAACTATTAGATGTGAACTTTGTGCAGTTTGTGACATGTTTCTGAAAGAATGGTGATACTGATGAAAACACCCTAATTCTAATGACAGCTTGTGGGATACAGCTATGTGATGAGACCTTCATGAGGTGTTTTGTGCTGAGTCCTTCACAGGGTGCATTCTTTCATCTGGTCCTTGTTAGAGCTCCACAAGTAAGATGATTGTGCACATGAGAAAGTTGAGGCTCAAATATGTCCCCATGTCAGGGCCAAAATTATATATATATTGAAATCTAATGAGTTGTCTCCTGGATTATTTTTCTGGGTTGTTAATGTTGAACTCAGGGCCGAGGCACTGACACTTCCCTGTTGGGCTCATGGCTAGTGCCCTATCACGTAGAGCCAAGGACCCTAGGTATTTGTAGCTGAGGTCTGTCATCCTGCCTACTCAGGAAGCTGTGATCTGAGGATCTGGGTTCAAAACTATCCTGGACACAAAAGGTCCCATGAGACTATTATCTCCTACTCACCACTTAGCAACTTGAAGTGGAAGCCAGCGCTGCTGACTCGTGCCTTTCATCCTAGCTACTCAGGAGGCAGAAAGCTGATGATCACATTCCAAACCAGCCTGGGCAGGAAATTCCTTGAGATGGTTATCTCCAGTGAACCACCAGAAAGCCTGAAGGAGTGCTGTAGCTCAAGTGGTAGAGCTTGAGCTGAAGAGCTCAGAGACATCACCCAGGCCTGCCATGGGAGATGGCACTTATGAAGGATTCCTGTCAAAACACAGCACTGGGGAGAGAAAGACCTTGGGGTACAAAGAGGCCTTTTTCTCCTGGACTTCAGAGCCCACCCACATTCATCCTCACCAATTGCCCCCAGATGAATTGTTACAAAGCTGTACAGGAGTGAGGCTTTTTGTCTGGCTGTTCCAGCAATGAGGCAGACTTCCTCCAGCAGCCTGGGGTGCACAGAAAAACTCAGGCTACACTGGGAACAGTGAGGGGGAGCCCCGGCACATGCACTGTTTTGAAAGCACTCTCAGTGCTATGAAATCATTCTATTCAAAGCAAATTTCCTAGCTGGGTGCTTTTCTTCATAGAGAATCTGGATGTTCACCAATAGAAATACATGCATTCATACATAGACACATGGAGTTACTGGCTCTTTTTTTGTGTGGCAGGTCCTGAGGCTTGAACTGTGAACCTAGACATTTTCCCTGAGCTCTTTTTGCTCAAGGAAGCATTTTATTGTGCCTTAAACCATGATTACTCTAGGCTGGGGTGCAGCTTTTACACCCACAGATGATCCAGGGATCCTAGGACCTGAGTTCAACTCCCAGCATTGGCAAAAAAAAAAAAAAAAAAAAATCAAACCAACACAAATTGAGGAGGAAAAAACCAAGAAGTTTTGCATAACTGTTTTACCTTTGTTTCCTTTGCACTGTGACCATCCTGGGTCTCAATGACTTGGCTTGAAAATTGAACGTGACCTTGCATGGCTGAAGGCTGGTGGGTTGTTAGTGAAGCTCAACTCACACACCTAGGCCCTGAGTTGGATTATGGGACTGGCACCTACACACTGCTGAAGATCCTAGGAAACTTGTTCCTATGTATAGGAACACTAATAGGATGCTTGAAATGTACTAATTGAATTACTGATTAGCTAGTCATTCTACAAGTTTGTATGCAATAAATACAGGTCATTGATTAATTTAATATTTATTAAGTCTTGTACTGTGATTAATTAATGGAGGCATAATTTTAGACCAAATAATTGGTAGTTTTAGAATATATAAAAGTAAGATATAGACATCACTTTATATAGAGTTATACACTACAATCTACATAAATGTCTATCTGTCTCTGTATACATTTATGGATGCATATACATACGTAAATACACACACACACTGAAATCTACACATCTATGTGTTTATATAGTGACCACCCCTAGGGCTTGATCTCAGTTGCCCGACAACTTCACTTGCATCAGACTGGTGTGCTAACATTGACCCATTCATGAAGTGGGCCTTCTAGGCCCGGAGTTCAAATCACAGAACTGCCAAAAACTTAATCCTGAAGGAAGAAGCCAATTGTCCCACTAGTTTTCCTAATTGGTGAAAATCTGGGTTCTCAGGAATGATGTCTAATACACAGGCAAATCTATGTCCTGTGTAATAGGATGTAAAAAATGTTATATGTGTAATCATACTCACTAAAATATATAATAAATAAATAAAACAAAATAAAATGAATAACTACACTAACTGCAATATGCAGTAAACATGTGTATGTAAATATAAATCATGAATTTAAAATGTATATGAGTGCTAGGACTTGAATTCAGGCCCTGGAGACAGGCGTGACTTTCTTGTCTTCCAGCGTGATGAGCTTCCCCTTCCTCCACAATGCTGCAGATTTACCCAGACCCTGAGTTCAAATCCCAGGCCTGGCAGAAAAAAGTGGCATGAATTCCAAGTCAAGGAGCCTCAAAAAATATGTTAGATATTTTTAATGTATGTATGTATGCATATATGTATGTATGTGTTGGGAGCCAAAAGTTAAGTCTTTCAAACTTGATAGGCTTAACTATCTCACTGGAACAACCTGAGCCTGAGTTTACAGAATCCCACCTTTTCACCATGCCTTAAAGTAAACACCCTGCAGCTACTAAAGACCACCTTTTCACCCCGCCCTAAATCTACTAACGACCACCTTTGCACCATGCCCTAAGTCCAAGCATATAAATACCCTTGTGTGAAAAATAAAAATTGGCAGCTTGATCAGAATCCTTGTCTTGCTGTCCTTCTTCGTGTCTCTTGTCCCTTCATTCCTTCTCGCTTAGGTTCACTGCCCTGGTTGAAGTCCTGCGGGTCGGGACAACTGGCACCCAACGTGGGGCACGAGCCTCTGACTAAGGAAGGAACGCCGTCCTCCAGGAAAACTTGGCCAAGTACAGTCCGAGATCGCGAGATCGCCTCGACAGACCCCGCCGAGACAGATCCAGGAGGAGAGTGGGGACGGCGCATGGTGAGTGACCCACTATGGGACAAGCAATTCGTCACATGATCTATTTCTGTCAGACCTCAAGGAGGCCTTCAAGACATGGGGAACATGGGTTAAGAAAAAGGATTTAGAATTATTTTTCTAATTCATAGAGGACTTGTAGGAATCATAGATGCAAAAAGATGGCAAAGAGTAGGAGATTGTTTAAAAGCTTATTATGAAATCTTTGGTTCAGAAAAGGTTCCTGCTATGGCCTTTTCCTATTGGAATTTGATTAATGAAGTTTTAAAATGTTCTCTATTTGATAGTGGAATTTTAAAACTTGTAAAAACAGGAGAGGAGGTTCTCCAAAATGCCTCTCGGCCCCCCACCGCGGCTTGCCCATCAGTTGTATTAGATATGACTGCTGGTCAATTTACTGAAAATCCCTTCCTTTTGTGGCCGGCCCTTCAAGGGCCCACTGCCCCTCTAGATGTTTTTTTCTCTCCCCCCTTTACCTTACCTGGCACCTTTACACGAGGCCCTTCAACATAAGTGAGAACACCTTCAACTTTTAAAAGAACTGCGGTCCCTTGATTATGAACTCCGCACACTGGCCTTGGCCAATACACCAAAACTGCCTAATAAAATTAAGGTTAGATCAGGCCATCAATCAGTTCTCGCCTTTCCAGTAACTCAGAGCCAGAGAGATAGGACTTCAGAGGGTGGGGAGGATGAATCAGAAGAGGAGGAAAAGGAAGATGAGGAACAGGATACTGGGGATGAAGAGGAACAACCCGCCCAGGGAAAAGGCCAACAAGAGTATAAGAGGCTTAGCCTCAGGTTTGTTGAAAAGCTTAAAAATGCATGTGCCCAATATGGCCTGACTGCCCCTTATACATTAGCCTTGTTAGAATACCAAAGTGCGCGCTGGCTCACCCCTAATGATTGGAAGTTTCTGGCCCATGCCACCCTTAGTGGGGGTGATTTTGTTTTATGGAATAAGGACTTTAAGGAACAATATAGAGAGACCGCACAAAAAAATTTGGCTAAAACATCTTCAAAAACCTGGACCTATACTAAACTTTTGGGTAATGTGCCCTTTGATACCAATGCTAAACAGGCGCGCTTTCCTACCGGACTTTTGGCACAAATTCAAAACGCTGGCCTTTATGCTTGGAAGCGTCTCCCTCAAAAGGGATCGGCTACTACTTCCCTGGCAAAGGTTAGACAGGGGCCAGAGGAACCCTACAGTGACTTTGTCTCGTGGCTTAACTTGACTGCGGAAAGGCTTCTTGGGCCTAGTGAAAGTGAAAGTGCCTTTGTTAAACATCTTGCCTTTGAAAATGCTAACCCGGCATGTCAAGATGTCCTCCGGCCACATTAAAACAAGGATGACTCTCTGAGTTTGTCAGGCTTTGTGCTGGAGTAGGAACCACCCATGCCATGGGACTCACCATAGGTGCTGCCTTTACTAAGGCATTTCAAGGTTCAGTCCCCAGCTCACATACTTGCTTTAATTGTAAACAACCTGGTCACTTTGTGAATGTCCCTTAAGGGGCAATGCCCTCCCAAGCTTTAGGTAGACCACTCCCTGCCACTTTTTGTCCCAAATGTGGTAAGGGTCGTCATTAGTGCCCTCCGCCCTCCCAAGCTTTAGGTAGACCACTCCCTGCCACTTTTTTGTCCCAAATGTGGTAAGGGCCGTCATTGGGCCAACGAATGTAGATCCAAAACAAATGCCCTTGGACAGCCCATTTTCTCTCGTTTTTCGGGAAACTTCCCTCGGGGCCACCCCCTGGCCCCGACCATCCCCAAGACAAGCCCAGGGGCGATAGGGTTTGTCCTCTCCCAAACTCCCAGTCCTACACAAGCCCCCCACCTCTCTCCACAATTGCCTCCCTCCAGCGGACAACCCCAGGCAGTGCAGGACTGGACCTCTGTGCTGCCACTGACACAGTACTAGACTCTATACAAGGACCTCAAATAATACCCACTGGGACCCTGGGACCCCCTCCGTCTCATATGTGTGCCCTTATTCTTGGAAGAGCCTCTGCTACCTTACAAGGTGTCCAAGTTTTTCCTGGTATTATTGATAATGATTATACAGGAGAAATAAAAATTTTGGCCACGGCCATTAATGGATTGTAGCTATTCCAGCTGGAACTAGGCTTACACAATTGATACTGCTCAGGGGGTTCTTCCACTGCTCAGACCACACCGCAAGGAACTGATTCTTTGGGGTCTTCTGATGCATATTGGGTTCAGCCTATCACTCAAAAAAGACCCACCCTCACCCTGCGAATTGAAGGAAAGGAGTTTCAGGGAATTTTGGATACTGGTGCAGATGCCACAATTATTTCCCAAAAATATTGGCCACCAAGTTGGCCCCTTACCTCGTCCCTAACTGACCTTAAAGGCATAGGGCAGTCAAAAAGCCCTTTGGTAAGCTCCAGGGTTCTTAATTGGACTGACAAAGAGGGCAATAAGGGAACTGTTACTCCTTTTGTTGTTCCTGATCTCCCTGTTAACCTATGGGGTCGGGATATCTTGACCCAGATGAAAGTTATCCTTGCTAGTCCCAATTCTGTGGTTACACATCAAATGCTCCGTATGGATTTTGTCCCTGGTACGGGTCTTGGAAAATCAGGAGAAGGAATCGTTGAGCCCATCCAAGCTACCCAAAAAACAGATAAACATGGGTTTGGGTATTCGGATTTTTAGTATCGGCCCCTGACCCTCCTGTGCCCCATGCAGATAAAATCATTTGGGAATCCCAAACCCCTGTGTGGGTGGATCAGTGGCCCCTTACCCAAGAAAAATTGGAGGCAGCCTCCATGTTAGTACAGGAACAGTTGGTGGCAGGCCATATAGAGCCATCTACTTCACCATGGAATACTCCTATTTTTGTTATAAAGAAAAAATCAGGCAAATGGCGCCTTTTACAAGATCTAGGTGCCGTTAATAAAGCTATGCGCCCAATGGGAGCACTACAGCCAGGCATTCCCACACCGGTGGCTATTCCCAGGGACTATTACATAATGGTTATTGATTTAAAAGATTTTTTTTTTACCATTCCCCTACATCCTGAGGACAGACCCTATTTTGCCCTTAGTCTTCCTCGCATTAACTTTCAAGGCCCCACGCAAAGATTTCAATGGAAGGTACTCCCCCAAGGTATGGCTAATAGCCCTAGCCTTTGTCAAAAATATGTTGCCCAGGCAGTGGACCCTGTGAGAAAACGATGGCAGTGCGTCTATATATTACATTATATGGATGACTTGTTGCTTGCTGCACCTGATACCCACGAACTTAGAAACTGCTATTTAGACTTTATAAAGCCCTTACTGCCCTGGGACTACAGGTTGCCCCCGATAGAGTTCAAACACAGGATCCCTATACTTATTTGGGTCTAGAACTCCAAAATAATCAAATTCGGGTTCCTCAAATTCAACTTCGTTTAGACCATCTTCACACCCTTAATGATTTTCAAAAGCTGCTTGGATATATTCAATGGCTTAGGCCATACCTAAGGTTGCCCACCAGCGTGCTTTTTGCCTCTTAATGAGATTTTAAAAGGGGATTCTGACCCCTCCTCTCCTCGCAAGCTTACTCCCAATGCACGAAATGCTTTAACCCAAGTTACTGAGGCCATTGCCCAGCAGTTTGTTACACAGATTTCCTATAATCTTCCTCTGGTCTTAATTATTTTACATACCCCTCATACACCCACAGGATTGTTTGGCAACAGATTCCCCACTCCAATAATAAGGGCAGTCCCCTGCTTTGGGTCCATTTACCCACCACATCCCCCAAGGTTATTGCTGTTTACCCTGCCCAGGTAGCCTCTGTCATTATCAAAGGTCGCTTGCTCTCTCGACAATATTTCGGCAAGGACCCTGATACCATTTTAATTCCATACACCAAAGACCAGACTCAATTTTTACTTCAGACTGGGGATGAATGGGGCATCGCCCTGTCAGGATTTTTAGGACTAATTGACAATCATCTCCCCAATGATCCCCTTTTACACTTCGCCCAGCTACATCCATTACTCAAAAGGCTCCCATTCCTCAAGCCCTCACTGTCTTTACAGATGGCTCAAGCAATGGCCGTGCGGCTTTTGTTGTTAACAACCATACGACCACCTTTGATGCCCCTTACCAATCAGCCCAGCTTGTGGAGTTATTTGCTATAAACTGCCAAAGATGTTCTCTCTCACCTTGTTTTAGCCTTTTCTGTAATGGGAAAACCAGCCCACATAAAGACAGACAACGGCCCAGCCTATACCAGTGCCAAGTTTAAACAGTTTTGTGCTATTTTTCAGATTTGTCATACTACTGGGATTCCCTATAACCCCCAAGGTCAGGGCATCGTAGAACGAGCCCACCACACCCTAAAATCCTGGCTTACTCGCCTCAAAGCCTCTGCCTTTTCATTTTCCACTCCTAGGGATCGCCTTAGTCACACATTGTTCGCCCTTAATTTTCTAACTCTGGACAATGAAGGCCACTCGGCAGCTGACAGGCATTGGCACCCATCTTCCAGTTCTGCCCGCCAGCCTGTCATGTGGCGAGACCCCCTTACAGGCAAATGGAAGGGCCCAGATCCTGTTCTTATCTGGGGGCGAGGTTCAGCCTGTATTTTAGATCAAGAACAAGTGGCCCCAAGGTGGCTGCCAGAATGCTTGATAAAACAGGTGAATGGCTTACCACAACCCAGGGGAAACCTTTCCCCCACCCCCCCAGGATGATTCCTTTTCTCTTACAGATGCAGCTAGAACTCCAAACGTGGACTTTCCTGTTTGAATTTATTAAATAACAGATTAATCTCTTGGTTTCTAAGCCCATACAGGTTCATCACCATCGCCTTGATATGGCAGACCGTGGCATTGAGCTCTAGGATTTACCCAAGGCTTTTAATTAGTGTTTTGCCATGAGCTTGTTCCAGTGGGAAACAGCCCGCCTTCTTTTTCTTATTTAGAAAACCCTCCTTATTCATAACTCCTGACCATTCAACGAGCAAGACCTATTGCCATAAGGGATAGGTTCGCCCCTCCTCCTATAGGCCCCTCCGCTTGGGGGAGGATGCACCTATGGGAGGAAGAAAAAAAATGCTCAAATCAAGGGTGCAGGTAAGACTGCAGGGGGATGGATCCACGAGATCCCAAAACCCAAGACCCCTGAGTGGCAAGCTCTGGTGCATGACGGTTGGCATGCATACCCACAAGCTGTCTCCTCAAAAAACATGCCAAGGCCTGTAAAATTCCCCTCCCCGAGTGAGGACTCTTGCTCAGGGCGGAGAAAAACCCTGGGCCCTTAGAGGAACAGAGCCTCTGTCTCCCCCTTAAAAAGAGCAGCCAACAATTGATGGTCAATTTTCTAAATAAGAAAGGGGGAGATGTTGGGAGCCAAAAGTTAAGTCTTTCAAACTTGATAGGCTTAACTATCTCACTGGAACAACCTGAGCCTGAGTTTACAGAATCCCACCTTTTCACCACGCCTTAAAGTAAACACCCTGCAGCTACTAAAGACCACCTTTTCACCCCGCCCTAAATCTACTAACGACCACCTTTGCACCATGCCCTAAGTCCAAGCATATAAATACCCTTGTGTGAAAAATAAAAATTGGCAGCTTGATCAGAATCCTTGTCTTGCTGTCCTTCTTCGTGTCTCTTGTCCCTTCATTCCTTCTCGCTTAGGTTCACTGCCCTGGTTGAAGTCCTGCGGGTCGGGACATGTATGTATATATGTATGTATGTATGTATGTATGTATGTATGCATGCATTTTTATTTTGTCAAGCACAGGGCTTGAACTCAGGTCGCAGCAACTCTGCCTCAGCTTCAATCACTCTAGGCTAGGGTGCAGCCACTGAACCCACAGCCAAACCTAGGTTTCTGGGCCCCAAAGGCTGACAGGAAAAAAAAATAACACTAGAAAAAAACAAACAAACCTCGGCAACGCCATAGGTATACTACAGTCTACTTTTTGTTTCATTTGGCTTCTGCTCCGAGCTTGAGACCTCAGCTCCTGCTCTGTGTGTGTGTGTGTGTGTGTGTGTGTGTGTGTGTGTTTGGCCGGAGTTAAGCACGTTGGTGTTAGGGCTTGAAATTAAGGCCTAGTGACTCTTTCTGAGATTTTTACTATTATTGAGATTAGGTGATTACCTAAATTTCTCTTATTTCAGAATATTGTGGAATAGTGATATTTAGTTGAAGTCACAAACATATTTTAACCTTCACAATGCAAATTGTCATTATTATGGTCGATAAAGTTTGTGAATTCTATAAGCTTTGAAAATACAATTCTATAAGCTTTGACAATACAATTATTTCTTCCAGGTGATATATACATTTCTTTCCTTTTGCTTATTGTAAGACGTTCTGTCTTTCACTCTCATTCCTCTCCTCTCTTTCTGAGGTTTTATTGATTTACTTAGTTAACTGAAGGTTAGATGTCTCTACTACTTGAGCCACAGCTAAACTTCTGCCTTTTTTAAGTGATTAATATGAGGCAAGAATTCCATGGGTAGTCCAGGGCAGTACAGAGAGGCTTGAAATCTGAGGATCAGAGTTCAAAGTCAGCCTGGGCAGGAAAGTCAATGAGACTCTTATCTCCAGTCAACATAATAGGTGGAAGATAGTAGAGCTGTAGCCTTGAGCAAAACACTTCAATTTTAAGTCCCTCGACTGAACACACTGAAGCAAGTTTCATGGACTTTCCTGTCCAGTATGGCTTTGAACCATGACCTACAGATTTCCGTTTCCTTAGCATTCAGGATTATAAGTGTGAGTCAACATTTACAAATCTTTAATTACCTCTTCTTTCACCTTTTCAGTTATTCTTTCTTTCTTTCTTTTTGGCATTTGTTATTAGGCGCTAGCTCTTATGCTGTTTTTTGGTTTCCCTTGAAACTACCATGCCCTAAAACTTTGACCTCAGGTAAACTTCAGGCTGTTTTTCTTTTTTGCAGCTCTTTTTCTAGGGCTTAAACTCAGGTCACAGTGACTGAGGTTCTATTTTTTTTTTAATTGAGTGGTGGTTCTTAGGTCTTGAAATTAAGTCATGATGATTTTCTTTGAGGTTTATTTATTTTTACCTTAATAGTAGCTGGTTTCACTACTTGAGCCACAGCTCAACTTTTGCATTTTTTGTGGTTAATAGGAGATTAGAATATCAAAAGAAAGTCAAGAGCATTACAGAAAGGACCGAAATCTGAGAATCATGGTTCAATGCCAGTCTTGGGCAAGAAAGTCAATGAGACAATTATCTCTAATAACCACCAAGATGTTGGAAGAAGTAGAACTGTAGCCATGAGCAAAACATAGCAAGTTCAAGCCCCCATACTGAACACAGTAAAATACGTCTTCTGTACTTTCCTGCCTGGGCTGGCTTTGAACCACAGTCCTCAGTTTTCAGTAATCTGAACAGGTAGAATTACAGTTTTGATTTAGAAAGCCTTAATATGCTCCTTTTCCACCTTTTCATTTATTTGATTGTCCCTTCCCCTTTTTCAAAGTTCATGTTCTTTATTATTAGGGCCTACTCATTTATGCTCAGTATTTAATTAATTAATTTATTGATATTGTCAGTTGTGGGGCTTGAACTAAATGCCTAGGAGCTGTCCGTCAGGGACACAGCAGGCACACTACTATTTTCAGACACAGTGCCACTTCTACTTAGTTGGAAAAAACAGTCACCAGGGGACATTTTAGCCGAGGCTGGCTTCCAAATGTGATTCTCAGATCTATGTTTCCTGAGTAGCAAGGATTACAGGCATGAGCCAGAGGTACCTGGCTTGTTTTGTTTTAGATCAAAACTAGCAGGCTCTACATTTAGGCCATACTACTTCACTGTCCATGAGATTTTTGGCCTTTTGTTTTTTGCTCAAAGCTAGCAGGAACAAAAACTCAACTCCTGAGGTCTTTTTTTTGGGGTGGGGGGAGGCTTGAATTCAAGGCCTAGTGACTCTCGCTGAGGGTTGTTTTGTTTTGTTTTGGGTATTTTGTTTTTCATTTCAAAGCTAGCAGGCTCTACTACTTGAGCCTCAGCTCAACTTCCGCCTCTATTTTTCTTTTAGTGGTTAATAGTAGTTAAGAGTCCCATGGGAACCAAGGCACTACACAGTATCCTAAAATCTAAGGATTACAGTTTAAAGCCAGCCTGGGCTAGAAAGTCCATCAGTCTCATCTCCAATTAACCACATGAGACAGGAAGTAGTATTTTTAAACTTGAGTAAAAACCCTCAAGTTCAAGCCCATGTCTAGCACACTCAAAAAGAAGTTAGTTGGACTTTCCTGCCCAGGCTGGATTCGAACTGTGATCTTTACATTTCAGCTTGGATTAAAGATATGAGTCTATATTATAAAAAACTAATTTGCTCTTTTCTTCTTCACATACATTTATTTATTTGTTGGTTCTCTGTGTTGTTTTTAGGGCCTCACCAATCTTGCTGAAGGATAGAATGCTCTAAAACTTTAGTAACAGTTGCAATTTGGTTCATTTTTTGGTTTTGGTGGTTAGTAGGAGGTAAGTATAGACACTCCCACAAGGTCCTGACTTATACTGATTGCGGTTCATTGTCAGGGGACAAGGAAAGTTCATGAGACTCATCTCAAATTAACCTCCAAAAGATTGGAAATGGTCAAGCAAAAACTTGTAGATCATATCCCAGAAAGGAACACACACACCTTCATACGCACACACACACACACACACACACACACACACACACACACACACACACACAATGGGCTTTCCTGTCCTGGCTGGCTTGGAATAGTAATGCTCGATTTCAGTGTTTTGAGTAGCTAGAATTTCAAGTGTGAGCCACCAGTTTCTTGTTAATTTTTATCATTTTTAAGACTCTTTGTGCTCTCTTGCACTTTTTTTTAAAAATTTATTTTGTGGCTGTCTTAGTGCCAGATCTGTTTTTCACTTACCTTTTTTAAAACTTTTTTTCTTAGCTTTTTTTATGCACAAGGTTGCTGCTCTACCACTTCAGCCACAGTTCCACTTCTTTTTGCTGATTAGTTGGGAATAGGAGGCTCATTGACTTTCCTGCCCAGGCTGGCTGTGAACCACAGTCCTCAGATTTGAGGATACTGTGTAGTTCCCTTGGCTTCCTGTGGAACACTTCTATCCTATTTACCACCAAATGATAAAGAGAGTGGGGCAGAAGTTGATCTGTGGTTCAAATAAGAGAGCCTGCTAGCTTTGAATTAAAAAAAAATTCTTGGAAGTCTAATTCTGGTACTAATTGTACACTATTCAAACAAAACAAAACAAAAAACAAAAAAAACTTATGCGCAGTGACCAGGTAATAAGGATTCCTAACTGATAACCTGAAGTCATTTCCCAAAGCCTTTTTTAGATATATATGGTCATTTGTGTCAGCTGAGGAGAGATTAAAGAACAAGGCTTTACAGGCCAGTTACTCAGGACTTGGAAATCAGGATCCATTGGCAAAGCTTTTCAGAAAATGACGAAAAACTCACTCTTCACAATTCCAAATGGTTATTCCCTCTGTGCAAGGGAAAGAGGGATGAGAAGGAAGAAATATGGGAACTAAGAAACCTCAAACAAGGTAAGTTATGTTAACTTTATTAGATAAAGTAAAACATAGGTGTATGGTGTGCAATCCAGGAAAGGACATGTCACCTCTGTGTGGATCCCAGTTAATTTAGTTAATCGATGGTAAGTAAAGCCTACTATTGTATTTATAGAAAGGAGGTACATGGCAGGCAAGTCAGTTCACTAACCTCAAGGATTTTGAACATAAAGGAGTGAAAGTGTTTGACTCTGTTTGGGCAACAGGAAGGAACAGAGCTGAGGAGGACTGAGATGTGCAGACATTCCCCAAGAAAGATCTCACTGACATCAAGTCTTCAGATGCATGCTGGCTGCCAGTGGCTTATGCCTGTAATCCTACTCACAAGGCTTAGATCTGAGGATTGTGGTTTGAAGCCATCTGGGATAAGAAAGTTTGTAAGTCTTTTATGTTTTACAACGCAAGAATATTCATATTTGTTGCTAATTGCAACCCAAGGCAGTGCAATAGGATACCAAGCTGAAGAAAATTAGAAAATACACAGGTATAGAGAAAAAGAAAAAAAAATCAATGAGGACCCAGGGTCCCAAGGATTACTGACACCTGGGCCCCAGGTCACACAAGCAATCATATTTATTTGAATTCAAACTGGGAAGGTTACCATGGATACATGCAAAAAGGAAGCTTCTATATTGCAATCAGAGCCACCACAGTGAGTGAGAAGCACTGGTTCCCTTTTTGTTTTGAGAAAGGAGAATGCAACCCAGAGAAAATCCAGACATTTGGTCTATTTTATCTAGCTTCCTAGGTTAAGTTGTCAATTCTTTTACCTCCCAGGCTTCAAGACCTTTAAAGCACTATGGAAGGGGGCAATAGCTTAACCCTCTCCAGAGCTGTGCTTTTTTTTTAAATTGTGAAAATACCATACAGAGGAGTTACAATTACATTGGCAAGATAGTGAGTACATTTCTTATCAAGTATTGCTGATTCCTCCTTTGTTTCCCCTTTTCATCCCTTCCCCTCTCAACCCCTCTTCCCTCCCCCCACCCCCCACTGAAGTTGTAAAGTTCGTTTTTCAACATAACATCTTATACATTTCATTGTTGTAATGGGGTCACCTGTAACCCTATTTATATATTTATTTATTTTTTGATTTTTTTATTGTGAAAATACCATACAGAGGGGTTACAATTGCATGGGCAAGATAATGAGTACATTTCTTTCTTTTTTTTTTTTCTTTTGGGGTCCGGTTGTGGGGCCTGAACTCTAGGCCTGGTTGCTGTCCCTCAGCTCTTCAGCTCACGGTTAGCACTCTACCATTTGAGTCACAGAGCCACTTCCAGCTTTTTTCTTTTTGCTTATGTGGTGCTGAGGAATCGAACCCAGGGCCTCAGGCATGCAAGGCAAGCACTCTACCACTGAGCCACCTTCCCAGCCCCAATGAGTACATTTCTTATCAAGCATTGTTGCCTCCTCCTTTGTTTTCCTTTCCTATTCCTTCCCATCTCCCATCCCTCCCCCGTCCCTCCCCCACCCCTCCTTCCCGCTCTTCCTACTCCCCCCAAAGTTGTAAAGTTCGCTTTTCAACATAACATGTTGTACATCTCATTGTTGCAATGGGTCCACCAGTATCCCTATTTAAACAATTTGTTTTTTTTCCCTTCCTTTCCACAAATTATACCAACATCAAATACAGTGAAAGCAGGCTAATACCATGGGGGAGGTACATACAAAGCAACAAAGAAATCATTTTATAAATATGTTGGAAACAATCTCAAGAAAGAAAAAAAAACATTTGAATCCTTATCTTGGGGTTCATTTCACCTAACATCAATTTGTCTGACAGTTTCTGTTTGTCTCAGACATATACTAGTTATTTCAAATAAGGGAAACCATGGGACCTATATTTCCTTGGACCTGGCTTACTTCACAGAGCTGTGTTTTAACCTTTGCATGGTCAGCTCTCAGCTTTCTGAGTACTATTGAGGTGGTGTTCCAACCTCTCAAACCTTTTCCAGGTTCAACAGCTCAGCTTGAGTCTCCTACACCTATTAATATTAATAGTATGGATTACAAACAGTAAAAAGAGAAAAATAACATTATACATTTAAACAGAAATAATTGACTACATTCATTTATTCAGGACAAAAACTTTAGCACTGCTGTTTAAGTCACTAATAACACTTTTTTAAGATATATTTTCATGGCTTTCATAAAACTTCCTATATAGTCCTTAGAGTGTCTTTTTACCTCCCATTTTTATTTATTGCATTTGCATAGTAGTATATCATCCTTAAAATCATATCACCTCATAATTAAAGTTTATCTTGTAAGTAAATACTTGTGAGACTCCAATAAAATATCAAAAAAGCTGAAAGTAGAGCTGTGGTTTAAGAGCTATAGTATAATCCTTGAGCAAAAGAGGCTCAGGGGCACTGTCCAGGCCCAAAGTTGAATCCCTAGTGACCACACATACACCCCCTCCCCACCCCAGACCCCACACACAATCAGATGATAATGTCTATGAAGTTCTTCCTTAGGATGATCTTGGTGATGTCAGCAACTGTGTCAAGTTTCTATCTCTCTTCCATGCATTTGTGGTAGTAGACAGCAGAGTCGCTGTAGTATAACACGTGTCTAAGACCTGGCATTAGCAAAGGCTATCATGTAACATATCCAACATAATGTCCAGCTCTCTTGATGGTAGATCTGCACATGGGACCCATGTACTCTTCACCTCGCTTTCCCATCCTCTGTGCCATCTGCTGCAATGATTCACTAGCCACACCAAATAGGCTTTCATAACCTTTCCTTAATTATCTGAATACTGGATGCCAGAGATGTCAAGGAGACACTCTGTGGCTATTCCCCTCCCTGAAAGTCCATTTTACCTCCTATACTTTCCTCACAGATGTGGGCAATGGTCTCTGAGAGACTTCGTGCCTGATCTTGGAGAGATTTAGTTTCATTGTATCCATAAGCTTTGGGAAATCATGCAGTGAAGGGTCCAGGTTAGGAACATAGCTCCTCCTTCTGGAGGTTTTCCTGTATGTTCTCTTGGCCATTGAACAGAAGTGGGGTATCTGAAAGGGAACTTATATGGTGTTCTCTGTCTGTCTTGGTCCATATAACATAGAACCACTTTCCCATCCCTTTAATGATTTAGACATGCTCCATGTGATTTGTGCTGCACTGCTCTCAATGTAGTAACAATGTACCTCTACAACTGGATGTTGTGTGGATAGCTGTCCATACTTTGGCATGAGTCCCCTTCCAGGCAGGGCCCATAACTCCATGCTGGGAAAGTGAGAGGAAGATTAGCTGGCTTATATCTGTGTAGTCTGAATGACCCTCTTCATGTCCATGGCCCCTCAGCATATTGATAAAGAATGACACACCATTCCCAATCATCACCAAAATGCTCACCTGGTCCTGGGCATTATCACCATTGTCTCACCCACTTCTAGCAAATTCCCTTTTTCAAGGCATTGCCAATCCTCCTCCTTGCATTCTCAGTTAAAATACTGCTGTCCATGAGTAAAGAGCAGAAGACAAGGAAGCAGGTACCCTAGGGAAAGTAAATACTGGACCTCTTCCATGGTGAGAAGATAATGCAACCTGCAACTATAGAATAGCGAAGGAGTTAAGATGGTTGTGCACACAGTTTGTGCAGAAAAAAATGCCAGACCTAGTATGCCCTGTTCAGAGTTTCAGTCCATAATCGTCTCTAACAAAGACATCTCTGATACAGATAAACCAAGTTCATAGTGTCTTCCCTTCTTTTATTCTGTGCCTTTCTGGGGCTTGCACTCAGGAAATGGATACTATCCCTGTAGTTTATGTTTTTTCCCCTCAAGGCTACTGCTTTACCACTGGAGCCACAACTCTACTTCTAGATTTTTTTTGTACATAATTGGAGATAAAAGTATAGGCTTTCCTACCCAAGTTGGCTTCAATCACTGATCCTCAGCCTCATTAATAGCTAAGATTACAGGCTTGGCCACTGAGCCTGGCAGCAATACTCTTCCTTTTTTATTTCCTTTTCTTTATTTTTTTGTCAGTCATGGGCCTGAATTCTGGGCTTGGGCACTGTCCCTCATCTCTTCAGATCAAGGCTAGTGCTTTACCACTTGAGCCACAGCGTGCCTTCCAGCTTTCTTTCTGCTTATATGGTACCAAGGAATTGAATTCAAGGCCTCATGAATGCAAGGCAAGCACTCTACCATTGAGCCACCTTCCCAGCCTCATCTTTCCTTTTCTTAAAAAAATATTATTAGGAATATGATGTTCAGAGGGGTAACAGTTAAGTCAATTAAATTAAACAGTTGTCAGGTAATGAATACATTTTTTGGGGGACAATTACACCCTTTACCTTGCTCTCAGTTTATCCCTCCCACTGTGGCTTTTTTCTGGTTAACTGGAGATAAGACTTTGCTGCCCAGGGTGACTTTGAACCACAATCCTCAGACATCAGTCTGCTGTTGAGCTAGGATTAGAGGCTTGAGCTTTAAAGTCAGGATGACTGTTCTGAAGGTTGTTCTATATTGCCTATGGGCTGTGAGCCTGAATGGACTTAGGCAGTGAATGCCAGGCAGGTCTGTTATCCAGAAGCATGTGTCCTACTTAAGCCTGACTGGCTCTCAGAACAGATAGGTGATGCTTTCAGAGCAAGAACCAGTGTGTACTAGCTCAACAGAAGTCCTCACTGTATTTATCTCATTCAACAACTACTGGGTTGCTTATATTATCAACACTTTTTCTTTCTTAAGAACATTTGTATTGTAAGATTGCAGTAACTACAGATTTGTAATGGCCTAGGAATATACATAACTGCTCCAAATCATGTTTTATTTATCTTAAAGTAGTTCTTGAATAATACTCTTTATTAGTAATGATATTATTAATATAAGTATTAAAGTTCTTCGAACATGTTTCTCTTATTAGATGAATCTTTACAGTGACATTGAAAGCATCTTCTGGAGCAGCAATGGAAAAGATACTTGGTGAATACTAAAAATGAGGGATGAGAAGTGTGAAAAACAGAACTAAGAGACTTACAAGTGTGACTGGGAAACATCTTCCACAGAGCAGAATCCCAGACTTTTGAAGGTATGTCAGTGTGAGAATAGGTCTTCAACCAGTTCACGTGACCACATGGGTGAGTCTCAATGTTGCCACATAGATATTATTTTGATTTCTATATGAAAGACTCATGTCCGATGGGCTTTCACAATGCCAGATTTATGAAAGTTTCCTGTCTTCTTTCCTTCAATATTACTTCACACTTTACTATTGAGTGCATTTTTTCTTTTAAAACATGAAAACTCAACACCATCTTTTGGACTGAGGTGTTTCTTGTCTCCCTAAAAATAGCTCTGTTATTTAAGAGGCTTCCTGACAGGTTCCAGTGCCTCACTTCTTTAATACTAGCTACTCATGAGGCTGGGATTTGAAGATCACAGTTGAAGCCTGCCATGGTAAGGAAGTCCATCAGAATTTCATCTCCAATCAATTACCAAAAAAGTCAGAAGTGGAGCTGTGGATGAAGTTGTAGAGCAGCAAAAAAAGGCATAAGGGCAGGCTGCACTCAGCCTCAGCCTGAGCCCCAGCCCAGCCTTCAGGCACACACACACACACACACACACACACATACACGTGTCTTCCTGCCAGGCTTGTCCATGGGGTCCCATGAAATTGTTGGAGACCTCTCTTCAAATGGACTCACCCTTGTATTCATGCCATTAATGTGGAAATTGACTCTCAGTCACCTATAGATCTATTGGTTCAGATTGTGTATTCTGCATCCCATTTCCTCTGCTTGTTTTCTGAGGTGAGTCTTGTAGTTCAATACAGCTGTTCATATACTTCAAGAGGCTGCTTATGGTCTCAGGGCCTTCATTCACACTCCAAATGGAAAAATAACATATAACCTGAGACCCTCTGCTTACTTTGAGGATCATCTATCCAGGCAAGGGCAGCTCCCTATGAATGGCATACTGGAAGCCAAGCTCAGGGTGTTCAAAACAGACAGAAGTGAGGTGTGGAGGGCTTGAGTTGTTCTGAGGAAAAGCAGAGAATGGAGGAAGACAGAGAAACTGGGAAAAGACAATCTACCTTCCCATGTTTCCTTGCAGTTCCTGATTCACAATATAACCTTTGCTAATTGTTCTGCTGTGTGTGTGTGTGTGTGTGTGTGTGTGTGTGTGTGTGTTTGTATGTCTCCGTGAATGTTTGCATGTGCACAGTAGTTCTGGGCCTTGAATTCAAGGGCTGGGCACTGGGAAGTCAGGATGAATGTGAGCAAGTATATCATATGCGTGTGTGGAAGTAACTCCATCAAACCTCTCAGTGTGTGCAACTAGTATATACTAATGAAAGTGAAAAAATGATTAAGCAATGCTTAAACTCCTTCCTAAGCTATTTAGAGATAACTTCAAAAAGTATGAGAAGGCATTGTTGGTAGGGGATATGAAAACAACTGTAGTTAAAACTATGGGATTATTCAAGCCAGGTGCTAGTGGCTCATACTTGTACTCCTAGATACTCAGGAAGCTGAGAACTAAGGATCATTATTTGAAACCTGCCTAGGCTGGAAAGTTATGACACTTTATATAAGATATACTACTCGAAGTGGTGCTTTGGGGCTTAAGCCGTAGAGTGCCCTAAGTTCAAACCACAGGACTGCCAGAAAAAAAAAAGAAATAGTCCAAACTTAAGATGTCTAGGGAGTTTTAGACTAAATGTCTTATAAAAACAAATCACTATATCTTGGGGTTCATTTGTTGTTGTTGTTTTAGGTTTATTATGTAAGTGTTTGGTTTCATTTGTATATTCTTTCCCCTGTGGTATATCCCCTTTTGTCACTGTACTTGATTTTGATACCCTGCATCTTGTATATACATTTTTCTAATTTGGGGAGGGGAAGGGAAATAACAAAATGCTAAAACAAGGACACAGGATGACCCGTTGCAACAGTGATATCCATAAGACCGTATGTTGGAAATGAACTTTAGAGTTTCGGGTGGGGAGAGGAGGAGTGCAGGAGGTGAGGGAGGTAAGGGATAGTGGAAGAAAAACAAGGGAAGGAGTAACAATGCTTGACCAGAAATGTACTCATTGCCTTATTTACTTAACTCTAACCCCTCTATAGACTCTTTACAATAAAATAAAATTTAAAAAATGAAAAATAACTAGTTACAGCTAAAGTAGGAAAGGAAAAAAACTTTTACCCACTGTCCTGTGGGAACAGTAACTAGAAATACACAGTCAATACAAATAAATTGCAATCCCTCTACAGATTCATGCTCATGGCTACTTCACCTTCTTTGTCCCCAGGGGAAAGTCAGGAGAAATCAATACAAGCTTCCTATCCTATGACAGTCTACTCAATACCTGTACCAAGGTGTCATCTGTAGGACATCAGATGGAAAAAGTCAACATTCCTTCCAAAAGGGTCTCAAATGAGCCTTATAAACCATAGCCTCCTACTGTCCTGATTTAAATCTTATTTCCCTTCTCAAGCTACAAATACATATAAACTTGTGGAGGGCTCTAGAGAGATGGACAAAGACTTATAAAACATATACTATGTTTCACACCAGTAGAAAACTAAAACTAAATCCTTATATAGCACCCTGCAACAGAATCAACTCCAAATGGATCAAAGACCTTGGAGTCAAAGCAGATACCCTGAAAACATTACAGGAAGGAAGAGGAGAACCTCTAGGTCTCCTTGGCACATGCTGAAATTTCTTAATAAAGACCCAGAAACACATCAAATCATAGAAAGGTTGGACAAATGGGATTGCATGAAACTGCAGAGCTTCTACATGGCAAAGGACATAGCTAGCAAGATCAATAGAAAGCCCAAGTATTGGGAGAAGATCTTCACTAGCCATACAATGGACAAGGGTCTCATATCTAAAATATATTTAGAACTCAAAAAATTAAATTCCCCAAAAACAAATCCTCAAAGAAACAACTGCCCCATAAATAAGTAGGCTAAAGACTTAAAGAGAAAGGTCTCTGAAGAGGAAATAGGAATGACCAATAGACACATGAAGAAACCCTCAACTTCTCTAGCCATAAAAGAAATGAAAATCAAGACAATGTTGAGATTCCACCTCACCCCAGTTAGAATGGCTCTAATCAAGAACTCTAATAATAACAGATGATGGAGGGGATGTGGTCAAAAAGGAACCTTACTGCATTGTTGGTGGGAGTTCATCCACTTTGGAAAGCAGTATGGATATTCTTCAAAAGACTCCACATAGAGCTTCCCTATGACTCAGCAATCCCACTTTTGAGCATTTACCCAAATGATCACAAACAAGGCTATATTAAAGCTACCAGCACAACTGTTTATTGCAGCATTATTTAACCATAGCTAGGATATGGAACCAACCCAAATGTCCCTCAGTAGATAAATGGATCAAGAAAATGTGACATATATGTATATATACATATACATGTATATACACACACACACACACACACACACGCACACACACATATGCACAATGGAATTCTATGCCTCCATTAGAATTACATCACCCCACTTGTTAGGAAATAGAAAGACTTGGAAAAAATTATATTAAGTGAAGTAGGCCAGGCCCCCCCAAAACGTAGGTCTTATAGTTTCCCTTTTTTTCAATAACTAGTATATGTCTAGGACAAGAAGAAAAAATCAAAAGCTATGTACATATGACCATATAAGATGATGTTAAGTGAAATAAACCTCAAGACAGTAACTCAAGTGCTTTTTTCTTCCTTGCTATTGTTTTTAACATATTTATAATGTACTATGTGATTTTTTTTGTTTCTCTGGTATGTTCTTCCTCTAGGGTATTACTCTGTTTTCCCTGTATTTGTTTCTGGTGACCTGCATCTTATATGTACATAACAAGATGCTTAAATAAGGATACAGTTTAACCCATTGTAACAATGAGATGTACAAAACACTATGTTGAAAACAAACTTTACAACATTTGTCGGGGATGGGAGGTGTTGGGAAGGTGGGGAGGGAAGGGATGTTTGGGGAAAAAGAAAGGAGGAGGTGACATTGCTCGCTAGGAAATGTGCCCACTACTTTACTCATGTAACTGTAAACCTTCTGTACAATATTTTTACACTAAAAATATTTTAAAAACAGCTTAAAGAATATATACTATGTTTCAATAAATTGAATGAGGATTCATAAAAGGCATGTTTTGAATTTTATTTTTAAAATAAAATGAGGGCTGGGAAGGTTGCTTAGGGGTAGAGTGATTGTCTTGCATGCATAAGGCCCTGAGTTCCATTGCTCATCACCACATAAGTCGGAAAAAGCCAGAAGTGGTGCTGTGGCTCAAATGGTAAAGCACTATCCTTCATCTAAAGAGCTGAGGGACAGTGACCAGGCCCAGATTTCAGAGTTCAGGCCCCATGACTGACAAAATGAAAGAGAGAAAGGAAGGAAGGAAGGAAGGAAGGAAGGAAGGAAGGAAGGAAGGAAGGAAGGAAGGAAGGAAGGAAGGAAGGAAGGAGGGTAGGAAGGAAGGAAGGAAGGAAGGAAGGAAGGAAGGAAGGAAGGAAGGAAGGAAGGAAGAAAGTTGAGATAGTGTCCAGGGCCAAAGTTCAAGCCTTGAAAAAGTACCCCCTCACCAAACACAAAATCATACACAGGGCTGGGATTCAGCTTAGCAGCTTACCATGCATGAGTTTTGATCCCTAAAACAAGGAGAGGGAGGGATTGGGTGAGGGAAGAGAGAGGGAGGGAGAAAAGGATAGGGAGAAATAACAGCATATAGAAAAGAGGGTAGCTCTGCATAATGATATTCACTAGGGTACATGGTCAGGCAAACATTTTCTGTAAAGGAACAGAGTAAGTACATCCAGGCCTTGGGAGTCACATGATATGCCGTAACTATTCCATTCTTCTGTGGCAGTGTGACAGGGGACACAGATAAAATGAATGCATTAAAACTTTACTAACATTCACTGAAACTTGAATTCTATTTTTATTTGAAATATGGCTAGTGTAACTGTGTGTCTGAATTTTTAATTTTATGTAATTTTGCTTACTGTAAGTATTGTCGCTTACAGCGTTGTGGCTAGCTGCTCAACTGAGTAGAACAAGTCTGGCCTCTGATGAAGTCTTAGAGCACCTCCAAAGTAATCCAGGAATACAAGCCATGGAAGTCACTCAGCTTTTTGGTAGTCACAGTAAGAAACAGTAAAATAAGAAAATAAATAAAACCTTCAATTAAAAACACCAAAGGAGCTTTAATAAAAATTCAGCAAAATTTATCTAGTATTTAAAGCTTAATCCTCAGATTTCAGCATTCTGAGTAGCTAGGATTACAAATGTGAACTACTCTCACATGTTTGTTAGTTTTTTAAATACCAAGTCAGCCTTGTTACTTACCTGGCAGGGGAGATACTATGATCATGAAGGTGGTTTTCACAGGGCCAGGCTTATCTATTGCACTCCAGATTTGCTGACCCCTGAGATTTCCCCAAATGTGGGAAATTCGACTGCATAATTTGTGGTAGTGGGGGACTGTGTTAGTTCTCTCCACTGGATGGATAGATAGATAGATAGATAGATAGATAGATAGATAGATAGATAGATAGATAGATAGATAGATAGTATTGTATTTTATATTGGCCTCATCTGCTTTCCTGCACTCAGCAGTCACTTGGTCCTAAGGAGTACTGTAAAGGATGAGGTACCTCTAGGCCTACTTTGTAGTTGCTAGGAACTACAAGGAGTAGAGAAATCAGCTTGAACTCACCATGAGAAAATAAATGAGGAAGTTGGGTGCAGGTGGCTTACACATGTAATCCTAACTACTCAAGAGGCTGAGATCTGAGGATTGCAGTTCAAAGCCAACCCATGTAGGAAAGCTCATGAGATTCTTATCCTCAATTAACCACCAGAAGACCAGAAGTGGGCTCTGGCTCAAGTGGTAGAGCACTTCACTTAGGCTGAAGAGCTCAGGGACAGCACCCAGAGTTCAAGTCCCATGATTTACAAATAAAAAGAAAGAAAACAAATGAGTGACCAGAGCCAATGGCTCATACCTGTAATTCTAGATAGTTAGAAGGCTGAGATCTGAGGATCAAGGTTCAACACCAGCCTAGGAAGGAAACTCTATGAGATTCTTACTTCCAATTAATCACTGAAAACCGTAAGTGACAATGTAACTCAACGCGGTAGAGCACTACCCTTGAGCACAAAAGATCAGGGACAGGATCCAGGACCTGAGTTCAAGCCCCACAACCGACCAAAAAAAAAAAAAAAAAAAAGGAATGAGAAGCCACCTTAATGAAATAGCTAGGCAAGTACAAGATACAGAATAACTCCTCCCTTCCTTCTTTTCTTCCTTCTTTTCTTCCTTCTATTCCTTCACATCCTTTCCCCCTTTCTATCCTAGAACTTAAACTCAGGGCCTCATGCACTTTAGGTAGGTACTTTACCAGATGAGCCATACACCTGCTTTTTTTTGGCTTTAGTTATTTTTCTTTCTTTCTTTCTTTCTTTCTTTTGGTGGGGAGGGGGTCCAGTCATGGGGCCTGAACTCTGGGCCTGGGTGCTGTCCCTCAACTCTTCACTTGAGCCATAGCGTCACTTCTGGCTTTTTTTTTTTGCTTATGTGGTGCTGAGGAATCGAACCCAGGGCCTCATGCATGCAAGGCAAACGCTTTACCACTGACCACCTTCCCAGCCCTCATTTTTCTTTTGTTGGTTATGTTACTTGAACTCTGTGCCTGGGTGTTGTCCCTGAGTTCTTCAGCTCAAGGTGAGGGCTCTATTGTTTGAGCCACAGTACCACTTCTGGTTTTCTAGTGGTTTATTGGATATATGAGTCTCACTGGGCTGCCTGGGCTGGCTTTGATCTATGATCTTCAGATTTCAGCCTCCTGCGTAGCTAAGATTACAGGCATGAGCCACCTGCGCCCGGCTCGGCTTTAGCTATTTTTGTGGTAGGGTTTTATGTCTATGACCAGGCCAGCATGGACCATAATCCTTCTTTTTACCCTTTCTGAGTAGATGAAATAAGAAGCACAATGCATTGGGTTCAATATTAATTGAGATCCAATATTTTGAATGTTTTTCCTGGGCTAACATCAAATCATAATCCTCTCTGTATCTGTCAAGACCCAGCGGCTAGCATTACAAGTGTGAGCTCCCATCCCTGGCTCAAATTTCTGATGACTAAAATATCTGAACAAAGTTTTAATAATTTTAAATGTTGAATTTGGGGACAATGGGTGCTCTTACTTGCCTAGTTGCAAATTGTGCCAAAAATCCCAAATATTAACTTTTGATTTCCTAGAGTACATTAAATAAGCAGATAAACTTTATAAAGTAATTAACTAAAGAAAAAAGCTAAACAGAATACATCCTTACCATTGTAACTTTGGACTAACACCTTGTCAATCATTGCTTACATCATAGTTGTTTGTCTGGGCAGTATATTCCATACACGGATCATGCCACCCCCAAGGTTGTGGGCTAAACAGCCTATATCCACAGGAGTGAAAGCCAGGCTCTAGGCAAACACACCAAAGGAAGGCAGGGTCCAGCAGCATTGTACATGGCAATGTCCCAACATATCACCAGAAGTTTTAGGGCAGCTTAAATAAAGCTTTTTCCTTAGGAATAGTACTCTATTAAGGCATACCTCTTCTTCTGGGTTTATCACTGCTTAATTGGAGACAAGTCTCATGGACTTTCTGCTTGGGCTGGCCTGAAATCATGTTCCTCAGATCTCAGCCTCCTAAACAGCAAGGATTATAGGCATGAGCTACCAATGTCTAAATTGATTATTCCTTTAATAAAAATGAAAATGGCTACAGTATGGTTTAACAGAGAGCTTGAATCCTTTTCTGAGCCTTATAAATTTTCTATCTACAAGCAGAAGGACAAACTGACATGTGGGAAACAATCTACCATATTAAACCATTTTTCAGAAGAGTATCTGGCTCATCAGTTTGGCTCTTGTCCTCCTATTCTAATGGTGACTTTTCTGCCCGGGCTGGATTCAAAACACAATCCTTACATCTCAGCCTCTTGAGTAATGTTATAGGCATGAGCTACCTGTCCCTGGCACCATCCACATTTCTGTACAAGTGAATAAAGCTCAGTGATATAGTGTCTACCTATTTAACCAAAAGCAGGTAAGAAACCAAAATTGAATTTGTAATTCAGTTGAATATGAGTCTATATTCTTAACAACTGGGTTGTAAATTATTTGGTCTTTGCACAAGTCTCTTAGTAGATATAGCGCACATGTCATGATTTTTCTATTTCAAATGGTCCATGAGAGATAGCTGGGCATGGTATGGTAAGCCTGTAATTCCATCACTTGGGAGGCTGAAGCAGAAGCAAAATAAGTTCAAGGCCATCTTGGCTATGTAGTGAGATGCCATTTCAGAAGGGCAGGAAGTAAATGGCTCCTGACTATATAAGTCTTGGCAATTACTTTCCCATCTTCTGTGTCTACGAAGAGAAGCCTAAGACTCCAAGGCCAAACAGAAAACATGACCCAAAGACTAACACAAAACAACTGGATACCAGCTGTGTCGACTCATTCTTGGGCCAATAGAGTGTCACCCAAAGGCACTCTCGAACAGTTGGGTCTATGTCCCCTCCTCTTCTCTTCAGAAAGGGTCATTTCAAAATCATCATTCTTAGAAATTAAAAGACATCAGTGATATTAGGATTTCCATTCCAGCATATTTACAAGTCAGTGAACACTTAAGACATTGGCAACTATAAAATTAAGTGACTAGCAAGTGGAATATGGTACCTGAAGATACTAATAGTTCATAGTATATGGTCTGTGAATTAGAACTTATTAAATTTGCTCCGTAGCTGCAGCAGGTGCAGTAACAGTTGGGGGAGGGCAGCAGCAACCTTGGCTCCAGCCCCTTGACCTCCGGAGTGCATCATGGAACCTAGCAGCCCTTCACAAAGGCTGGGAGAGAAGGGAGCTGCCATGGAATGCTAGGATCATGCCTCTGGTGTGGCATGCGACCATCACCTCACTTCTGCTTCCTGGCTAGATAAGTAGGGGCCACATGCCTGTGTCACCTCACTCCTGCTTCTGGTCTGGGTGGGTAGGAGCCGTGTGCCTGCACCAGCTCGCTCCTACTTCTGGTCTGGGTGAGTGTGGGCTGCATGCCTGTTTCACCTCACTCCTGCTTCCACTCTAGGTGAGTGGGGGCCACGTGCCTGTGTCACCTCACTCCTGCTTCTGGTCTGCAAGAGTGGGGGAGTAAGGGCCATGCTGCCTGTGTCACCTCATCTGGTCTGGGTGGGTAGGGGCCATGTCCTTGCATCACCTCACTACTGCTTCCTGGCTGGATAAGTCTGGGCTTGGTGCCCTTGTCACCTCACTCTGTCTTCCGGTCTGGGTGAGTGGGGGCTGCTTCCCTGTGTCACCTCACTCCTGATTAGTCTGGGTGAATAGGGGAGTAGGGGCCGTGTGCCTGCACCACCTCAATCCTGTTTCCAGTCTGGGTTGGTCTGACTGGCTGTGAGCTAATTACTATATCCAGATGCTGTTTACCAGCCCACGCCAGACGTTAGACTTTTCCAGTTCTCATAACAAAGCATGACATTAATGGATTAGGATGGCAACTTGCTAGGTTTGAGAACCATGTTATTAAATTGTGTGTGTTTGAATGTGCACTGGTTTTGGGCCTTAAACTCAGGGCCTGAGGTCTATCCCTGAGGTATTTGATCAAGGTAGAGCTCTACTTCTTGAGCCACAACTCAACATATGGCATTTTTTTTTGTGGTTAATTGGGACTAAAAGTCTCCCAGATTTTCCTGTCTGGGCTGGCCTTGAACCACTATCCTCATATCTCAGACTTTTCAGTAGCTAGGATTTACAGGTGTGAGCTACTAGTGCCTCTGTATTTGCTTGATTACCATCCAGAGAGAACTGTGCTTGGCAAGTGTTCTGGAGGAAAAAGAATTGAAATCTTCCAATGAGAAATGGTGAAAATACTCAGGTTCTAGCCCAGCATTGGTGGATCAGGCCTCTAATTCTACCAATTCAGGAATGTGAAATCTGAGAATTGCAGTTAGAAATCAGTGTGTGGAGGACAGAGTCTTGAGACTCTTTATCTCCAACAAACTACCACAAACCCGGAAGTGGCACTGTATCTAAGTGGTAGAGCACCAACCTTGAGGGAAAATGCACACGGACAGCACTCAGGCCATGAGTTCAAGTCCAAAGGCCACAAAAACAAAACAAAACAAGAAAAAAATTGGGTTCTTCAGTAGAAGTTTATCATTATAAATATATCTTTCCCATTATATTTAGATCTGTCATAGATGTATGAATCTTAGGGGAATAAGAAACTTGGCTAAAAAATATAGGAATCATTGTGTGTGTGTGTGTGTGTGTGTGTGTGTGTGTGTGTGTGTTTGCATGTGTGTGTGTGTGTTTGCCTGTCCTGAGGCTTGAACCTAGGACATTAATCTCTTGATTGGCTTCCTTCCATCAAGGCTGGTACTCTGCAACTTGGTACACAGTTCTACTCCCAGATTTTTTAATTGTTAATTGGAGATAACAGTTTTACACACTTTTCTGCCTGTGGTGGCCAATTCTGGAATGTGATTATTTTGAATCATGCTGTAAAAAATGTGTGTGCAGATAAGGCTGACTTACATTTCTTCAGGTGTATATGTATGATTTCTTGTGTGGAAATTCCACACTGATTTCTGTTGGGGCTGCAATGATTCACTTAATTGCCATCATTGTGTAAGATATCGTTCCCCACCTCCTTGCAAGTATTTCTGTTTTCTTTTTTAATAGGCATTCTGATTAGGCAGACATGAACTTCAACATAGATTTGATTTGCATTTCCTTGATTACTAAAGGTGTTGAATATTTTCATTTATTCCTTAGACACCTACATCAGTTTTGGGGAACTATCTAGTCAATTCACTTGCCTATTTATTGATTAAATTATTTGTTCTTAGGGTGTTTCATTTTTTGTCTATATATTCTAGATATTAGGATTTCTTCTGTTACTCAAAAGGCAGGAGTTTAGGCTTATTTTATTTAATCTTAACAAAAGATGCCTTGTGAGCTTCAAATTATTTAAATGATGATTGATTTAAAAATGAGAAAGATGTGGCTCACAGAATAGAGTGTCTGTCAACAAGTACAAGTTCTGAACTCAGAGTACAGTGTCTACAAAAAAGGAGATAGATTCTATTATTTTAGAACAATAAAAGCTAATAAGCTACATTTTCTCAAAATATGTAATTCTAAATATTTCACTATTCTTCGTGGTAAAACTATTGCAAATTTTAGCACAAACTAACAATTTTAGGTTCTATTTTTTCCTTGGTAATCATTCAAGCCAGCAAAACTGAAGAAAATACAAGTTTGGCTAAGTGCTGGTGGATCATGTCTGTATTCCTATCTACTCAGGAGGCTGGGACCTGAAGATTGCAGTTCAAAGCCAGCCTGGGCAGGAAACTCCATGAAGCTTATCTACAAATAACCACCAGAAAACTAGAAGTAGTGCTGTGGCTTGAGTGCTAGAGTGCTTTCCTTGAGCTGAATAGCTAAGGGACTGCCCCTCGGCCCAGAGTTCAAGCCCCACGACTGACAAAAAAAAAAAAAAAACAACTTTGTATAAAGAGTAAGAATCTCCAAGTTTTTATTCAAGTTTTTTAATTCTTGTGGAAAATGTTTTCATTGGGTAGAAAGTGGATAGATTATATGTCATTGTGATAAACTTGCTACTATGTGGTTGCTTTTCTCCCATTTATAATTTCATCCATCTAACATTGTTGAAGATGAAAAATCCATCAAGGACAAGACATATTATTTGGAAAAACTGGTAAGTTGAAATGACTATTACTTGCTAGTTTGGCAAAGAAGCTGTGATTTTCCTTCCCTCCTCAGGATTTGAACAATGAAAAAAATTGTCTTGATTTTTCCAAAAGTGAGGAATACAGCTCATATTCAAATAATTAGAAGATAATGAAATGAATGTTTAGGATACATAATATGCTTAATTTTGAACCTTCCTCTCAAGAAACTTCCAAGAAACTTAGCACACATTGGTTGTAGATATTGATATCAAAGAGCCCACTGCAGGAGCTTCATACCTATAATTGGCTACTCAGAAGGATGAGATCTGGGATTGAGATTGGTGCCAGTCTGGAAAAGCAGTAATTGCATGGATGAAGTCCCCTGCTGTTAGATCATATGTCTCTTCCTCCCATCCTCAATGTGAAGCTGTCTTCCCAGATCACCATCCTTCTGATTCATTGATATTATCATTGGGATTTCTGGTTTTCTCCTTCAGCATGAAATTTGCATGGAGAAGGCCACTCATAACTGTATTCACATGTTTCTCCAGTTGCCTACAACAGTGCCTGGTCCTTAGTGCTTAGTAGCCTTGTGTAGAGATGAGCCTTAGTGCTCAGTAGCCTTGTGTAGAGGTGAGCCTGCTCTGCTCATGTAATCTCAGAATTCAGTCAGGAAAACTCATCAAGCCGTGGTCTTGTTAATAGTCATTTCTCCTAATAATTTTTTTCCTCCTTGTGTATCTAAGTCCACATAAGGGTGAGATCAGTGGCTGACACCTATCGGTTGTGATGGAAAAAGAGGTTGTGACATCATAGAAGTTTATTGTGAAGCTGCAGGAAGACCCCACCACCAAAGCACCCAAAATGGCAGGTTCCCACATTTAATGGAATGTAAATATAAGGCATGGAAGAAAAACAACATAAAAGTTCCTAGGGAAAACATCAAAAGTGGCAGCTGCTACAAAAGTTGGTTCTTAAAACCAACTGGTGTCTCACACCAGTAATCCTAGTATAATATAAGCTAATGAAAGTTTTCTTTTTGTGCCAGTCCAAGGGTTTGAACTTGAGACCTGGGCTCTGAGTTTTTTGCTCAAGTCTAGCAATTTACTACTTCAGTCATATCTTCACTTCTAGTACATTTGGTAGTGTAGTTGAGATAAGAATTTCCAAGATTTTTCTGTCTGTGCTGGCTTCAAACTGTGATCCTCGATGTCAGCCTCCTGAGTAAGATAACAGGCATGAGCCACCAGGACCTAGCTAAAAGTTACTTTTGTGAGAAAAAAAAATTACTTATGTAAGGTATAAAAAGCAACATAAACAAATGAAACATTAGAACAAAACTGAAACAAGTTATATAGAAGACATAAAAAGACAAACACCAAAGCCCCAAGTTAAAGCCTAAGGACCACCACAAAAGAAATAAAGAAGTGTAGAAGAAAAGTAATAGCCAGTGACAGAGTTTTAAATTAATCAATCACTGGTGGCTTACACATGTTATATTAACTACATAGGGGACTAAATCAGAAAATACCATTTAAAAGGCAAGCCCAAGCAGGGAAATCCATTGGTCATTTTTCTGTGTGTGCAGGTCATGGGAGTTGAATTTGTTCTACTTTATTCAAGGCTGGAGTTCTATCAATCTCAGCTTTTTGGTGGGATCACTACCAGCTAACTGGAGATAAAGAGAATCATGGAATTTCCTTTGCAGGCTGGCTTCCAAACTGTGATCCTCAGATTTCAGCTTCCTGAGGTATTCAGTGCTTTGCATGAGACTCTTATCTCCAATGAACCACCAAAAAAATAAAGAAAAGAAAAAAAAAAAACAGCTGGAGGTTGAGCTGTGGCACCAATGGCAGAAATGAGACTGATTTCTGGGACAGCACCTACATCTTGAGATCAAGCTTTGGGACCAGTACAAACAAGAATAAAGTAAATAAATGAAAAGAAAGGTAGAAGAAGAAAAGGGAGAGCCAATTTCAGAGGATAAAATCAAAACTGAGGTAGCTTACACTTGTTATTAAAGTTACTCAAGGGTCACACATCTGAGACTCAGTGTTCAAGGTCAGCCAAGGCAGGTGAGTCCATGGACTCATCTCTAATTAGCCAACTACAGTTTAAAAAAAATCCACAAATTGTGCTGTGGCTCAGGTATTAGCGTACTAGTATTAAAAATGTACTGGGAGGGGGGACCAAGATGGCGACGGGGCAGTAGGGAAACTCCACAGCTCTCTCCAACCAAAAAGAGAGTTCGAGTTCCAACACTTAATCTCCCCAAGAGACCGACAACAACAAAAAGACGAACACTCAGAGAAAAACCAGAGGTGGAAAATAACAAAAAAAGAAAGAGAGGAAAAGAAGAATTTCAGAACAGAGAAGAGCGAAGACCCCTCCCCCAACCTCTACTGGCCGCGCGGCAGTGCGCCAAGCCGCCGGCCAGCCGGCCCGACGGGGTCTGCCGGAGCCCCAGAGACACAGGGGGCCGCTTGCAGATCACCAGGTACCGGATTGCAGAACAGCGGATCACCAGGAACAGAGAAACCTACCAGCTGGGAGTCTCCACGAGGATCCCACCCCCACCCCTCACTCTCCACCGGAGCGGAGAGGCTCCATCCCGCCAAAGCCGCCCGGCACCAGCAGCGCGACAAAGGGACCTGTCGGCAGACCACCCGCCCAATCTCGATCACAACGACCTGGCGGGGACCGCGCAACCCAGCCCGCAACCACCCCAAGTGAACTCGGATTGCAACAACAACTGACGACCTACACCACACAGAAACAACCAGCTCCAGGGTGAGTACCCCACAGGGGACAGTGTATCCCTCAAGGGAGACCAAAGCTGAAGGGAATCCCCAGACCCTGACCTAGACTCCCTACCCCAACACCCGGACCACAGGACCCACTAAAACTGGGAACTGTTCGAGAGCTCCACCAGCCGGTGGAGCACACTCTGCTGGCCAGGCCAGAGCAAGAGTGCCCCTGGAAGGGAGCTTAAATGCCCAAGCCAGGAACAGTGCCCCTGGGTCAAGACTACCAACAGTAGAAGAAATTTGAACTGTGTCTTCCAGGCTGCATAACCTAGGTGGTATACACATCAGCACAGGCCTAACGAGCGCGCTCCTGGCTGGGGCCGGAACCAGGCCCGGGGATCCGGCGCCTGAACAACACAACCAACTCCTCCCAACTGAATTAAAAAGCTGAGCATACGCCTCAACAGAGGGGAGAAAACCAGGAAACAACACTCCCCGGGAAGCACGCCTGTGACAACAAAAGACCTGGAGGCTCAGGACAAGAGAAGCCCAAACCCCACCAAAACTCCACCCATATACCCTAGGCTGGGAATTGGGCAACACAGGCTGCCAGCACCTGATAGTAAGCAGGAGCTCAGGCTGATAAGGCGGCTCAGCAATAGAGTGATAGTCTTGGATGTATGAGGCCCTGGATCTGATTCCTCAGCATCACAAAAGCAAAAAGGGTCAGAAGTGGTGCTGTGGCTCAAATGGTAGGGTGCCAGCCTTGAGCTGAAGAGCTGAGGGACAGCACCCAAACCTAGAGTTCAAGCCCACAACCAGCCCAAAACAAACAAACAAAAACACATCAGGGGTCCATAGCAGACTCCAGTATTTGGGAGAGTGCATCCAGAGCATCTGATCTTCCCAAGAGCACCCATAGGAGCAAACACAAGCAGTCTAGGCTGCTCAACCCTTCCAAAGGCGGGAATTGCCAGCAATCTACAGCAGAGAGCTGAGAATCCTAAGTAAGTCAGAATAGCAGCTGGAAATAGGCTCCCAACAGAACCTAGATCAGGCACAGACTCTCTCTACCAATACAGAATCAGCAACCAAGCAAAGACAGACACACCAAAACAAAATTGAAGAGCAGTCTCCTGAACCCCCATGCGAAAATCCCAGAGAAAAATCACAAGGTTTACCACCACCCAGGACAGCAAGCTCACCTCAAAAGCCAGCAGCCACGCAGGGGAGAGCCCCAGTGGGAGCAAAGCAGGAATGGAAGACAAAAGCTACATCCAAGGGTTGCTGGAGGCAATGACTCAAGAAATAAAGCGAGAAATGGATCAGAAAATGAAAGAGCACAACGATGAACTATCAAAAGAGATACAGGATATCAAACAAAAGTTGGATGCAAAAATAGAAGCTGCACAAACCTCGGTAAGAAGTGAGATAAACGCCAAATTAGAGGTAATGCATACTGATCTCACCTCTCAATGAGGTGAGAGGTGAGATCAGTACTCTGAGAACCAACATTGAATCCATAAAGGGATCCATTTCCTCCATGCAAACCACAATAGAAGCCACGGTCAACAGAGTGAACAAAATGGAAGGTAGAGTGTCAGATACAGAAGACAGAATACACCAACTGGACCAAAAAGTGACAGATATGGAAAAATCACTCAAATTAAACCAAAGGGAAATTCAAGAGCAAGCAGATAATGCTAAAAAATTTAACCTTCGCATAATCGGAGTGGACGAAGGTGAGGAATTCCAGAGCAAGGGAATGCAACACCTATTTAACAAGATAGTCAATGAAAAATTTCCCCACCTCAAAAACGACCATCTTAACTACATCACAAAAGCTTATCTAACACCCAACAAGCAAGATCCCAGGAGAAACACTTCTAGACACATTGTAGTAAAAATGATGGCTCTGAATAATAAGGAAACAATCCTGCATGCAGCAAAAATGAAGAAGGAGCTATACTACAATGGGAAAAAAATCAGAATCACTGCAGATCTCTCCACACAAACAATGAATGCAAGAAAAGCCTGGGAAAGCACCATACGAGCCCCGAGAGCCAATAACTGCCAACCGAGACTGATATACCCGGCAAAGCTAGCATTCACATTTGATGGAGAACTGAAAACTTTTAATAGCAAAGAAAAACTAAATGAATACATAAACATTAAGCCAGCATTACAAAGAATTCTAAGAGGGGGGACACAACCTGAAGAAAGCAACCAGGAACTGGGACCTGCCCCAAACAGGCATTACTCAAAGTCTAACTGAGCAAGCACAGGAGGAAAGGAAAGAAGAAAAACTTAGGAAAACGGAATGGCAGGGACAACAATGCATCTCTCTATACTTTCTCTGAATATAAATGGGCTGAATTCACCAATTAAAAGAAAACGAACTGAGGACTGGATCAGAAAACAAGACCCATCCATCTGTTGCCTTCAGGAGACCCACCTCTCAGCCAAACATACAAACAAACTCAGAGTGAAGGGGTGGAAAAGGATCTACCAATCAAATGCCCCCAGTAAGAAAGCAGGTGTAGCTATCCTGATATCTGAAAAAATAAACTTTTCATTAAAATCAGTACAGAAAGACAAGGACGGGCACTACATATTAATAAAGGGAACAATCCAAGAGGAGGATATAACCATCATCAACTTATATGCCCCAAATATTGGTGCACCCAGATATGTCAAACAAATGCTCTCAAACTTACAGAATAAAATAGATCCCAATATGATAATACTAAGAGACTTTAACACGCCACTCTCACCAAAGGACAGGTCTACCAACCAGAGGGTTGGCAAAGAAGCTACCGAATTAAGTGAGGCCATACTTCAAGCGGAATTAACTGACATCTACCGAGTATTTCACCCTAAAACAACACAGTACACATTCTTCTCAGCAGCTCATGGAACTTTCTCCAAAATAGACCATATCATAGTTCATGCAAGGAACTTAAGCAAATACAAAGGGATCGACATAATCCCCTGTATCCTATCTGACCACAGGGGAATCAAGCTAGCTCTCAGTAACAAAGCATACCGCAGAAATTTCTCTAATACATGGAAATTGAACAGCACACTCCTTAACAATGCCTGGGTAACAGAAGAGACCAGAGAAGAAATAAAGCATTTCCTACAACTCAATGAAAATGAAAACACCTCACAAAGAAACTTGTGGGACACAGCAAAAGCAGTTCTGAGGGGCAAATTTATTGCCCTCAGTGCCCACATCAAGAGAATGGAGACAGACCAAGTAAATAATCTCATGTTGCAACTAAAACAGCTAGAAAAAACAAGAAAAAATGGGACCTAAAGCTACTAGACGAAGCCAGATAACCAAATTAAGAGCAGAGATTAACCAATTAGAAAATCAGAAAACCATAACCAAAATAAACCAAACAAAAAGCTGGTTCTTTGAAAAAATAAACAAAATTGATGGCCCGTTGGCAAGATTAATTAAAAAAAGAAGAGAGGAAACCCACATTAATAGGATTAGGGATGCCACCGGAAACATCACAACAGGTACCCAAGATATCCAAACAATTCTAACAGACTACTTTCAAAAGCTATACTCCCTAAAGGAAGAAAACCTGGCAGAAATGGATGCATTTTTAGAGAAATACAAGTTACCCAAACTGAGCAAAGAAGAAGTTAACCAATTAAATAAGCCAATATCCTATAATGAGATACAGGAAGCTATCAAAAGTCTTCCAACAAAAAAAAGCCCAAGACCAGATGGACTCACAGCAGAATTCTATAAGACCTTTAAACAAGAACTAATACCCATACTCCTCAAGCTCTTCAGAGAAACAGAGAAGGAGGGAGCTATCCCAAACTCATTCTACGAAGCCAATATCACACTCATCCCCAAACCAGGCAAAGACCCAACCAAAAAGGAGAATTACAGGCCAATTTCCTTGATGAACACAGATGCAAAGATCCTTAACAAGATTCTAGCTAACAGAATCCAGAAACACATAAAAAAAATAATACACTATGATCAGGTAGGCTTCATCCCAGAGACACAGGGATGGTTTAACATACGTAAGTCAATAAATGTAATCCAACATATCAACAGAGCCAAGGTCAAGAATCACATGATTATCGCCACAGATGCAGAAAAGGCCTTTGATAAAATTCAACATTCATTCATGCTATAAGCTCTGGAGAAAATAGGAATAGAAGGAACATTTCTAAAAACAATAAAAGCCATTTATGACAGACCAATAGCCAATATTATACTTAATGGGGAAAAGCTACAACCAATCCTCCTAAAATCAGGAACAAGGCAAGGATGCCCACTGTCTCCACTCCTCTTCAACATAGTCCTAGAACCCTTAGCCAGGGAATAAGGCAAGAAAAAGACATTAAAGGGATCCGCATAGGGAAAGAAGAAGTTAAACTATCCCTTTTTGCAGACGACATGATACTATACGTCCACGATCCCAAAAACTCCATCCCCAAACTTTTAGAAATCATAAGTCACTTCGGCAAAATAGCAGGATACAAAATAAACCCACAAAAATCAGTTGCCTTCCTATACACTGATAACGTACAGGAAGAGAGGGAAATAAAGGGAGCAACCCCATTCACAATAACCTCCCAAAAAATAAAATATTTAGGAATTAACCTAACCAAAGATGTAAAAGAACTATTTAATGAGAACTATAAAAAGTTAAAGAAAGAAATTGCAGAAGACATTAGGAAATGGAAAGACCTCCCATGCTCCTGGATAGGCCGACAATATAGTAAAGATGGTAATACTTCCAAAACTAATATACAAATTCAATGCAATTCCTATTAAAATCCCAATGACATACATCACTGAAATACAGAAAACAGTCCAAAAATTTATATGGAACAACAAAAGACCTAGAACAGCCAAAACAATTCTAGGGGATAAAGGCAATATGGGAGGGCTATCCATGCTGAAGTTCAAACTCTACTACAGAGCTATAATCACAAAGACAGCATGGTACTGGCACAAAAACAGACCCGAAGACCAATGGAACAGAATAGAAGATCCAGATATAAATCCACAGGCCTACAGCCAGCTGATATTCGACAAAGGAGCCAAAGACATACAATGGAAGAAACACAGCCTCTTCAACCGCTGGTGCTGGGAAAACTGGGCAGCCACATGCAGAAAACTAAAAGTGGACCCCAGCCTATCACCATGCACCAACATCAACTCAAAATGGATTAAAGACCTTAACATTAAACCTGAATCTCTGAAACTACTGCAGGACAGAGTAGGAGAGACACTTGAACTAATAGGCACAGGAAGGAACTTCCTGAACAGAGTCCCAGGGTCACAACAAGTTGGAGAGAGACTCGACAAATGGGACTACCTTAAAATAAAAAGCTTCTGCACAGCTAAATCTATCGCAACTAAGCTAGAAAGACAACCAACTAATTGGGAAAAAATATTTACCAGCAATATATCAGACAAGGGGTTAACATCCTGTATATACAGGGAACACAAGAAACTAATCCCTCCCAAACCTAACAAACCAATTACTAAATGGGCAAGGGAACTAAAGAGGGACTTCTCAAATGAAGAAATAAAAATGGCAAAGAAACACATGAGGAAATGTTCATCATCCCTGGTGGTGAAGGAAATGCAAATAAAGACAACCCTGAGATACCACCTTACCCCAGTCAGAATGTCCCACATCCACAAATCAGCCAACGACAAATGCTGGAGGGGATGTGGAGAAAGAGGAACCCTATTACACTGCTGGTGGGAATGTACACTTATACAACCACTTTGGAAAGCAGTCTGGAGGGTCCTTAGAAAGCTAAAGATTGACCTCCCTTACGACCCAGTCATACCACTTCTAGGCATCTACCCTGAACAACAGGAACCAATATACAAGGACACGTGCACCTCCATGTTTATTGCAGCACTGTTCGCAATAGCTAGGATATGGAAACAACCTAGATGCCCCACCACAGATGAATGGATCCAAAAATTGTGGTATCTATATACAATGGAATATTATGCAGCCATTAGAAATGACAAAATAATGGCATTTGTAGGGAAATGGATGGAGCTAGAAGGAATCATGTTGAGCGAGGTAAGCCAAGAATGAAGAGACAAACGGTACATGGTCTCCCTGATAAGTGGATGCTAAATCCAAAATGTTAGGTGATACGACAAAACTAACAGGACTTAAGAAACAAAGAACTCCCGCTCATCTGGTTGAACCACTACTAAATATCCCCATGCTGCTGATCACAAATATGGTATATAACATGTGAACACTGTTATATATTACAGACTGTGATAGACAATTTGCTCCAGGAAAGTTAGAATGAACTTGTGACTTTGAAATTATGTAATCACTTAATCACAATCAAAAAAAAAAAAAAAAGAACCTCGGGGAAGGGAGGGAGGAAGGGGATGGTAGGGGGAAAACAATGGAGGTGGTAACAATGTTCAAGAGGAAGTGTACTCATTACCTCACTCATGTAACTGTAACCCTCTGTATAGTATCTTTACAATAAAAAAAAAAGAAAGTCTAGAAAAAAAACTATTTTGAAAGTTCAAACCATAGAGATGGCAAATGTTTGAAGAGATATGTTTAACCTGACTTAAATATTACAAAATGAGAGTTTAGAGGCATGGGTCAGTTGGAAGAGGATAGCCAAAGAGCAAAACACTAGATACTGAGTTTGATTCCCAGTCTCTCAAGAACAACAACAAAATTACAAAATGTATACATGCATCAAAATATTATACTACCCCATTAATATGTACAATATTATGTTTTATGTATCAATTTAAAAAATAAATTTGATTTTAAATGTTTAAAAAACAAAAAAATATGTACTGGGACGGGGCTGGGAAGTTGGCTCAGTGATAGAGTGCTGCCTTGCATGCATGAGGCCCTGGGTTCAATTCCTCAGCAAAAAATAAGAAAAAAAGCCAGAAGTGGAACTGTGGAACAAGTGGTAGGGCTCTGGCCTCAAGCTGAAGAGTTGAGAAACTGTGCCCAAGCCCAGAGTTCAGGCCCGATGACCAGCAAAAAAAAAGTACTGGGACAATACCCAGTCTCTGATTTATAGCCCAAAGCCCAGCATACATATGGAAATAAAAAATAGAAATTAAAAAATGTATTGGAAAATCCAATTAAATTTTCCAAATGAGCCATGAGTTTTTGTTTCATGTGTGTAATTCTAGAAACTAAGATAGATGAAATCTGAGGATTATGGTGTCTCATCATCAAATCACCAGCAAAACAAACAAACAAGAAAACAGAAGTGAAGCTGTGATTGGAGTTGTAAATCACCAGCCTTGAGTGAGAAAGCTACAAAACAGTGCCCTGAGTGCCTCAGAGATCCAGCCTCCGGATCACAAAAAAAAATGATAAGAAAAATAGAACCCAGGGCTGGTGACTCATGCCTGTAATTCTAGAACCTCAGGAGGCAGAAATATGGGGATCCAGTGTAAAGGCCAAACTTAGCAAGAAAGCCCAGAAGACAGTTGTTTGTGGTGCGTCCTGAGGCTGGAACTGTACTACTCCCAGATTTTTGGCAGTTAATTGGAGGTAAGGATCTTAGACTTTCTGCTCAGGGTGGCCTTGAACCATGATGGTCAGACTTCAGCCTCCTGAAACAGGCCAGGCCTTGCATGAGTTCTAGCTCTAGGACCATTACACACAAAACAATGAAATGAATAAATGTAAAGAAGGGTATAAGAAGAACCAATACCTGAGGCTTCAATGAGCCAATCAGCCAATCATTGGTGGCTCATAACTGTAATTCTAGTTACTCAGGAGGCTAAAATCTGAGGATAATATTTAAAGACCAGACCAATTAGGAAAGTCCATAAGACACGTGTGTATGTGTGTGTGTGTGTGTGTGTGTGTGTGTCTGTATGTCTGTGTGAGAGTCCTGTTGCTTGAACTTGTACTGTTTTTCTCAAGGCTCTACTATTCTCAGCTTTTCAGTGGTTATAATTGGAGATATCATGGACTTTCCTGCCCAGGCTGGTACAAACTTTGATCCTCAGATTTCAGCCTCATGAATCTGGACTGGCTCTACTCATTTCTAATTAACCACCAAAACAGAAAAAAAAACACAACCCTGGAATTGAGCTGTGGTCAACTGGCAGAACTGGGAAATAGTATCTGGTACAGCACTCAGACCCTAGTTCAAGCTGTAGGACAAACACAGAAGAAATAAAAGGAGGATAGAAGTACAAAACCTCTATTGGTGATAGAGGTTGAAATGAATCAAACATTGGTTGCTCACACATGTTATACGAGGTATTCAGGAGGATGAAATCTAAGGATCACAGTTCATGACCAGCCAAGGCAGGAGAGTCCATGAGACTCATCTATCTAATTTGCCACCAAAAATAAGCTACAAGCTGTACTTTGGCTCATGCGGTTGAGTGGTAGTCTTAAACAGTAAGCTTGGAACAGCACCTAAGCACTAAGTTGAAATCCTAGACACACATTTCAAAAAACCAAAAAAACACAAACTAAGAATGATGGGAAAAGAGAAAGCCAGTTTCAAAATGAGCATTGGTTTTGGTTCATATGTGTATTCCTAGGTATTCAAGGTTCAAAGCTAGACTGGGCAAGAAAGTACATGAGACTCTTATACCCAACTACCCAGTGTAGATATCATTGTAGTTGTAAAGCATTGTATTTGTTGAAAAAGCTTTAAAAAACTTGTTTATTGATCCAGAGATCAATTCCTGGTGCTAAAAAAAGTGTAGGAGAAGAGAATAAAGGCCAATTGTAAATTGAAACATAAGCCTGGTGCTTGTTGATCGTGGAGGCAGAAATCTGAGGATCAACTTTCTTTTTTTCTTTTTCTTTTTTTTTGGGTCCGGACGTGGGGCCTGAACTCTGGGCCTGGGCACTGTCCTTTAGCTCTTCAGCTCAAGGCTAGTGCTCTACCACTTGAGCCACAGTGCCACTTCTGGCTTTTTTCTTTTTGCTTATGTGGTGCTGAGGAATTGAACCCAGGGCCTCATGCATGCAAGGCAAGCGCTCTACCTTTGAGCCATCTTCCCAACCCCTGAGGATCAACTTTCAAGGCCAGGTCAAGAAGCAAAATCCAGGAAACTTTGGGTGTATGTGTGTGTATGTGTGTATGTTTGTGTGTGTGTGTGTGTTTGTATTTGTGATGTGTGTGTTTGTGTACCATACTTTGCTAGTACCCTAACATTACCAGATTTTGGGTGGTGAATTGGAGATGAGTGTCATTGATTTTCTGCCCAGGCTGGCTTTGAAACATGGTCCTCAGATTTCAGCCACCTAATTCAGCTGGAATTTGAGCTATGGCTTAAGTGGCAGAACTGGGCAAATATTTTCTGGGATTCCACCTAAACCCTGAGTTGAAGCCCCAGGACATGCACAGAAGAAATAAAGAACAGTAGAAGTAACCAAGGAAGAGTGATTGACAAAGGCTTAAATGAATCAAGCATTGGTGGCTCATACATGTTCTACTAGTTCAAGTGGCTAAAATCTGAGGATGATGGTTTATGTCCAGCCCTGGCAGGAGATTCCATGAAAATCTTGTCTGTAATTAATCACCCCCCCAAAAAAAAGGGCCAAAAAGTTATAGTGTGTCTCATGTAATAGAGGATTGCCTTGAATAAAAACTTCTGGGACAGAATATGAGCCCCAATTTGTAGACCCAGTAACCGCACACACATGCAAAAAAGAGTAAACAACAGTAGATAGTGGCAAGCACATATTAAAGTTTTAAAATGACACAAGGGTTGTTGGTCCTGTGTATAATCCTAACTACACAAGAGGCTGACATCTGAGGATTGTGATATCAAATCAGCCTGGGCATAAACGTGCTTGAGATGCTTATCCAAGCTACCTAGCACAAAGCCCTGAGCTGAAGCTGAGGTGGTAAAGTAGCAGCCTTTGTTTAAAAAGCTAAGAAATAGTCCCCAGAGCCAGAGGTCAAGCTGCAGAACCACTAAAAATTACAAATAAAAACAATAAATAAAAAGGACAGTGGAAGAAGAGAGACTGAAATCTGAGGATCAGAGTTCAAAGCTAACACAAGCAAGATAATCCATGAGACTTTGTGTGTGTGCATCTCTGTGCCATCCTGCAGCTTGTGTGTGCCATCCTTGAACTTGTGCTGGTTTGTTCAAGGATAGAACTCTACCACTCCCAGCTATTCAGTGGTTAATTGGAGGTCATAGTCTCATGGACTTTCCTTCCCAAGCTAGCTTGATTTATGCTAGGCTTTGTCTCAGACTCTTATCTCCAATTAATTGTCAAAATAAAAGAAAAAAAAAACTGGGAATTGAGTTATGGCTCAAGTGGCAGAATTGGGCAATCAGTTTCTGGGACAGCAACCAGGCACTGAGTTCAAGCCCCAGGACAATCACAGAAGAATTAAAGGAGGGTAGAAGTGCAGAAGGAAGATCCAATGACAGAGTTCAATGACAGATCCAATGACATTGGTAGCTCACTGATGTTCTATCAGCTACTCAGGAGGATGAAAGCTTAGGATCACAGTTGAAGGCTAGCCCAGGTAGGAGAATCCCTGAGACTCTTATGTCTCACTTGTCACCAAAAATATGCCACTAGTTGTGCTTTAACACATGTGGTAGAGTGCTAGTCTTAAACAGAAAGCTCTGGGACAGCACACAGACCCTGGTGCTGATGTCCTAGCATAGACATCAACAAAGAAAAGAAAAAAAACACAAATTATAAAAGATGGGAGAATGAGAAAATTATAGTTTCAAAATGAGTCGAGTTATTGGTTTATGTGTGTATTCCTAGCTATTCAGAAAGATGAAATATGAGGATCACCGCTAAAAGCCAGCCTGGGAAGGAAAGTGATTGAAATTCTTTTCTCCAACTACCCAGTAAAGCTGGAAATGAAGGTTGACAGTAGTTGTAAAGTACTGAAATTTCATGAAAAAAACTGGGAAACAGTTCCCTGGTCCATAATTCAGCCCAAATTCGACCAAAAACAAAACTGAAAGAAGAGGAGAAATGACCATTTGAGATTTGAAAATAAGCCTGGGGCTGGTGGTTCTTGCTTATTATTTTAGCTATTCATGGAGCTGAAGTCTGAAGATACATTTTAAGACCAGTCCAAACAGGAAAGTCCATGGGGCTTTTTTACTGTGTGCCTAGGGCTTGAATTTGAGTATTTAGTTGATGCAAATAGTCTCATGGACTTTCCTATCCAGGATAGCTTCAACTTCAATCCTCAGATTTCTGCCTCCTGTGTCTTGCTGGGCTTTACGTGAGACTCTTATCTCCAATTAACCACCAAAAGGAAGAAAAATAAAGCCTGGTGATTGAGCTGTGGCTTCAATGGCAGAAATGAGAAAATAATTTCTGGGACAGCACCCAGATCTTGATATTAACTTCAGGACCAACATACACACAAACAATAAAATAAATAATTGCAGAAAAGTTAGGAGAATAAATGACCAATTCCAGAGCTTATAATGAGCCAAGCATAGGTGGCACACATCTGTGACGGTAGCCACTCGGGAGGCTCAAATCTGAAGATCACAGTTGAAAGCCAGCCCCAGTAGGAGAATTCATTGACTCAAATCTAAGTAGCTACTTAAAACAAAACAAAAACTAATAGCCACAAGTTATGCTGTGGTTCATGTCTTAGTGTGCTAGTCTTGAATAAAAACTTCTGGGACTGCAACTGGGCTGATTTTTAGACCCAGGACCAACATACACAAGAAAATAAAAATACAAATAGAAAGGTGTAAGAATGGCTGGGAATGTGGCTTAGTGACAGAGTGCTTGCCTACCATGTTTTAATCCCTGGATTTGTATCCTCAGTACCTCATAAATAAAAAAGGCTAGCAGTGGCACAGTGGCTCAAGTAGTAGAGTTCTTACCTTGAGTAACAGAAGTTCAAGGACAGTGCCCAAGGCCTGAGTTCAAGCCCCAGGATTAGGAAAAAGACCCCCCCCCCCCGTGAGAAAATCCAATTATTTTCAAAATGATCCATGCATGAATGTTTGGTCGATATGTGTAATCCTACTGACTCACAAGAATGAAATCTGAAGGTTGTTGTTCATAGCCAGCCTGGACAGGGAAGTGCATAAGTCTCCAACTAACCAGCAAAAAACCCCAGAAATAAAGCTGTGGTTGTAGTTGTAAAGCACCAGCCTTGAAAGAATAACTTATTGAAACAGTGCCCTGGCTCAGAGATCCAGCCTCAGGATCACAATAAGAAAATGAAATGCTTGGAAGTAGAGAACCAAGAACTGTTGGCTCATGTATGTAATTCTAGAAATGCAGGAGACTGAAATATAAGATCCTGTGTAAAGGCAAACCCAATCAAGAAATTAAAGTAGACTGTTTTGTGTGTGGTGGCCACACTGGGGATAGGTTTTTGTTGATTGAAGGGAGATAAGAGTTTCATGGACTTTCCTGCTCAGGCTGCTTTCAAACAATGATGGACAGATTTCAGCCTTCTGAATTAGGCCAGGCCTTGCATGAGTTCGCGCTCCAGCACCAACACACACAAAGGAGTGAAATAAATGAAAAGAAGGGTAGAAGAAGAGAAGAAAGACCAAGTAACAGAGGTTTTGATGAGAGAATCATTGGTGGCTCATGTCTGTAATTCTATATACTCAAGCTGACATATGAGGGTACTCTTTAAAGCACAGCTCAGGTGCTCAGGTATAGGTGTTCATAAGACACGCATGTGTGTGTATGTGTGTGTGTGTGTGTGTGTGTGTGTGTGTGTGTGTGTGTGTTTGCCAGTCCTGGTGCTTGAACTTGCACTATTTTGCTCAATGGTCTACAACTCTCAGACTTTAGTGGTTAGTTGGAGATAGGAGTGTCATGAACTCTCCTAAATTTTCAGCCTCCTGAAATTGGCCTAGCTTTATTTGATTCTTTTCTCTCCAATTAACCTCCCCTCAAAAGCCAAATGTTATGGTTGGTCCCATGTATGCCATGAGACAACATCTGAGCTTCAATTTCTACTCCCAGGACAAGCAAAAATGGAAAAAGAAAAAGAAAAAAAGGTGGAAGCAAGCACATATTAAAGTTTTAAAATGACCCAAATGTTGATGGCCATGTGTGTAATACTTACTACACAAGAGGCTGACAACTGAGCATTGCAGAGTCAAGTCAGCTTAGGAAGGAACGTGCTTGACATTCTTATCTCTAGCCACATGGCACAAAGCCTTGAGCTGTGGATGAGGTGGTAAAGCACCAGCCTTGAGTTTAAAAGCTAACATATAGGCCTTAGAGTCAGAGGTCAAGCTACAGGACCAATAAAATTTTCAAAGGAGAGAGGATGAAGAGAGGCTGAAATCTGAGAGCATGGGTCAAAGCTGGCCCATGCAAGAAAGTCCATGAAGCTTTCTCTGTATGTGCATTTGTGTGCTATCTTGTGGCTTGCACTTATGTTGTTTTGTTCAAGGACAGAGCTCTACCACTCTCAGGTTTTCATTGATTAATTGGAGCTAAGAGTCTCATGGGCTTTCCTGCCCTGGTTGGCTTTGAACCATGATCCTCAGAATTCAGCCCACTGATTCATGCTAGGCTTTGCATAAAACTCATCTCCTATTAACTACCAAGAAGTAAAAAAAAAAACAAAAACCTGGAGTTGAGCTGTGACCAAAGATGCAAACTGGGCAATCACTTTCTAGTACAGCACCCAGGGCTTTAGTTCAAGCACGAAGACAAAACAAGTATAGCCACAAATTATACTTTGGCACATGTGGTAAACTACTAGTCTTGAAATAAATCTCTGGCATTGTATCAGGCCCTGATTTGTAGTCCCAGGACTAGAACATATACAACAATAAAAGCAAGGAAAATTTTAAAAATAAAAGTGAATAAAACATATTAATATTTTTAAATGATCAATGGGTTTGTGGTTCATATGTATAATCAGAGCACCTCAGGAAGCTGAAATCTGAGGATCATGGTTTGAAACCAGACTACCCAGAAAAGTACATTTGAAACTTATGTCCAATAAACCAAAAAAAGCTAGAAGTGGAGCTGTAGTTGAAGTTGTAAAACATCATCCTTGAGTCAGAAAGCTAAGAAACAGAAGGGCACTGCTGGTTCTAGCCTGTAATCCTACTACACAGGAGGCTGAGATATGAAGATTATGGGTCAAAGCCAGCCTGGTCAGGAAAGTTCATGAGACTCTTATCTGCAATTAAACACCAGAAAACCTGAAGTGACTCTGTGGGTAAACTGGTAGAGCATTTGCCTTAAGCTGAAGAGCACAAAGACAGCACCCAAGCTGAGAGTTCAACCCCTACCCCCCTTCAAAATAACTAAGAAACAGCAATGTGGCCCAAAGATCAAGTCTACTGGACAAAATTTTAAAAAGTATTGAGGTTGAAGGCAAGAAAGAGATGGTTAAAAATAGTAAAATAAGCCGGGTACCAGTGGCACACACCTGTAATCCTAGCTACTCAGGAGGTTGATATTTGAGGAACACAGTTCCAAGCCACCCCGGGCAGGAAAGTCCATGAGACTCTTAACTCCAATAAACCACCAGAAAACTGGAAGTGGTTCTATGGCTCAAGCGGTAGAGTGCTTGCCTTGAGCTGAAGTTCACTGGGACAGCACCTAAGCCCAGAGTTTAAGCCCCATGAACGACCAAAAAAAATTAATATAAGTCAGCAGTTGGTTTCTCATGCCTGTTAATTCTAACTACCCAGCAGGCTGAAATCTAAGGGCTGCAGTTCAAAGCCAGCCCAAGCAAGAAAGTCCATGAGACTTGTTTGTGTAATTACCAGTATTAGGGCTTGAACTTGCCCTGTTTTACTCAAGGCTAGAGTTCTACTACCCACCGCTTTTTGGTGATTAATTGGAGATAAGAATCTCAGACTTTGCTGCTCAGACTGACTTCAAACCAAGATCCTCAGATTTCAGCCTCCTTAGTTGTGCTGGGCTTTGCATGAGACTTTTCAAAAGAATGAATCTGGAAGTTGATCTGTGGTTCAATTGGCAGAATTGAGAAAAATCTCTGAGAGAGTGGCCACTCCCTATATGCAGAAAAAAAAAATGCTAAAAGCTTTCAAAAATAAATAAAAGTAGTTGTAATATAGAAAAAATTAAAAAAAATGTTTAATATGATATAAAGAAAAACTATGTTTTTTTTTTAATGTGGCAAATGAGAACATAGTACAAAGTTTCAAAATGACATACTGAGAGTAAGGGAAAAAGGAAAATTTTTAAAAATCATGTAAATATTAAATACAAGCTGACATGACCAAAATATAATGTGATCAAAAGCTTATCTCTCTCTTATCTCTCACTTGTAATTGCTTACAAATAATTGTCCCTCCAGTTTCAGCAGATACCACAGTGATTTAGACATGACCTCTCTATGAAGCCTTAACTGTGTAAGGATCTTCCTGCTTTAGCCTCTTGAGTTAATACTGCAAGCATTGCTCTCATTTTAATATATGAGGTTTCCTTTAAAACTCAGAATTAATATTCAAATAATGGATTTTCTGTAATGCATGACTAAACATCAGAGATCCACCAGAGATCCTCTGAGGAATACAATCAAAACAGTAGAAAAGCACCTACCACTCAAGGTAGGTAACAGAAGGAAGATTTAGCATTTTTTTTGGATGTGCTGGGGGTTGAACGCAGGGCTTCATGCTTGCTAGGCAGGTATAAAATTCAGTGACATTAATTATATCCACACTGCTTTGTAATCATTACCTCTATTTGTGAACTATCTTTTCGATACTGATGGAATCCACACAATCATTGAGTAATAATCACCCCAATGACCTGCCCCAGAAATTTTAATCTTCCAGTTTCTCTTATGAAATGGTTTAGTCAATATGTTTCACATAAATAGTAGATTATTTTTGGTGTCCATCCATGACAGACATATATTAAATTGCAGCTTTTCTGTGGATAAGTCATAATCCATTTATGCATACCTCATATTTTATAAACCTGTTCATCTGATAGACACTCCAGGTATTTCCAACTTCTGACTATTGTAAATGTTGCTGTTATCATTGGCATATGAGCTATTAGTTTTTTCTTTTCAGTTCTTTTGGTTATGCAATGAGCAATGGGATTGCTGGGTAATGTGGTCATGCTATGTTTTGTTAGAAGAATGTGTCAAATTCTACCATAATTGTTATATCACTTTTCATTACCACAGAAATGTAAAAATGGTCAATAAAATACGCAAGAGTATTTCAAATCTTCCACAGCTGTGCCCTAAAGGATCATTTTTCTTACTTTTTACTTGTTTTTATTTAGGTCATGCAGGCCTGGAACTGTGAAGCATTGTCTAGAGCTGAAGTGAGAACAATACCAAATGCCACTTACCTAGCCTCCAAAAAAATTTAATCGGGTAGTCATTTTTTTCTAGAGATAAATTTTAGTGATTATTTGCATTTTTACTCTTTTAAAATAAGATTTTGAATTTTAAAATGACTTATATAAATGTAACACCTCTGTGTACCTTCTCTTCTTTTTAATAAGAAGAAAAATTATATTTACAAAAAATATAAAAGGACAAAATAAGCTTCCCAGCAGGAAAATACATTACAATCACAGTCTGATTCTAATAATACAATAAGAACTCAACTAAAGTAAAATGAAGTACAGGGGCTGGGGACAGGGGTCAAAGGGTAGAGCACTTGCTTGTCCAGCACCAGCCTCTGAATCAAAACCACAGTACTGCCAAGGGATAAAATAAAGTATTAAAACTTAAGGAAACATGCAAATAATAGTATGATGGATAACATAGATGTACACACCTGTAATCCCAACACTTGGGATACTAGGCAGGAGAATTATGAAGTTAAGATCAGACTTGGCTATATAATGAGACTGCAAAGAATAAAATAAATCAAATATATTTTTAAAGACTAGGGTGTATTTCAAGTGTAATTCAAGTAGTTTTGAATGTGCAAGGAACTGATACAATGCACAAAAATTACATGCTTTGATAACTACAACGTTCAGTTACACTGCAGTATAAGGTGCCCCTTGGCTGGAATCTCTCCTGAGGAAACCTAAGGCAGTTGATGCATCTGTCTTCTTGGCTGGACTGAGGGTGTTGCTGGGCAAAATGTTTTGATCTCCATTCTTGAATCCCACTTACAACTCTTTTTTAGTAGACCACCTACAAATCTCTCCCATCTCAATAACAGGGTCTTCTGTGTTTCAAGTGAAGTTATCTTTGATATCTCTTAGGGCTCTCCCCCCCTTTGTCTGGAACTGCTCTGTTCTTAGGCCCACATTCAATAGCTTGTTCTGAGAAAAGTGGTAGCTATTTTGCTAGCCTCCTCTATCCACTGCCATTTCCTCCTCAAATTAGTCTTTGGTATCAGTATGAGTCTGCTCAGAGGGTAGAGCCAGTCTGGGCTGGCTTTGAACCGTGATCCTCAGATCTCAGCCTCCTGAATAGCTAGGTGTGAGCCACTGGCACCCAGCCATCATTTCTTTTTTCCAGGAAAATTAAGAGGGATTGAATAGCACAGCAGCACATATATTCGATAGCAACTGCCCCAGGGTGAACCAGATGCTCAGACCAAACCGCTGACCTTGATACTACCTTTGATATCCAACAAGATGTTGTTGGACTTAAGGTCTTGGTGTGTGATTCTATTCTAGTGTGGGTAGTGAACAGCACTTATAATTTGTGTGAAGAGCCTCTTGGTTTCATCCTCATATAGGTTGCAGAATTTTCAGATCCAACCCAGGTGGTATCCTTTACTGACCAGTTCCATGATGAAATACACATACTCTTCCTTCTCCATCACCTGGTACAACCTCATGATGTGTTTGTGCCATACCGTCTTAAAAATGTCCACCTCATTCTTTAACTGATGACTGGAGAACTCTCCTTTCAGGAGTATTTTAACTGCCACTGCCATGTGTGTGATGATCTCCTCCTTCAAAGATCTGGAGGATGATTCTTTGTATTTTTCCATGCTTCTGCTATGGTGGCAGGCAGCAAGTCTACCTAAAATTAACTAAATAAAATAATGAAAAACCCAGAAAAAGTAAAAATAAATACTAAAATCCAAATAACAACTCACCCCCCAGCCAAAAAATCATGAATGTAGCTTTGAGACAGTCCAGTGGGTCACCAATCAAGAGCTCCTAAAGGTGTTAACTGACATAGGTTGGAGTATAGTGGCTTCCTATATATCCTGCATGACCTCTCAAAATGGAGCTATCACAGCCCAGCATAGTGACATCATAGAGGAAATGGACCAATCAGAGTCTGGGCCAGTGAGGTCAGAGAAAAAGTGGACCAATCATAGCTTGCCAGCATTGCTACTGTAGCTCATAGGCTTCAAAGACTGTGGCTAAGGACTCCATGTGGGCTTGAGGTTGCTCTGGTCACTATTATGCCATTCCTGAAACCACTAGGACAGTACTCAAAGTCCTCTGACCTTATAGAAGACTCCTGAATCTCCTAAATTGCTTCTGTGGAGACACTAACCAATAGCCTCCATTCTTGATGCCCACCTTATCCTATATCTTGTTCCACCAATGAAATGGCAAAAAGGCCTCTGCCTTCTCAAGGACAGCTCTCCTACAACTTGCTCCTGAGGGGACAAGGTCCAGAATATCTGAGCCACAATCCTCACAATTCACCTTCCTGAGTAGTTAGGATTATATGCCTGAGCCATCGTTAGGTACTTAGCTCATCGCTCACATTTGGAGGAAGTATATATATTTGTTAGAAAGGTTGGTATTAGATATGTCCTTTAGCACCTTAAATTTGTTGCCCTTGCTGTCTAATAGTTAATCTAGTGTCTGATGAGAAATTTGTCATAATATCATTGAAGATCACTTGTGTGTGATGAGTTGTGTCTCTGTGCTTTGGGAGATATTCTGTCTTTGACTGTTTAATTAGAATGTGTCTTAGTGTGGACCTGTGTAATTATGTTAATTGACTTCTTTAAGCTGCTAGATTCCTGCATAGAAGGGTTCATGCTTTCAATCAAATTTGGGGAGGTTTTGGTAATTATTCCTTCAAATACTATGTATTTTTTTCTCCCTGTATGTTATATATATATATATATATATATATATATATATATATATATATATATATATATATATATATATATACACACACACACACATTATACATACAATATATATTCACATTGCATATGTGAATACACATATATATGCCTACATATTTATATTATATATACATTTATATACATATTTTTTTTTCACATGACATCCTCTTTTGTGATTGTTTATGGAGGAAGTCTAGATTGATCCCAGCTACTCCATCAGAGTTAGAGTTAGAAGTTTTCCATTATATTTCTTGGTGAAAATTTTCTCGGCAAGGATATTTAAACTGGTACAAATCAGAGCTAGCCTCTCTCTCTCTTTCTCTCTCTCTCTGATTTCCTGCCTGTCAGGTCTCTGAGCACAGGACCATGGCTTACCAAGTTCTTCTAGTGTGTGCTGTGATCTTCTAGTGTGTGCACTGTCATGTTGTGCTTCAAAGGCCACCACGCCTGCACCTGGAAGAGGAACTGCTCCAAAGTCAGCCTACACAGGTGTGCCTGCCTCTTTCTTTATGTCAAAGCCCCCATAGCTACTGGGGTGGACTTAGTAGATGCCAATGTGCCAGGACTGCTGACTGCTGACTGTGGGCGACTCAAGCACAGCCTTTTTTACCCAAGTCAGAGGTCTGCGTTGGATCCTGGGGGCATTGCCCTGTTAGTGACTGTGCTAGGAGCAAGGCTGTGCACTGCAGAAGCCTCACTGTGGCCTGACTTCTGGGGAACAACATATGTCAAAGGCTTCTCTGGGCTCTTTTCAGAATACATGGGCATGTTCAGGAAGCAGAAGCTGAGCTCAAGGGGCCCCTAAACACAGGGTGGGCAATGGACCTTGGAGGAACAGGGCTGTCCAGTTTGGCAGGGGGACAGGTGATGAGCCTGTATTAGTAGACTGCCGGCTTCCTAATGAAAAGTTAGACTTTCTTGCTACCCAGAAATATCCCCCTAAAACTGGATGCACCAGAGAGTCCCATGCTGGTGAGGGGCAAAATCCCAAAGACCAAAGTAGACAGACCAGGAATACTTGGCGCTCTTGGTGGGCAATTCAACGCTGGCACTGGCAGGAGGAGCTGCGGGTTCCCTAACACTGCATGTCCAGGGAAGCCAGAGCTCAAGCAGACACCAGGATTGGCTAGCTGTACACTAGACAGGCTGAAAGGTGAAACCTTGTGGATAGCTTTGCAGAGTCTGCAACTTGAGGCACCTGAAGGCACAAGAAGCTGCCTAGCATCTACTCAGACAAAGAACTTGGGGACAGCAGCTTTCCCAGCTTGGAAATGAGTGTTCAGCTCACTAGAGGATGCTGTGGTCAGTTTGGGTCTGGGAGGAATGGCAAGCCTGCTGCTGGAGGGAGCAGATGCCCCTTCCAAGGCTTCTGGGGAAAGGGGAGCTCCTCAAAATGGGCTCATGGGAAGGCTGGTGTGTCTTTCCCAAAGAGAGCACCTCCAGCTTGTTTGGCTGTTTGCTTAGGTAGGGAGTCGCCCCTGGGGGACAGTGATATTAGGAGACAGTGTTTGTGAGATTATCCCCAAATGAAACAAACCCCTGAGGGAGCAAAAGAGTAAGGATTGCTGAACTGCCCACAGAAGGTGGAGTTGAGGTCATGGCTGCTTCTGTCTTAAAGGACCCTGAGGCTTTGTCACCAGAGGACAAATGAGTGGACACTGGCATGGAGCCTGATAATTTTAGGAAAATTATCAGAGAGCCCTACTTAGCTTGCATGTCACTCAGCAGGACTAATACTGGGTGGGGAGTTTGGGCTGTTGTCGGGAGCCCTAAAGGGAGTCTCTCTGCATGATAGGCTTGACTATCTCACTGGAACATCTCGAGGCTGTTTACAGAATCTGGTCTTTTCATCCTGCCCCAAACAAACACCAGGTAGCTGCTAATGACCACCTTTTCACACTGCCCTAAGCAAACATCCTGCAGCTGCTACCGCCAATGAAAAAGCTTCCTTATTCTAAGCATATAAATACCCCTGTGTGAAAAATAAAAATTTGCATCTTGATCAGAATCCTTGTCTTGCTGTCATTCTTCGTGTCTCTTGTCCCTTCATTCCTTCTTGCTTAGGTTCATTGCCCTCCTTGAAGTCCTGCGGGTGGGGATAGGCTGTAAAACTGGGTATTACAGCTTGATCTTTTTGAAAGGCTGAGGACACCTTCTGGCAGCGGTTAGAACTTTATGAGGTCTGAGAACATTATGTGATTAGGTGTGGTCCTCTGAGCTTCATCTTTGGGCTGTTATAGGGCTGAGCCCTCCCTCTCTGCTTTCCTGGTGCTCTCAGGATGTGGGCTGGTGTCTGGCGGGTAGAAAAGGGCAGTGTGTTTACCCCCTGACACTCACTGTGAAGAACTATAGTTGGCAGGGAGGATTGTGCCATTGGGAGGTCTGTATGTTCTTTGAGTAAGGGAATCTACACACCTCAGAGCACATCTTGACTTTCTCTCTGAACATTTGTTTTTTTTTTTGGAATAGTAGTCTCTGAAAGGCCTAAGAGTTCTAAGCCTCCAGAGGCTTTCTTGATTTCCAGACATGTCCCGGGCTTGTTCTTTTTCATCTTACACAGCTCTCACTTCCTCCTTTAGTCGTGGTCTACTGAGCCCTTTGGCTCTGGCATAAATGAGAAAAGACAGGCAGGGCTGTCTTGTTGCTAAGGTAAAATAGACAGGGCTGTCTTGTTACATAGTTTCATTTTATTCTCCAATGTTGGTAAATAAAGCCATCAGATTGGACTTCAGGAGCTGCCCAAGATCAATGCTCCATCCTTTTTCCCTGCTCTTACCATACTGCCTTTCCATTTAAATTTATTTTCATTTTCAATTTTTGTATTGGTGATTGAATTTAGGGCTTCAATAAGCCGAGCATAGTGATGTGAACCTAAAAGCTTAGCTTTTGGGGAGGCTGAGACTGCAAAAGTTGTGTTTTCAGATCAACCCAGGCAGAATTCTTTGAGACCTCATCTGAACAGAAGAAGCTGTGCACAGGGGTGTGCACCTCTCATCCCAGCAGTGATGGGAGAGGAAAGTGGGAGGACTGAAATCCAGTTGCACACCTGAGCAGGTAATGAGACCCTGTCTCAAAAACAGCAAAAATTATACAAGTGTGGCTCAATACTACAGTGTGTATCTGGAAAACATGAGGCCCTGAGTTCAAACCTCAGTATCATAAAAGGAAGACAACCAGTTATGTTTGGAAAGTTTATTAAAAGTAGTCTTTTTAAAAAAATGTATTTTGATATTGGGTTTGAACTCTGGGCATTGACATTTTACCTTAGTGAAAATTTTCACATAAGACTGAACTTTGTTTTTTGGAGATACAGTTGACCCAGTGTAACAATAATATGTACAAAACACTAAGTTGAAAATGAACTTTACAACGTTGGTGGGGGTGGGATGGGAAGGGTATTTTGTGGAGGTGGGAGGGAAGGTAGGGTAGGGAGAAAACAAAGGAGGAGGTAACAATGATCAATAGGAAATGTACTCAGTACCTTGCTCATGTAACTGTAACCCCTCTGTCCAGCATTTTTACAATAAAAATGTACAAAAAGAAACTAATCTTATACTATTGAGCCACAGCTCCACTTCTAGCTTTTCATGTGTGTGTGTGTGTGTGTGTGTGTGTGTGTGTGTGTGTGTGTGGTGTGTGTGTGTGTGTGTGTGTGTGTGTGTGTCTGTGTGTCTGTGTGCCAGTATTAGGCTTGAACTCCAGGACTGGGCACTGTCCTTGAGCGCTTTTGTTCAAGGGTAGTACTGTACCACTTGGCCCACAACTCTCCTACTTGCTTTTTGTGGTGAATGTGATAAAAAGTTTTGTGGACTGTTCTTGCCCCGTCAAGCTTTGAACGGAGATCCTCTGCTCTCAAACTCCTGAATGGCTAGGGTTATGGGTGTGAATCAGCAGTATATGGTAGGAGAAGTGTTCTTAAGCAGAAATAATGTGGATGTGCTGGCCTTTTGCAATTTGGTGGCATGCTTTTTTTCTTAGAAAGGAATTCTTTACTGGGAGGCCAGAGGTTACCCTGGAAGCTAGGAAGGCAGAGGAAATGCAATCTCCTATCTCCAGAGGGACCTTTGGTATGATGGTTGTAAGACCATCATCTTCCTTTATCAGAGCAGATATCTATGCTAACCTGAAGGTAACATTGTTTTCATCAGCTTTGTCTTGGTTGCATTAAATAAGAAAATTACTTGATAACTCTCAGCAAAGTTCACCAGAGAGAGGGGGGAATGAAGCTTTAAAGTGAGGCATTAGATACTACACGAATATACCAGAAGGGGCAAGGAGAAATGAGAGTTCATAAATACAGATTTTTATTTAAACAAAATAGGGAGACAACATGAATATATGTCAGTACTGGACAAGTGTGCTCAAAGCTTTCTAATAAACTAGCATTTAAAGGAAGTATTTTTATGATGCAGGACTGCTCATATTACCTATGTAGATTGTCTAATCCCTTCACTGTCTTCCCAAGGGAAGATACTGTCCCTCCAGCTCAGAGCAGAGCATCTAAGATAACATCTATCTATTAATGGGCAGTGGAAGATCATTCAAACAGCTGGTGAAGTGTGGACAAGCTGCTCTAATCCTGTTTCCACCCAATTCTAGCCTTTGCTGTATAGAGTTCACAGATCAGGGGAGATGCTTGAGAATACTGATGGACCCACAAGTGTGTGTGTGTGTGTGTGTGTGTGTGTGTGTGTGTGTGTGACAGTACTCATATGCCAGCATGGGGCTTCTTTTGGTCTCACAGGTGTTTACTCCTTCTTCCCCAAGTCTACTGAAAAGATTTGTCTTTCACTGCCTGAAATGCAGCAGAGGAGGAAATGATACCCGAATTCTCAACTGGTAGATCAGATGGGTCCTTCTATGTGCTCTGATTTTTACTAATGCTAGTGCTAATACTAACCCATGCCTGGGAATATTAGCTGACACTTTTTGTGTATTTTGGCACTAGTTTTTTTTACATGGATTAAGCAAAAAATTCTCATAAGAATATCAGGACATAGTGTTAAGTATAACATTCTGTATACATACACACACACATACTTGGCAGCAGTCTTCATTATGTAAAGTGGACCATGAACTGTAGAGAAGTTCAATGAATGCCTCTCAGGGACCAGATCCTACAGTCAGCACTTTGGAGCAGGGACTCACAGGAGTTTGACCAACAAGTTGGAGAAAAGATGATGTGGATCACATGCCATTGTTGGCTACTGGCCTGATCTGGAGGGATGCAGGTTTTGCTATCCTAGCACTGTCCCCCATGGCCTGGCCTGGCCTGGCCTCACCCCAACCCCACCTAATCTTTGGCACAGGAAGGACAGTTTTGTCCTTTTGGCCACACGTTCATCTGACACGTAAGGTTGGCTCCATAGAATTTCCAGAGGACAGCAGGAAGATATTTAGAAGATACATTAACTGAGGTCAAAAGGGCAAAGACTTACTGTAGGTCTCACATTTGGTTAATAGTGGGGGTTTTTGACTCCTTGATTCTCACAATGCTCCCTTAGAAAAATAATCTTGTAGATTGGAAAACAAAGAGGCAATTTAAAAAATCTATATGTAATGTTAATTTTTATTCTTGAATTACTAAAATGCATGCAGAACCTGTCAATTCAAGAAGCACAAAATGGCAGATAGTGTGAGCTTTACCCCTGTCCCTCTACTGTGGCTCTCTTGTTCCAACCTGGGGTGACCACTGCTACTAGTTAGTTATGAATTCCTACATCTAAAGTAAATGTTCACAAAAGGAGACTTATTGTCCACAGCTACCAGAGGTCCACCAAACTGCTAGCTTAGAACAAGGCCAAATTTCCTTTCACACTATAGAGATTGAAACTTCTACACTCAGGTTCATAGCCCTGAGCCAAGTCTGTGCTGGAACCACATGACTGAAGGTGATAGCTCCTAATTCACCAAGGAAGAAATCTTCAATAGCTGGAAGTCCGCTCTCTGCCTTTCCCAATAGGTCACAGTATCAGCTATGAGGACTAAGGAGTTACACAGGCTTTTCAGAGATTACTAGACATTGGGGCTTAACTTTTGTAATGGCAAGTTTTGCTTCAGATCAAATACTGGGCCTGCACAACAGCAGCAGCTGTTTACAGAATTGTCTTTTTTCCTACAATCCACAACTGTGGCCAAGTGGGGGCTTTCTTACAGATAGCTGACAGAAGATACAACACTGGATCTAGTTTATACCTCTTTCTACAGACTTGTTCTGGAATATGACTGCTGCAGTCTTAGATTTAGAAGTCCACTTTCTATCCCTCTCTCTTTCCCCACTCTCTGTCAGTGGACAATTCAAATGTAACTTGTTGAAAAAGAATCTTGGAAAATTGTCTTAACGTTAGACAGTAGTGTCCACCTTTCAAGTCTGCCAATATTGTTAACCCAGCTGGAGAATAAGCAAGATAAAAAGTAAATGCACAAACAGATGCATACACCGACACACACACCTACAGCAGATAGACACATACATACACAGAGACACAAAAATACTCCACAGGACATATAAACCTTGTTCTCTTAATAATTTAAATAGACAAAAATATGTGATTCAGGTAGGAAATCACTAGGGTGGGTGTACACCTGTGTGCACGCACGAGCACACACTCTCATACACACACATACACCACCCCCCCACCACACACACACTGGAACTTGAACACAGGATATGTGTAATGTCCCTGAGATTTTGTAATGAAAGCTGCCACTTTACCCATTTGAATCACAGCTCTACTTTGGCTTTTTGATGGCCAATTGGATATAAGAAACACACTGACTTTTCTGCCCAAGTTGGCTTCAAACCACAATACTCACATCTCAGCCTCCAGACTGGTTGAATAATTTATATTCTCACTAACAGTGATAGAGCTCCCTTTGGCCACATCCATGACATCATTTGTTGCTAATCATTTTAAAAAACATTTTTATTGGCCTTCCTTACTGGGGTGAGGTGGAATTACAGTGTTGTTTTGGTTTACATTACTTATATGTTCAGATTTGTTGAACATTTCTTCATGTATCAATTGGCCGTTCTTACTTCTTCTGAGAAGTCTCTCTTTAGGGGATTACTTCATTTAGTAATGGGGTGTAATTGGGGTGTTATTTGAGGGTTTCTTGGGGGCTAATTTTTTGTGCTCTTTGTATATTTTTTCTATTAGGCCTTTGTCTGATGCAAAGCTCATAATATTCTTCTCCCATTCAGTGGGTTTTCTATTTAGCTTGTTATGTCCTTTACCAGGCAGAAATGTTTAAGTTTCATCCAATACTATTTATCTAGTCTTTCTTTGATTTGTTGTAATTCTGGATCTTTACTTAGAATGTTTGGACCTGTGTTCTAGGAGCCATGGTGTTTCCCCTGCCACTTCTTGTAATTGTTTCATGGTGTCTGGCCTTATATTGATGGCTTGGAATATATGGACAGCATTAATTTGATCTTCTTACAATTCCTTGGTTCACAGAGACTGTAAAGTGGTACTCTTTCTAAGTAAGATGAGGTGGTTCCTGGTGGTTTGGAAGGAGGATGGCTTCCCAGAAGTGTGAATATGGAAATCATAAGTGGGAAGCTCAGGCATTATTATAATAATTACATATTTATTTGTAAGTACATTGAATCCCGATCAATGACACTTTTCTCATCATCTCCCCCATCCCTGAAACTCAATTCCTTCCCTTCAATTTTCCTAGTTTCATTGGATACGCATTAAAAAATATGACTTCATTCACCTTCTCCCCACTTTTGAATTTTCAGTTTCTTTATACTCATTTTATTGTACTGTTAGTTTTTCCAACTAATTACAACATTTAAAGTCTTTCTTACATTTACTGTACTTTGTGCAATATGTTTATGTATATGTGCACAAAACCTTTATGTGTTTACTTGTATATTTAAAAAGTGGACCTATCTTCCACATGTGAGAGAAAACATGCATCCTGACTTCACAAATATTTTTCCAGGTCTATCCACTACTTTACAAATGATGTAAAAATCTAATCTAAGAGTAAAAATCCTCTGTGTATATATACCATATTTTCTTGATCCATTCATTTATTGAAGGCATTTGTGCTATATTTATACCTTGACAATAAACTGTTATATGGGTGGCCTTCCTTTATCCTGATTTGTAGTCCTTTGGGTAAATGCCCCAAACTGGTATTCTGGACCGCAGGGTAGTACTAGTTTGTTTGTTTGTTTGTTTGTTTTTTAGTGTGGTTCAACAAGTTCACATTCCCACCAGCCCTGTTTTATGTTCCTTTGCCTGCACATCTGTGACAACCTCTTAAGCCACGGCATTACTTCCAGCTTTTTCTGTTTAAGTGGCACTGTGGAATCAAACTCAAGCCTTCATAAATGTTAGGCAAGCACACTACCTCTAAGCCACATTCCAAGCCCTTGGGTTATCTTTTAAATGCCATTTTTTATCATGAGTTTTCCACTGTCTTGCTCATTCTGGCTTTGTACAGTGATCCTCAGATCTCAGCTTCCTAAATACCTATGATTACAAACAATGAGCTACTGGTGCCTGGCAAGTGATGATTTTTTAACCTACTTTTAATTTTCCTCATTAATGGAAGAGCTGATTAGGTAACATGAAGAAAGGAGAAAGCCAGAGGCAAAAGCAAAGTAGTGGATACTAGAAAAGGACAGAAAAGTATTACAAAAATTGGCAAAATGAAGTAAAGGTTGCAATTTATTTAACAACAGAAGACCAATGTTGCTTTTTTATTTTACAAACATCCAGTGGTTACATACTGCTGGTACATTCCATTAACAGTAGGAGAATGAGGGGACATACAAAATGTTTACTACATTTGAACTTTTCTGTATACTAAACTTATGCCAACACAATTTATTGTAAAAAATGCCAAAAAGGCCAGGTGTGATAACATATCCATGTAATCTCAACTCTTAGGAGGCTAAATTGGAGGATTGAAAGTTGTTATATAGGTTATACCAAAAGTACGTCTCAAAAATAAAAGAAAGGGAAAGGAAAAAGATGAAAGGGAGAATAAACAACTCCAACCAAATATTTCATGGGCAATTGTGTCAAAGAAAATACCTTCTTTTTTTCCTTATTGTTAGGTGTCAAACCCGGAAAATTGCCCATTGTAAACAAGTTTTTTACTACTT